>NC_072732.1:48930776-49530776 GCF_026930045.1 Uloborus diversus
TTTTATTCAAAACTCTATAACTTGAGATGGCTCTTTACGAACTTTTTTTTATAATTCAGTGTAACGCACTTAATAGAGCATAAATGTTCATTACTTTGAATTATTTTACTGACATTAATTTTTGACTGCTTTCAAACTATAAGTTTATGTTTTCAGTAGCAGAAGAATAGTTTAACCCCAGCAGAAGAATAGTTTAAGACCTTTCAGACTGTGCTGTTTTACTGTTTTTCGTCATTTTTGTCACCTTACTAATTGTTAAGATTCATTTAACGGGCTTCAGAAAGTTTAAATATAGGTAAAATAAAAGTCAACTGACAGGCAAGTGAAACATATTTTCAAATTGAATGAAACTGCTTGGGAATAAAAATGGAATTCATAAACATTTGTTTAGAAAGTTTCACGTATAAGAAAATAAAACAATCCACTTTTCTTACGTCAATAATGTAAGTGCATATTTTACCTTCTAAAAATATATCTCACGTGACTTTTGGCGTACATTAGATTGGAAGCTATTTTTATTGCCATTGCAGACAATAAAGAAGTTTTATTACTTTCATTTTTTATGGAATAGAGTGAATGAATTATATAGAGGAGAGCATGACAAAAATATTAGCACGAATGGGAAAACTCAGAAATGTTCTTAATCTACCATCTTCTTTGCAATTGCTTTTCGTGCTAAATCTAATAATAAACATGAATTATTCGGCGAGAAAATACGTTCGTTGTGCAAAACGCAAATGGTATTATTCTTTAGCACAACAGGCAGAGAAATGTTTTTTTTTTATCTATTCACAATTGTATTTAACTAATAATTACATATTTGCAACAATAGGAATTGCATAGTTATATTCATATAATTAATGTTAAAAAATATACAAAAAAACAATTGGCTGATACATTATTCGATAGTTTTACAATTTTCTCATATTTTTTGAGCATAGAGTGCATAACAATATGTATAAAGATACTCCTTTTAGCCGCATTTCAAATGAGTCAAGATGTTAAACAATTAAAGGTTGAATTCATACGTATTGCTGAAAACTGACAATCTTTCTTTTCCCGTAGTTAAGTTACTAGATAAAAGTTAAAAGGAAAGTTTCTAATTATAGTGGCAAAAAGGCATGCACAATTGTCAAAATGTTGCAAATAACATGAATTAGTAGAACGGAAAAAAACAATGTACTGTAAAATTTAGATTGACTCTTCAAATAAGGGACGAATATTCTGTACTATCTACTTTCTGCAGAGCGAAAAACGAATTCGCATGATAAGTGAAGGAGAAAATAAAATGGTTTTTGCTTAACAAACAACAGTCACTCTGTCGATACTAAACAGCTCATATTCCAAGAACTTCAAATACATATTCTAAAGAAAAGAATTATAATATTGGTTACGACATAAAAAATGTAATAATTTGAAAAAAAATTCGTTCGTATTCACATTTATAAATTTAGTTATATGAATAAATAATAGGTAAACATATGCTTTCAGCAAATTTCCGTTAGAAGCGCTTACATAAACTTCACTTTTACTATCACTCAATGTAATTTTATTTTCTACTTAGTTTTTTGTGTATAAATTCAGCTTGACGGTCAAATGGAGAAAAAGACACCATAGCACTTATTTTCTTCGAAAGTTTAAAAGAAAAACTACAAAATACCCTTTCCCAAACCAAGCTTAGCAGCTAATAGCTTCCTAATAACTTTTATTAATTTTTAGAGTTCACTGAGTGTGATAGATTACTCAGATTGCTAGTGAAAAACTTCAAAAAGGTTAGATCCTCTTTATGCTGGGCATTTATTCAGTTATTTTATTTCAGCTGGCTACAAAATTATTTGTTACCAGCTAAAGCAATAAACGTGCGAAACTTGTAACAAACACATTGTAAAACAAATGTTAGTACAACCTAAAGTTGACTAGTACATGCTTTTCAGTCTTTAAAAATAATTCTGAATTTAAATTTTAATGCCCAGGTTAAGTTTTAGCTAGAAGGTTTTTGAGGATGGCTTTTGAGCCGAATGCAGGAAGCTGGAAAACAATGTATTAAGACACAAATTTACAGCAAAAAATTTAAAATTTGTGTTACAAAATTGAGGTCAAATATGTAACAGTTTTCTGTCAACTGCTTTTTCTCTGCATTTAAAAAAACAAATACAGTAACTACTAGAAAATTCCTTGGAAACTGGGATTCTACAAACTTCTTCTTCAGTAACATAAGCAGCTTTACTTAAGAAAAAGCTGTATATTGTCACTCGAAAACTGTATGGAAGTCCCAGTACCGTAGAGATTTTTTAATAGGGCTGCAGTTTTTTTTAGTGCACACGCTCACTCATTACACAACTCAATAGTGTCAAGCAAATATAGCATTATATAGATCAAATATTATATCGATCAAGCAAATGTATCATTGCAATTAATACGGGATCAATAAAAATTGCTCCACAATGAGTTCTAGAGAAATTCCAAGACAAAACAGTCAAAATATAAGATACAATCTAATATAATCTTTTCTTGGATCTCATAAGGGATTAAACAAGATAAAACCCCTCAAAAATAATAACATTGAATGATCCACAAAAGTTTTCCCGGTTAAAGAAAACTTACTAATAATATTTACGTGACCGAATTCATTTAATAGAGAAGTCAATTTTGTTCTGCCATACCATGTTAAAGACAAAATGTCAGAACTCGTATTAGAGGTTGGTTGTTTATTATATCTTATAAATGAAAGGTATAAACCTCGCTGACGTGAGAAAAGCCGCAGTCTATAAATACTTTATTTCTCGCGTAATTACTTTCCAAGTCAAAACTAGCGAAACGAAGGAGATTCTTACTTCAAGAATATCTTTTGCTTCAAATTTATATGAAGCAAAGAATATATCATGCTTGAGTTTTTGTTATATTTTCCAATTAAAGCGCGAAAATGAAAATTTTTGATTGCTATAAAATAATGGGTAATAAAATATTATGGAAAGATCCAAACATCAATGAGGGTTTTTAAAGGAAAATATAATTTATTGCAGGTAAGGCATTCATCAAATAACATTCCTTGATGTTCTAACAAATTCTTGTCTTCTGATCTAAATTAGGATTATGGTACGCAGTCTGACAGAGCATTTTTCATGCAATAAGTAAAATGTACAGGGTGCCTAAAAACTCCTTGACACATTTTAAAAATTAATAAAAAATCTAAAGGTTATCGCATGAATATGCGGTTTGTGCCAAAATACATCACAGGTTCATGGTTTTGTTTTGTTCATTTGTGTTAAATTGGTTATCATTGCTAGATTTGAGGATCTAAAAATGTGAATGAAACAAGTAGACTTGACTGTGTCCGCAGGCCGTGTTGGCTAGAACATGGGATGAACTTCCATTAGATGTGGTTTGATCAACAATCGGTTCACGAATTCAACCGTGGTAATGAATGGTATTACTTTCTGTTTGACAAAATGATTAAACATTTCACATTGCGCTTGTTTTTCTAACTGGAATGGTGCAGCAATACATAAGCACAATTTGGAAGGTTTTCTTTTTCTTTTTTTAACGCTGTCGTAAAAAGTTGCTTGTGCAAGCAGCTTTTTTTATACGTTAATTTGTTTCTTTTGAATCATTTTTTTATATGTGTCAAAGAGTCTTCGGACACCCTGTATATCCATTCTAAGCAAATACCGATAGCCCGGTTGTGACATCCAGAGACTGCATTTTCATATTGAAATGGGCTCAGTATCATGATGAATAAGTCCAGGGTTCGGAGAAAGTTTTCTTTAAAAAAAAATTTAAATTTACACTTTGAAGTTATGTGAATGAAATTAACAGCTATAATGGCACTTTCGTTTTGTTTTAATTTTATTTATTTATTTATTTATTACTATTATTATTTTTTGTATTTGTTAATTTATTGTTCACATCTTATGGAAATTCAATACTGTTAATGCATAAACTCATTAACAGGATTTTATGTGAGGTCTTTCAATGTTCATTGCTTTATCACTGTTTGAAGAAACTTTAATAAAAAAACAACTTAGCCGAGCAATGAGTTTTCATAAATTTCTTTCAAGCATGGGTTGTATTCAGCTTTTGTGGTTTTCAAATGGAAAATACAGGGTGCGGAGAAAGTTCCCACAATTTCGGCACATATTGTTTATTGGCATTAAAAGTATTTGAGATTTGATCATTTGCTCTTTGTTAGTTCATTGAGTTAGTGAGCTGTGAATCGTGAAAATGTGCGTGTTACTGTCGTTGGATTACACAAGAAGGGAATGAAAAAGGGGAATGAAAACAGCCGATATTATTCGAACGACCGGATTCAAGAGTACAAGTCTCTGACGCTGTGAAACGCTACAAGGAGACTGTAAGGACTGCCGACCATACACGGAGTGGTCATCCAACCACTGCAAAATGCCTGGAATGAGATAACGGTGGATGCGTGGGCGAGCAATTTGAGACTGCGGCTCCATAAATGTATTGAAGCCCAAGGAGCCAATTTTGAACAATTGTAATAATTTTTTTGTTTAATGTTATTATTATTGTTTCAATAAAGAGTTTTTATTGCTCCTTTTTGATTTGTTGAATTATATGTGTTAGTTACAGCCTATTGAAATATCTAATAAAATTGTGGGAGCTTTCTCCGCACCCTGTATTACGATAATAATAAGGTAATGATTATGGAATCTACAGAAATACACACATTGTAAAATGCATTACAAGTCTTGCTGTTAATTCATATTAGGACACGATTATAGTTTAAATCTGTCAATGAAGCTAATCTCCGAAATTAAACAAACAAATGAAACAGAAATTCCACCACCTGGATGTCTTTTGATACAAAAACATTTTAAGGTACTAAAAATCAAGAGATGAAAACAATAGTCTCAGACAGTTTTCATATGCAAAAAAAAAAAAACTTCAATTCAAATACGTAAGCCAACAAGAAAATTTGGGAAGAACACAAAGAGAGAGCTGAAGTATGTCTGGTGAGATTTAGTAAGCAGTATAAAATACCATGGGTTGAAAAGTTTTTATTTACATTTTATACAGTAGCTTGTACTATTGATCTACGTGATCTTGTACATTGAATGTTTTATTTTTGAAAAATACAAAACCAATGCGGGATTCATACACTTGGGACCCATCACAATGCATTATTTTTGGGGACCTCTTTAATTTTTTAAAGTTATTTTTTTTTTCATGTGCAGCTTTGGAATCTTTACGGGACCCTTTATTTTGGAGGTCCTTTGAATTTTTAAACTTGTCACTGTTTAAAGCTCTTTTGTAATATTTTTTGAAACTCTGTATTCTATAAATATTTGAAAACTATTCATAAAGAAGATTTCATGTTTTTTTTTCTTTTTGCGTTCTTTTAATTTATCCAATTACACGTTTTTTTACAGTAATCGGAAGCTTTTTTTTGTAAGCTACTGCAAAAGCACTTAGTTTCGCGAGGCTTTTTATTTTATTTGGTGATTTTTGCGTATCCTTCCCAATTGCAAAACTTTGAGCCTCCTGATATATTTTCCACGGAGACTTAATCTTGCGCTCTGTTCGTATAAAAATTGCGTAGTTTTCAGCTCACAAAATCACCGATATCTTCACTGTCGCAAAATTTATGGTCCACGAAAATAAGTTCCTTTATAATACTTAAAAAATAAGATAAGTATTGGACAGTTCGTATTTTTTATACACAAAATTTTTCTTCAAATATTTTATGTTTTTAAGTCAAAAAAAATCGTCATACAGCTTGGAAATAATTTAAGAATGAAATTGTTAAATAACTTGGCTACCAACCGGAAAAAATCAGCGTCTTTCTCAGAAAAGTGGCCTAGACATAATATCAGCCTGATTAGCAGTTTAATGGAACACGTAATATTAATTGTCGTCTCATTCTCCCGTGGATAATGTTACGAGGTGGTTATTTGCTTGGAGGGGGCTTGCTTCTGCCACGGGCGTTAAAATGGGATTTATGTCGCTTTGTGGCCATGAAAGATCATTGTACTTAATTATGATCCGGATCCAAATGCATAAAAGGGTTACTAGAATTTGGCGCGATTTAAACAAGTGCTGTCCTTTCTTGAGGAGAAAAGTTGCCATTGATGATTTTTTTCCTTGTTTTTTTTTGCTTATCCATAGTTTAGGAGGTGACCCAACGAAGGGAGTGGAAGTGTGATGATAAGCCCATGATGGAGCACTTGCACAATTTACTTAAATATTTGTCAAAAATTTTAGTTTTTAAGCTTGTTTTTGTAGAACGAGGCAAATAAAAAGTGAAATAAAAACTTGTATGATGTTTTTTTTTTCCTTAGGAAGGTTTATCTATAAGGAAGTTGCTTTCATGTCACATATAGCTATAACTGCGACAGTTGATAAGTAAAATGCATATTAAGACCCCTTGTCTACTTTTATGACAGTGTTTGAAAGTAATTTTTAACCCTCGACACAGAAAGAAAGGGTGTTATGAGTTTGACGTGTCTCTGCATCTGTGTGCCGGTGTATATGTCTGTGGCACTCTAGCGCCTAAATCGGGTGGACCGATTTCGATTTTTTTTCGAAGGAGTGTTTGTTGATCGAGAGTATTCATAGCTAGTTTGCATTGGTAACTGGCTGACACCCCGGTAACTGACTGACATTTCTGAAATTTTCTAAATATACTAATGCAAATGTTCAAAACAAAGCAGCAAAACTTGTAAATGAGTTTACACAAAAGGTAAGCAATGAAAATTCATTTGTTAAATTTAATACAGTGGACACCGGTTAATTGAATCAGTGGTTAATTGAACCAACCGCTTTATTGAATCAAATTGTCAGCCGCTTCATGGAGGCAAAACTATTTAGAACAAACGTGATTCATATAAGCGGGGGCCACTAAATTCCATGTTTTACGAATAATTTTACGGCGTATCATGCTGGTTAATGACAAAACATAGACGCATGGCCTTTTTTTTGGGCAAAAAGCTTTTTTTGCTGTTTTTTATTACACATTGCTTCAAGGAATAACATTCGAAAACGAAGGTACAACTGCTCGGTCGGTTGGAGTGTCGTGCTGCTAATCAGAATGGCGCCAGTTCAAATCCGTTCCAATAAATATCTCTTTAATTTTTTCCGTCAGTTGCTCACATAGGCAGGACTGTATTTGCCACAACCCGTTTTCTCACATGCACAATTACTGCTTGTTTACGAGCCACTCAGTCAGTTTTTTAATGATATATATGTTTGTATTGAAAATACATACAACCAAAAGGGGAGCGATGATCATATTATCACAACGTTGGATTTAACGATGTTTTGTTGCTGATGTCTTCAAATTATATGCCTTCTTTTTTGCGTTTACTTTTTTTCCGTTTACTTTAATTCGTTAACTTTTTCGATTCTTCTTCATGATGTTCTTTCTTTGAAATTTTTCAGGAGCGAAATGCCGCATGAAACGATTCGAAGCACTGTGCGGAGCTCCGCACGGGTCGACTAGTACATAATAAAACAGCAACACATATTGAAATTAATGCCTGTAGTTTGTTAGAATATTTTTGAAAAGCGAATAAAATGATTTTTTGCGATTAACCATAGTGGTTTCAATGTCTTGTTTTTTGACTTTGCGAACAACAGATCTGCAGCCCAGAATACTTTAAAGATTTTAGATAATATATTTATGAATATTTGGAAAGGAAAATTCCGAAGAAAGTAAGTAATTTAAGAGATTGTTTTTCGGCAGTTAGGCCGATTCGAACTTTTAACTTTTGCTCAATTATCACGACGCTTTAGCCAACTGCGACAGTAGGTCTTCATTTTGGGCTGCTATGCATTGAAACAATGCGTAGTAAAAAACAGAGAAAATTCGGGGGGGGGGGGGGAAGTTCAGAAAAACTACCAAAATGTACAATTTTTTATTTATTCTTCGCCAAAAGCGGTGAAAAACAGCTTTAAAATAGCAACTTACCTAATGCAGTTGGATCAAAAATTGAGGAAAAAGAAGTGTCTTTTGTGTATGCTTTTAATAATGAAGCATAGCATGCTTTAAAGTTAGGTCTTCCCAAAAGATTCAAAATAACATTGGAAAACTGTAGCCAATACTAGCGATGAATATTTTTCGATGGGAACCCTAAAGTTTGTAAAAATCGATTTTGTTTACCTTTGCCGTCATGATGTCACTTAAAGAGAGCTAAGATGCTCATAACAGAGCATAGCAGTTTGGCGGGAATTTTATATTCACGTGCAATCAATGCCAATCTATCATTTCGTCTCTCAAGGGATGAAGGGATTCGGATAAGTTAAAAGACAAAATTTTATGCACGAAAACTAATAAAAGCTCTCGTTGAAAATAAATGCAAAGTGTTCTAAAACAACGCCATTTGCGAAAATTCCCCAGCTACTGAAAAGCGGTTTTAATTTTTAATTCACCTCAAGAGTTTTCTGAAAGTTTGTTTCATATTTAATTGTCGGGTGTTAGCTCGTAATTTTTAGAAACGCGCTTAAGTGCATTAAAATGTCACTTAATCTTGTAAGTCTGTGTTGACAATTGGGAAAACACGTTGTTTCGTCTATTAATGAGCTTTTGGAGGAAAATACATTTCATTCCGAATACGCAAACAAGGATGAGAAAATATTAAATTAGTAAGTAATTTATTGATACAATAAACGCGTTCCGTTTAAATTCATAATTAACTAAGAGGAATGTTTTGCATGAGGTTTTCACTTCCGATTCCTCCCTTCCATCCATCCCACCAGTTAAGGGGAAACAGATATGAAATGGAATTTTGCATTTTTCTTAGTTGAAAACTCGACACATTTTTTTTTTTTCTTTTGTCGAATTCATCACGTATTCAAAGGTGATAATGTAATCAAATATATGATTGATTAATTTTTTGGTAAGTTTTTTCAGCGGTTCAATAGGTTTTTTTTCGGTCTACTTTTAGTACTATGAATATAAAAGTTCTATAGCCTGGATTAGTTGACTTACGATCCAAAGGGGCTTGAACGATTACATTTGTTAAAGCAGAAAAATTAAAGAATATTTGTGTTACCAATAACGACTACTGCGGCTTTGACATTCAAAGAATTTATGCTCTTTCAACCCAATTATAGATGAGCTCATCCAAGATCAGGCATCTAGTTACCAGGCCCATACTACAACATCTGTGTTTTAGCTTATTGAAAGTAATTTCTTAAAAAAAAAAAAAGGAAAAGAGAGAAGAAAAAGAAAGAAAGTAAGTTCCTATCAGCAATACAAAACACGTGTAAAAAGGGACAATTTATTAACTGATATTGAAATGGTCAACTATGTTTATTTTCAATAAAAATTTCGTCCAGAATTAAGCGAGCCTACTTTTCCGTACACCAACATAGACTTTCTGGCATCTGATCATTATCCACCTAATTAGTTGAGGCTGAAAATTATATCAAGCGTACCTTTTAACGATTTTAAGCTGATTTCTGAAAACAAAATATTCATCTCTCATTTGATGAAATAGATGCATGAAAAATGAATAAACGAACAAATAAAGTAGCAGCAACTTCTGAACAATGCAGAACAATGCAGCTAATATATATATATATATATATATATATATATATATATATATATATATATATATATATATATATATATATATATATATATATATATATATATATATATATATATATATATATATATATATATATATATATATATATATATATATATATATATATATATATATATATATATATATATATATATATATATATATATATATATATATATATATATATATATATATATATATATATAGATAGATAGATAGATATATAAAACTTCTTTAATCACCTTCAAAAAAAAGTAAAATAAAAAGAGCATCAGAATAAATATGTTTCATCAAAAAAAAAAAAAAGAAAAAAAATTTTTTTTTTAATTTTTCTTTTGGGCAAAAATAAAGCACCCCTGGTTTTATTTTCCTCCCACTACTAAAAATTTAAAAAAAAAGTTTAGTTTAGAAAAAAAATATAAATATTAAAATATACTCTTTTATTAATTACTTTCGTACAAATTCAAATCTTCTGTACAGATCTTTATTTCTGTTTAAAAATAAAGAACTCTGAATATCCTTTTTTATTTCCCGTTGCCAAAACAATATTCATAAATTAACCTTAGAATGAAAATGGAGAAAATTATCTTAAAAAATCATCATTTCACTACAAAAACCGGATTCAAGGGTGGAGTCATGGAGTCGGAGCCTGACTGCTTTTGGGTTAAAGGAGTCAGAGTCGGGAGTAGAAGGTTTCAAAATTCCAAGAGTTAGAATCGGTCAATTTCCATTCCTGTCTTTTTCTGCAAAGGCTGCGAAGTCAGAGTCGAACTGATTTCGAGGATATGGAGTCAGAATCGTAGTTTAAAGTTTAAATTGGATTTAGTAACTCTAAAATTCCAGAGTCGGAGTCGGTCATCCCCCCCCCCGCTGCGGGGCCAGAGTCGGAGAGTCGAACTGATTTTGCAGTATAGGAGTGGAGTCGGAGTCAAAAGCCGTGGAGTTCTATGAGAGAAGTTCTATCTGAGTCCGACTCCACAGCCCTTGTGAAAATATTTGCACTTTGAATTCATTTTGATCCAGTTATATTTATATTTGACTTGTGTCAATGTTAAGTCTACGAGAAAAGATATTTACATTTTTATTAACTCCTATGACTAGCAACTAAAAATTAAGAACATATTCAGAATTTGCACGATTTTTTTTTTATTTTGTATTATTTCTTGTAAACGCCAAAATTTAAATTTTTTGAATTGGTCAAAAAATACCCTTAAAATAGTTTAATCAAAAAATCTTTTCTATACATCTCCAGCAAGAGCTTTCCCCAATAAATTATGTCTTAAAAAATAGGCCTTTAAAGTTACAGATCTATAATTACCTTCAATTTCCCCATAGGCGCTAATGTTAAGTTTTTTAAACCGTTCAAAATTGAACAAAAAATTGTTCATATCAAAAAGTTATTTTTTATATATAGTCAGACCTCGATATAAGATCACCCACATATTTGGTCACCCCTCATATAAGGTCACTTTCCTTTTGTCCTGGTAATTTGAATGGGAATTCTATATTATGAGTTATTGGATGCATGATTAGTTCTTGAAATCCGTAATTGATTATAAGATCGCTTTTGTCCGATTTTCTTGAGGGGGATTTCAATATCATACAGCTTTATTCTAAGAATTGTCCGATGTTTTATCGGTGAAAAGTAATTATTTTCTACTAACGTATAGTAATAAGTGCACAGATAGAAAGGTGGATAAAAAGACAGTGACACTGAACTGTTAGCACACGCTCTAAAACCCATACTCAAAGCATAATTATCATAAAACATTTTTAAATGATATGAGGTAGCACACAAGTTTTTTCAGAAAACCAAAAACATAGAATACATTTCACAAAAATTAAAAAATTGTGGTAGTCTTGTATTCTAGAATATTTTGAGTGAGATTAGTTCTACAAGAGTACTTCGTTTGAGCATACAACTTTCTTTCAAATTAAAACTTAATTTGATTTACTGATTCATTTAATTTTAATTGGTTAAACTTAATTAAATGTTTCAATAAACTGGGTTTTGAACGTATTAAAATCTACAGAGGGTTGTACTATTTGTATTCATACTTATTTTACGACTTGGTTATAAAGTCACTCCACTTATAACGTCAATTTCGGTAAGTTCCCAGAGGTGACCCTATATCGAGGTCCAATTGCATATAAAAAAGATACAAGTATTTCGTCAAGAGCTTTATCCAACAATTTGTTTCTAGAAAATTCGCCTACAAATCCCCGTTGACGCCAATGTTAAGTTTTATTGAACTGTTCAAAATTCATTAAACTTTTTTTTTCAAATCAAAAAGTAAAATATGGGAATGAGGTGTCGGCCCCGAGATCATTCGAACGAAAAAAAGTTTGTTCGAATCGGACTACTCACTCACAACTGTGAGGGGGAACAGACAGCCAGACCGACAGACACAGATTTTTCCCATCTCAAAGAAGTACATTTTTTAACTTTCAATATTTATTTGATTATTTTACTCTGACTTTTCTTTCGTTTTTAGAAGTATTTTCTCATGTTGACTTTTATGGGAAAGAGG
This sequence comes from Uloborus diversus, assembly GCF_026930045.1. Lineage (NCBI taxonomy): Eukaryota > Metazoa > Arthropoda > Arachnida > Araneae > Uloboridae > Uloborus > Uloborus diversus. The sequence continues at coordinate 48,942,862 of NC_072732.1, forward strand.
TTCCAATTGTGATTCTATATTTCTTACTTATTCTCTAAGCGGTTGTAGGATCAAAATTATCGAAATGTTGATCAATGCAAATAAGTCAATCACATAAAAAAATCACATAATTGAGAAAATACATAATTTTTGAAACATAAATGAAGTTGAATGAAATTTAATACACAGTTGAGTGGTAATGGTACAAATAAATGATTACATTTTCAAACCTAACAAACAATAAAAAGAGATAGAAATTAGCATTTTGTGTGGCCACCACGCGCCGCAATAAGAGCTGCTATACGACTCGGCATAGAGTGAAACAAAGTTTGACCATCAGCCTGCGGAAGAGTATTCCATATTGTTTTTGTGCGCAATCGAAATTTGTCTGTCGAAGCAACAGGACGAGGATCACGAGCGAGACGCCGCCCAACTAAATCCCACACATGTTCAATCGGTGACATATCCGGGGAATATGCAGGCCAAGGAAGAAGCTGTACTTGCTGCGAATCAAAGTAGGTTTTGACAGTCCTGGCGGCATGTGGACGGGCATTATTCTGCTGGTATACAGCCCCTGGCAATCCTTGCAGGAAATTAATAGGTTGGGGCTGTAAAACTTCGTTTATGTATCGAGTACTGTTCAAATTGCCCACAATTCGTACCAGTTGTGATCGTCCATGATATGCTATGACACCCAACACCATAACTCCGGGTGTTGTCCACTGTGGCGTTCGATTATGCACTCCGAAATGTGCCGTTCACCGGCATAGCGCCTGATACGAATTCGGCCATCATGGTGTCACAAATTGAAGCGGGATTCGTCAGAAAAGACGACCTGCTGCCAATCAGCACGCCAGCTCCTATGCACATTGGCCCATTGTAGCCACAGGCGGCGATGGTTTTGCGTGAGATGATTCCTGTATAAAGGAATCCTTGCGCGCAGCCCACGCTGCAGCAGAGGTCTCCGAATTGATGACGCACACAATGAAACACCCGTAGCTGTTGACCAATGTGCTGCCAATCGTATAGAAGAAGCTGTGCGGTCCATCAGCGCCATACGCGCCAGGTGTCTGTCATCGCGAGCTGACGTCACATTTCGGCGTCCATCCCCGGATCTCCGAGCTGTCTGACCCTCGACCGTCCACTGCTTCCAAACACGCATGATTGTGCTGCTGTAACGCTGCACACAAGCGGCTACTGCACGATAAGACAATCCAGCTTCACGAAGGCCGATTATACTGCCCCGTTCAAACTCCGGAATTTGCTCAAATTTCGCTTTCTTTCGTCAAATAGGCATAGTAAAGATTCGGTTAACGTTTACTCTAGCATATAACCATCGATAACCATACACGCATACACGCCTACAGCTGTCTATTTATATTCGGTTCGAACCACCGTTCAGAGGGCGCTGCTCAGCATACGCATGCGCTACCGGTCTGCAACTCTAATCATTTGCATATCATGCCCTACTTTACATTTCCTGCAATTTCCAGCTCACTCACGTAAGTCCTTCGTAAAATTGCAATTTTCACAAACAGGAATGTATAACATTCTATATCTTACTCACTTTATGCCTTGAGAAAAATACATATAAACTAAAAAACTTGCTCTTAAAATATAAATGTGCTTGTATATGAAAATTAAGTTTTCTATCAAGACCGTTTCAGTGTCAAACTTTGAGGTACAATCTAATAACTGTTCATTAAGATATCTATTGAGTAAATAATATAATTACTATTTATGGACAAAAATTAAATTATACGTTATTGTTTCTGTAATCGTCGATGTTCAAGTCCTATTTTCGCTCTTTTCATAATTATACACGCAGTCAGAAGAAACGAAATAGTTTGAACAATATTAAACATGATTAAATTGATAGGAAAGCTAGCGTTTATTTTATTTAGTGCCAACATTTCAAAACTTATTGCATCAGTTGATATAAACGTTGTCATCCATCCAAATATTTAATAACTTGCGTGAGTTTGTTTTAAGGGTGAGTTAACATCATTTTAAATAAACTATTTTTGTACTATAAACTGCTGGTTTTTACTCTGTTAGTCCTTGGACTGTTTTAAGCAAGTTCTAAGCAAAGCTAAGGAATGCAAGTTCGATCGGATATTCAATTTCAACTGTCGAGTTCATGCATTTGGACTTTCGGAAACTTTAATAATAACAGTTGAACCCAACTCCGGTCCCCTGATTTACATTCATTCATTAATCTAACTCTCAAGAACGGCTTTAATTTGTTTCAAAATATAAAATTAATGGTTTCATGTACATTCTAAATCCGAGATAATAACAACTAGCGCATTACTTTACTGATTTGTTTGAATGTCTTTGTTTATGGTAATGTAGAAAAGACTAAAAGATTTTCTAAATACATACATACACCAAAATAATTAATAAGGTATTTAAAAAAAGCATTAGTTCCTTATGTAATTTATCAGTTAAATCTTTTCGAAGTCTTGATTTTGAAAATATTATTGTGTTAAAGTGAAAGAATTATTTCTGCAGAAAAAAAATTGTATTTTTTTTTTTTTTGTAAAACACGAAAGTTTATTAAAAAAAAACGCAATAGGGGTGGGATTTTTCCGTTATACGTATGTCATGGCTCCTTTTTACCATTTTTCGCCAAAAAGGTCAAAACAAAATGTTTAATGGCTCGTCACGAGCTGTCAAAATCAACGTTGCTGAAATTTGAAGTTTATTGTTTAGTTTTTCAATAAAGCAGTTAATCCTCATATGAATAATAGCCGATGATCGAGTAACCCAGGTGCTTCTACAATGAAACTCGCGGCACGGCATGGTAATTTGATAATATGTTTTGGTAATGTTTAACAGGCAGGAAAATGCGTTACTGTGACAAGACTGAACTCGATCCGGTAACTTAACTGTTTTACTGATAAAACTGTGTCATTTCAGGGGAATGAAGAAACGAATGGTCAACAATGAACGCTACCTACTAGAGTTTAGGTTTAATCCACTGGAGTTCGGATTACATTTTCAACTATCAGAATATCACCAAACAAGCAATTGCTTCTTTCAAATGTAGAAGAGTAGAAGCAATTTTCAGCCGTCATACCTTGACGGGCGAATTTCTAGTTAAATAAGATTAATAGTTACATTAAAATTAAAAAATAATTAAGTGTTTACATATGGTGAATTCCAGCGGTAATGAAAGGACAGTTTTACAATAAAATCGATGCATTTCTGTCTGTGAGCATATCAAATACATATTTTTTCAAAAATTGATTCATAGACTTTTATACAGATTATAGTAAGTTGCTAAAAAAGCCAAAGCTAAGAATTTTTTGTTAGTAACCTTTTTTTTTTGATCAAATTTAAAAATCGGTAACGGAAGGACATTTTTTCGACATGATTTTTCACGCTATCATGTTCTCCCCCAAAGTTCAGATAAACTATAAAAGGGAAAATTCTATAAAAATTAGAGCACATACGGGAGTGTTCAATTATTACAATTTCACTTCTGGTTTTCAAAAATAATTATTTTAAGAATATGAATTATGTATTTGTTAAGGGTAACGGAAGGACAGTAATGGAAGGACAAGAAATCCAAAACAATTAAACTTTGTAAATTTAAACTTGTGAACATTTATTCAGCTAATACAGCAGTCTGAAACAATGATATCTAATGCCGGAGCCAACTGTTACATTCTGAATTCTTTGAATATTCAATAGTTTTATCATAATCCATAGAACATTTGTCTTCTTTCTCAGTAAACACGAAGATCATTTCCACATTATTACGCATTCTCAAACAAGATATTTCTATCCCTTCATCTTCTATATGAAGTGCAACATTGCTCTTTGTTAATTTCTTTCCCTTCCATCCAACTAGTAAAACTTGTCCAAACGTTAATGAATCCTTTGGCATATTCTTATGATTTGGTGTTTTTGATTCAGTTGATTCAGCTGTATCTTAATTTTCAACATTATTTAATGACTTTCAAGGTCAGTCTGCTGACTTAAGAGTACAATTCTCCTACAATTTGTCGAAGTACTTACTATATTCAATAACATAACTTGTTATAGGATTTAAATAGCGCATATTTTGTGTGTCAAGATGAGAATGGATATTTTTGGATCATTTTTTTTCCATATTTTCGAAATTTGATCTATGAATTTACTGATCTCCTCGTAGTACATTTAAAGGTTAAATCAGTGCTCTCAACAATCTTTTCCTGTGACTTGTGGCAACAAATCTCAAAGCAGTTTCAATATTGTATTGTTCCAATTTAAATTTCAAATTTTTAAGCAAGTGTTTCTGCTTGAATTGGCTTGTCATATCACAAACATGTCACACCAAAATGATTTTCACATGCTTAGGAGTTTTTAAGAGTAGTTTTCATGATTTTCATCGCATACAACAGAAGAAATAAAATCACGAAACAGTTTAAAAAAAAATAAATAAAAATTAGCATTCTAAAATTTTATCCTGTATCAGCTTATAGTTAAATGTCCTTCCGTTACCATATTTTTTTGTCCTTCCGTTACCATTAAAAACCGTATTAAATTAAATCTATATTGAAATTCTAATTATGCCTCCTTAACAAGGGACATAATTCTACTTTGCATTAAAAAAAACATTAGTTTCTATATACAATAGGTTCTTGGTGAACAAATTGAGATGTAGTATTTTGGTAACGAAAGAACATCAAATTGTCACCTTAGTATATTTTTTTTAAATTACCATCCAAAAAGCTTAACTAGACATTCAAAAGACAAATATTAACCTAAATATTATATGCTGCTAACAAGCTTATTGAAGTTACAATATGTAACAAAAAAGAGATTTTTTGCTCTGTAAAAACACAAAGAGAAAACTTGATTTTGTTCTTGATTTTCCAAAAGTCATCAAACTATTTGGAAAAAGCAGGTTAACATTCAAGAAACTCATTTATTTCTGAAGAGAATGGTACATGGCATGTGACAGAATATATATATTTTTTTAAATTCAAGTATCATGTCTCCTTTTTCCTGGAATTAACCATGCATAAAATTTGAATCTATCAGAAGGTACATAACAGTTCGATCTGTTTTATCTTCGATTGAAACTCATTTCCGAAGATACCTGAAAATACTTTTAAATACCTGTTAGATTTACTTTAGCTTTGCAGTTTCAGGGAGATGTTTGCAAATTTTATGTGCTGAGAGCAATTGTATAAGAATTTGGGGAAAAAAAATAACCAGCAGCAATAACATTTAGTGCTTCAAAATAAAATGAATTTCGATAGGTGATAAGGTTTTCCTAGTGGATAGCAAAGTAGTTGAAAACCTAATAGCGGTGAAGTATACCTGATTACAAATGAAAGACTAGTGTATTCCGTTCTATTCTTCCATAAGAGCTCTTCCTAGCTCTCTAAATCTTGATGATCAAGATGAGAGGACAAAAACTTCTGCCGCAATTCGTGTCAAATGTGTTTGTCGAAAAGCAGCATGTTCAAACTATTCACGTGATTCCACGATTGTAAAAGAAATCGATTACTTTTATAGCATCATGTGATTTACTCTCATCGTAAACCAAAATGAAAGCATTTGCAATTAAATCAACAGGATTTGGTTTAATCCAAACATAAACCAAAATGAAATGTTTTGTAATTGCTTCAACAGGACATGGTTTACTCCCATTGTAAACCAAAATGAAATTATTTCTAACTAGAAAGTCGCCCGTCAAAGTATGACGGATGAAAATGGATTCTCTTCTTCTACATTTTAACGCAGCAATTGCCTGTTTGATGATATTTTAATAGTTGAAATTTTAACCCAAAACTCATTGAATTAACCTTAAACTCCAGCAGATAGCGTTCATAGTTGAAAACTTTTTCATTTCTTCATTCCCATGAAATGACAGTCTTACCAGTTAAGCAGTTAAGTTACCGGATTCACTTCAGCTTTTTCACAATAAAGCATTTCCCAGCATATCAAACATTGCTAAAACATATTATCAAATTATCACGCGAATTTCATTTTTGAAACACGCGGGTTACTCGTTCATCGGCAATTATTTGAATGAGGATGAATAGAAAGTCGCCCGTCAAGGTATGACGGATGAAAATTGCTTCTACTGTTCTACATTTGAACGAAGCATTCGCCTCTTTGGTGATGTTTTGATGCTTTAATTTTTAACCCTAACTCCAGTGGATTTACCCTAAACTCCAGTGGAAAACATTAATTTTCAACACCTTTTCTTGATTCGTCATTCCCCTAGAATGACTGTCTTACCAGGAAAACAGTTAAGTTACCGGATCGAGTTCAGCCTTGTTACAATAAAGCCTATCTACAGTGGCTCCCAAAAGTCTTCGTACACTTTGACATTTTTTTGTAAAATCAAAATAACGCGAAACTGAATTCGAATATGAAGTCCAATATTTTTTCACATCATTCCTACGTCATTCTAAATAAAACCCTGTAGTTTTTTCGAAATATTAACGGATTTTCTTTTTGAAATGGGTCAAAAAACGAAGAGACAGAGAAGTAATACGCCACAAAAGTCATCGTACACTCAAATATTTTCGAATAAATTCATAATTAAAATTATCATATGTCGTTTTTTTCTTATTTTTGCATTGTGTGGACCCTTAAAAGTCATTTGGCTTCAATTTTCTGTTAATTTATTTCCTAATATTGCGCTTATTACTTTAAAATGGCTGGTATTCGTCAAAAACCACAAACACCACTCGAAATTTGAATTTTTTTCCTCGCAGTAGCGGTAAATTGGTTTGAAATGTCTCTAAATTAGTTAATTTATTCCATTATATAGTAAAGTGCTTGATAAAATGCTTCAAATATAAGAACTGGTCCGAAAACAAGGTAAGAAAAGGTCAACTGGTAAAGTTGACAAAGCGTGATCGGAGATTTACAGTTAAAAAAATTATGAAAAATACACATTTGAGTGCTGTAAAGGTTTCTGCAGAGTTAAATGAAACTTTTTACATTTAATTTTCATCTAAAATTGTTCGCCAAATTCTCTGATTAGCTAGATTAAATGGGACCTCTTCCCGCAGAAATTTTCTTGATCGTGCGAAAAACAGAAAGCTTAACGTTTTTCGTCGCAAAATCAATGATAAATAAGCTCAAAATGTTTTGGCATTACTTCTTACTTAGAGATGAAGAAAAATTCAACATTTTTGGTTAAATTGTTGTATAACTGTGAATAGAAGAAAATATTAGGAATTTAATCTTAAGAACTGAGTTTGACCAATTAATCAGGACTGTGAAGGTGTTTTAGTGTGAGGGTGCATATCAGCATCATGACTTTATAGTTTGGAATTTTTTGATGAAATAATGAATCATGCTGTTCATTTAAATATTTTTAAAACCAATTTTAAACTCTTAGCCAAAAATTTGGTTATCGAAAACAACTTTGTTTTTTATCAAGATAACGATAAGAAGCACACGGTTTTCAACGTTTGCGTCTAGTGCCTCAAAAATTGTCCTAAAGTTTAGAAAATATCCCTTCAATCTCCAGATTTAAACTTAATGTAACATATTTAGAGATATCTGGAGGCTAGGTTACGAAAATACGGCTTTGAAACGAAAATAGAGCTAGAAACAGTAAGACTCGAAGTGTAGTTGAGCACTTACTCAGAAATTACGCAAAAAAAAGAAAGAAAAAAGAATGAAATCTATTCCCAGACGTTTAAAAGGTGTTGTTGATACTGTATGATATTCTACTAAATAATAACTTAATAAAAAGTTAGATTATTCAATAATATATAGACATTTTTTAAAGTGTACGAAGACTTTTGTGAGATAAAATTTCCGGTACTTTTTAATTTTTGATTTTTAAAAAATTAGGTTTAATTATTTTTTTAAAAAATTTCGTGTAGTTTTGTTGAAAAATGATCATAGATCTTATAAATAAATACGTATTACGAAATATTAATTCTAACTAATGGATAGAGTCCTATTTCATTGAAAGTCGTAGGTGTACGAACACTTTTGGGAGCCACTGTATATATATGAGGCTATTATATATCGTCGCCTCAGAGCAACAGTAGGATATCTTAGTGTTATTCCTGGGAGTAGATGTCTTAGTATTACTCTGAGGCGACGATATATGAGGATTTACTCCATTAGGATGTGGTTTACTTCTATCGTAAACCAAAATGAAATTATTTGTAATTGCTTCAGCGTAAGGGACTACCACATAGGAGAAAGATTATGCTTCGACGCCATTAAGTCAACATATATATATTTTAACTGATGCAAAAGCTTGGTTCATACATTATTTTCGATGTATCCTATAAAATTTAGAGCTAAATTAGAAATTAACAAAATACATTTGTTAATTGAAAATCCGGTATTTAAGTTACGTTTTTAAAGACTTTATTAATAGATTTGCTGGATGCTGTAATTGCTTCAACGTGCTTTACGTAACCCAGTAAAAATAAGCAAAATGCTTCACATTTAACTACAGGATCCCCCGTATCCACCACTATTTGTGATTTAACCAGTTAAATGGTGCCTTGCAGAGAGCTTTGATTTTTGATCCAGACCAGAAGCCGGGAAATCCCTGGTCTACAATCCCCAGAGGTATCGTTCTGCTTGGAGAACTTTGTGACCACGAGCATATTTAGCGTCACCTTGTCACCATTAATGAAGACGGTAGATCTTCGACCGGCTAGGATTGAACCCGGGACTCTCCGGTCAGCCCAAAAGCTAGAGATAAGGCACAATTATAAGCAAATAACAGAAAGCAGCTACGGCATCCTGTGACTATAGTGTCAGCCTCTTTTTGGGGTCATCAGCTGAAAATAGCCATAACAGAATTATAGGTAATAAACTTTTCGTAGAAGCTGAGATTGCTTTTACACTGGTAGTTAAGTTTAATTTATGCACTAGTTCAATCTTCTGCTACGAAACGGTAATTATATATATATATATATATATATATATATATATATATATATATATATATATATATATATATATATATATATATATATATATATATATATATATATATATATATATATATATATATATATATATATATATATATATATATATATATATATATATATATATATATATATATATATATATATATATATATATATATATATCACACTAATTAAAATCACACTAATTTTGCGGACCATTCGGTATTGCGCTGAATTTAAATTTAGCTATGAGTGTGAAGGTAACCTTAGCATCTGTTAGAGGATTAGTTCCCCCATCACTGTTAAGAATATTCGTGACTGATGATTCTTTACAACGGCAAAATTGCAGTCTCTAGATGCCGCAACGAGCTGTTTGGAATTTACCTTTGAAAACACTTTTTTTTGTTCTGGTAAAACTTTTTAAGAGAGAAATGTTTCGTTTCATTTTTTATATTAAGCTTCATTTTAATTTCATCGATTTATTTAACTCATATTATGCTTTCCCAGTTATTTCCCTTATTTATAAACTAAACAAATAATTATAATTTGTAAAATTCAGAAGTGTAAACGCTTAGACTATGTTTGTTGGAATATTTTCTGATAATTCTTTGAATAGTATTTTCGGAATAAACGCAGAATTAAGGAATATTTGTAAAGTTATAGATGTTAGTCCTTCAATGCTACTTTAAAAGTTTTGCTTAATAAAATGCAAATCTTCTAATATATTTTATTTCTTATAAATTAATGTTTCTTTAGAAAAATAACTGATTATTTTGAAACTTTAACTGCACATTAAATAAGGTTTGTTATGAAATACAAGTTCCTGTATACCTGTATTTGGAAAAATATTCGTAAAAAAGCCATTAAATTTTAACTTGTATTTGCTGTAAAGAATTCACCTTTACCTTAAGTATTATTGAAAATTCAGTTCTAATAAAAACATAGCAAAATTTACATGCAATATTTACAGGTAAGTTGCTTACAAGAGCTGATGCAAATAACATCAAACACCTTAAACGTATCGGTATAATTACTACCAAATGCAGTAAAAAAACTGAGACGAAATCACAACTCAAACATCCGGCAAGAAAACTAAACAAATAACTCACTCACAATCACAACTTAGTGACACTAACATAAAACATCGTTCAACTCCTATTTATACGCTCGGAAAAATACTGCAATATTCCAGAAAATTTTAGAAGCATCTATTTGGTTTTAAAATGTCACTAAATATGACCAAGTTTGGCGATATTGGACGATTTCTCAGCAAAACTGACGGTAAAAATAAATAACCTAAATAAAAGCCAGCTTGGCGATATCTCGCCAATTTTTCGTCAAGCACACGGAACTCCTTGTTAAAACTGGTGACTAAGCAGCTTTAACTGAGTAAAGTTAAGATTCAAACTATAAGGTAATTTTCAGCAACACTGATAAACAGTGATGACATTTTCTCCAAATTTAGCAATGTTACAACAAGTTTAGCACGTAAAACGAATCTATATTTTCAGAATTTGTTACAATATTTTCTAATTATGAACTATATTAGACTTTGTTTTTACGGTTACTGTCACATAACTACGAAACCTCTTGAAAGGATTTGACGTCAAGCCTTTCTGATACCCACGTGACGTTTATAAATTAATCCTATAACGAGCTTTCTGGAGGTAATCTTTTCTTTAGCAGAACTAACAGGTATTGACAACACCTTCTTCTCACCAATTCTTTCTTCGAGAAACTGAACAAAAGAAAGTAGATAAAAGCAATAATAAGGATTTATTGGCTTTTTTGGAGCGGTAGAATACTACATTAGGAGGACACTTTAGCTGATTGTTTTTGAAACTTCTTTTGTACACTTTAAACACAAAATCTCCGTAAAAACTCAGAACAGAATTTCGTAAAACGTAGTACATAAGTATTAAAACACATATTAACAAGAACTCTGACTATTATTCAAAATAAATTCGTGCGTGAAAAATTAGTAATTTCCGTATCGTTATATTACTAAAAGCTACAGCATTAGTATAACTTAAAATGAAACATATACTATTATTAATTTTATTATTGTCATTTTACACAAAAACTGTTATTCATACAGTTCTATTTTTTTCTTCAATTCATATACTATGCTACTACTCTGATTACCACCAATACTACTGCTACTACTTTTACGAATAACAATACTAATGTTATAAAGGAAAAAAACAGTTTAAATATCAATAAAAATGGTTCTGCTAACATTTTGCAACAGCTAATTAAAAAATAAGTAAAAACAATTTAAACATCAGTATATGGACTCTGTTATGCATACTTAAATTAGTTACTTAAATTTTGAAATGCTACAAGAAATAAACATGGTAAAATCAGAGAGGTTCACAGAAATTTTGTGACCCGTCACCAATGACTTTTACGGGCCCTCCTCCATATTATTTTCCCACATATGTTTCAATCCTCATTTAAAAAATCTCGTGGCACCCTTCAGGTTCGGTGTCCCTTCCCCCCTCTGTGCACGCCCCCTGGCTTAATAATAATGAAGCAACTACTACAACGCTTTGTAAGAAAAACCTACCAATACTACTACCTAAGAAAACCTACTAATATTTGTTTTAACATTAGAACAATTAAAACCTCTTTTACAATTAGAAATCAAAGAAGAATAACAAAATAAACAATCACGTTGTTAATCACCCTATACGTACATCGATTTGCAGCCGGTGGAAAAAGTCTTATTTTTGTATTTTAATTGCTGATGAGCAAAATTGTTACAGCTTTCAAAAGCATTGATGATGATAAGATTAGTATTGATTCATTCAAAAATTATGTTACTGTTACTTCGAAGTAACTATTGTCTGGTTTTTTGTTTTCGCCAACTACATATCACAACTCCGTTTTAATATCGGCGAACAGGGGCGTTTAAACATGGGTTCAGGGTAATCTGAGATAATGTTCTCTATATATAAAGATATTTAGATAACCAGCTGTAAGTCTCACTCGTAGAAGTATTAGACGCATAAAAGATTAGTTAGATGCAACTCCGTAGCGACAACCATTGCCCGACATTGAACGAGACGTGTAAAACGTGAATATTAAGCGTAGCTTATAAGCATGCAATGGTGATGTTTGCGCGCATGTGCGTTTCGGACACTTGCCCATTTACTAGAAGTACTCGGTTGCCCATGGAACTGGTTTCCCGTTGTGGATCAAGTTAATTCTACATCTATGGTCCTACCACTATACTCTCAATAAAAATGCAGTTTTATGATTATTCAATACTTAATGACTCTTCAACATAATTGTTTCTTCAATTTTCCATATTTTTTACACTCACGATTTATCTAATAAAAAAACAGACAAAATGAAAATAAAACATGTTTCAAACTGAGAAAACTGCATCCATAAAAATTATTAATATGCCTTTCATGAAATAAGTCGAAGCTCTCCCATCAAACTCGCGTTGATGTTCTTCTTCAATACAAACTCCTGAACAACACGCAACCCCGAGACATCTCCATTATTTCTTTTATGAAGGCCAAAGCACTTCATCACTAATCAGTCCTAATTACGTTTACAGGTTCAGTCATATCCCCGGCAATTACGCATACAAGTATTCAATTAAGACTTTCTCGCTTTAGATTTTATTCACCATTCCTCTGTTTTTGTGCGAAATGAATTATGACATAAATCTCCCGGTTGGGGGAAATTTGGAAGCATAGATTTAATAAAAATACTGTATCGTGATGGTACTACTTGAAATAAAGTAGACTCAAAGGTAAAGGCGGAAAGTTTATTTCTTTTTTGCTCCTTATATTAAACTCGTGTTTCTGCTTCATAAAAATTATTTCTGGAAATATCACAGAAGTATGTCTTCTCTAAAATTTTCTTTTCCTGGAGACTCTTTCAAAATTAAATTGAAGTCTTGTTCCATAAAAATGTGTTACGAACAAGATTTTTGGTTTTGAATGGGGTCATTTAAAAATATGACAGCTCAAATTCGAGTTGGATCATAGATGTGATGTTTGGGCACAAATATGATGTTAGTAACACCCCCCCCCCCCTATATTTCTTCAAGATCGAAGTTCGCAAAATGCAGTTTTAAGCAATTTTGGCAGCTTTATAGGGTCAAGATATCTTTGATTCTTACCCTGGATTTCTTCTTGGTTATAAAAGTTATATCTATGCTGTTAAAGTGCGGGTTTATGTGAAAATGTTTTTGGATTTTAAAGGAACACAGAGAGTTTAAGAATAATCCTCTCATAACTCCATCTCATTGGCTTAACTTCAACATTATTAGGACAAAATATCAATTATTTCTCTCTTAAAAAAATATTTTTTTGAAAACATTTTAAAATTGTATTTATTTTAATGCAGTTTTAGGCTATTTTTGTAAAGTTAAATTGGTCACGATTTCTCTGACTTATCACATGGATCCGCTCTTGGCTACAAAAGCTATATCTATGCTTTTTAAGTGCGAGTTTGCGTAAAATTTTTTCCCGAATTTTAATAGGACATGTAGACAATTGAAGAATAATTCTCTCAGAATCATAACTCCATTTCATTCACTCTACTTCCTTGTTATTATCAAAAAACCTAATTTATTTCTCTATAAGAAAACAACTATATTTTAGAAAACATTATAAAATTATATTCATTCGTTAGCTGTTATAAAAGGCTATAAAACTAAAAAGAACAATAATAAAAATAACCTTTTGTTGCCCTCTGCTGTCAAAAATGTCAAGGGGTTTGGGACTCTCACTGTTAAAGAAAATGTGTATCTTTACTCCGTAAAAGCGGTGGCAGCTGAGCTTCCTCCGTAGCAACGGAGTAACTTAACTGATGAAACTGGTGTAAGCTCACAACGTTACATCAGTTTTATCAGTTAAGTTACTCCATTGCTATGGAGGAAGCTAAACGCCGGAACAAGGTTACACAAAGTGCTGAATGCTGCCACCGTATTTACGGAATAAGGTTTCACGTGTTTTTTTTTTTTTTTTTTTACAGTGCTTTGTTCCTTTCCTGTTTTTTTAATATAGAATTTGAATACGATCTCTAATATCAGTGACTAAAATTTGATCCTTATGTGAAAGCTGACGGAAAGTCACTATGAAGTCATCAACAGGTAGCAGCATCTTACGAAGGTCAGTCTGCGATGACGTCATACAGTGACATCTCAGTGACGTTTTCACGACGTCATCAAGTGCCAGTCACAGCCTTCTATATATCAGGCCTATGCACCGTATTTCGCAATCGATGTCATGTGACTACCTGTAGGCAGTCACAGAAAGTCTTCGACCAGCGGGAAATTCAGTTTAGTTCAAATATACAAGGATGCAACATGCGAATGTAATGTTTACTAAGGTAAGAACTTCCGTTTACTCAAGCAGTGTATAGTTTCTCATATTTTTAAATGCTTATTTTGCTTCTTAATGCTGTTTTACTTTTCAGAACAAGCTATAACGAAAATTTCTGTACAGTGTGTGACTTCAACCAGCTGACCGTTGCAGAAATATGTTTTATTTCTTCTCATAACACTGATATCAGTTAGCAATGTAATATTAATTCGAAATGTGTGTATGAATGTTTAATGAACGTTATCAGTAGTCTTTATAGAGATTTGGAACGATGTTCTATTTTCTTGCATTTGATTGTGGTTAACGGTGCAAAGAAATCGTTATGTCATGAAGTTACAGTATAAGCCTGACTTGTTTCAACTTAAAACTCGGAAAACAGACAAACCATTGAGGTACAGTTGGCTCTCTGCTTTACGACGCTCTATTTAACGACTTTCTCTATTTAACGACGGCTTTTCACGGTCCCAGATGGCCCACTACAGTGTTAAAAGCATTCTACTTAAGGACGATTTCCACTTAAGGACGATTTTTTGTGGTCCCTTGAAAGTCGTTAAACAGAGAGCCAACTGTACTTTAGTAGTAAAAATTTAACGTATTAAATGTTTATCATTTCCGAATATGTTCAGGCCTGGCTACTGGGATAGGCGGCCGCCTAAGGTGGCAGATTTTAGGGGCGGCAAATTTCGAAGTTGAAACACTTTTTTAAAGCATGAATATCTGTTTCAGTGCCATAAGATTCACTGCTAAGAAAAAGTAATTAAAAGTAAACAATTTAGAGTGTGTACATGCAAAGCATAGTTCAGAATTTAATTAGAAACTGAATTTAATTTTAGAGGCAGCAAATTGCGTGATTTAAAAGACTTTTGGAAATATTAATATTTGTTTCAGTTCCATAAGATGCACTACTTTAATGTTAAAAAAGATAATTTAAAGTGTAAACCAGTGCTTGGATATGCAAAACCCAGTTTGGAATTTAACAACTATAAGCTCACTTTAATTTTAAGCACTTTACTACTCCTTCTGTTTTATTAAAATATCATTTTATATATTTTTTATCATTATTAGTATTCAATGGGGGAGGGGGCGGCAAAACTACTAGAGACGGCCCTGAATATGTTTGAAATTTCCATTTGACCAAAAGATATTTTTCAGAAGGTGCTTGATTATCAATGCCTATATTTTTTAAGCAGAATCGATAATAAAAATAATAAAAAATACATGTTTAATAATTGTTTAATGATTTTTTCCTGGTAAGGTACACAGTGTTATGTATGGCTTGTTCAGACTATATATTTTCATTACTTTCGATTTTAACAAAGAAGCTTCTGTGCCCATACTTTAAGTAATGATTATTTTTTTGTAACTATAGTTTCAAGAAACTTTTTAAATTAATCATGCAGAAATACATTTGCGTGTTTTCGTCTTATTTTATGCAAACGTTTCTCAAATTGAAAAGGAGAAAAAAGCGTTTTGTTTTCATTGATTTTTTTGTTTATTAATTAAATTTTTATTCATTTATTGTTTTTTTCCATCTTTAACAGTGGAGGATGCCTTTCAAGTGCTCTGTACCGGGCTGCCAGTCCAATTATAATGCCCCTTACGTTTCCTGTTTTCGTTTCCCTCAAGATTTCGACAGAAGAAATTTGTGGATTAACCGAATTCGAAGAGAAAATTTTACCTTCTCCAAAAATGGAAGAGCTTGCATAAAACATTTTTCGGAACATATGATTGTCTGAGAAGACATCTGGACTGACAAAAACGGTAAAATTCATAAAATCAAACGAAAAAGCCCAACCTTTACGGAGGACGCTTTTCCGTGTGTTATTCAAAATTTGACCCCTCATCTAAATATTCAAGTGGGCAAGAAAAGAAAAACAAGAGTCTCAAAAGAAGAAGACCTTATTCAAGAATGCCTAGTAAATAGCATCTTAACATACAATAATAAGACTGAGATGAAAAAAGTGTGTGACCTTTCCCAAGTCTACATATATGCAAAAGACTGTTTACATCCATAGTCTGTTACATAACTGACTGTTACATAACTATCCGAATTGGATTTATATTGTACATGATGAGCAACTTACAGCTGTAAAACTTTCTGTATTGGATATTCCATATGTTGAAATCTCTTTTCGGGTAAGTTCCGATTTATCTATTGAAATATATTCTTGCAAAGACAGATTAAATGTAAATAATTTGGGCTTAACATTTCAAAAATTAGAAAACAAAGAACAATTTGATGCATTATTAAAAATGTGTAATGATCACAATTTAAAGGAAAACCATACAGATAAATTTTCTCATGTTATAAAATTTTTAAAAGAGTACAAAACAACTTTAAATGAAGAAAAACAACTTTTCCTATCCGTTTTAATTGAACAGCTTCAGCTTATGGAATTAAAGAAAGAAAGGTACAGATTTTCCCCGAAATTTTCTTTTAAAATATTTCTTATTTCGCTACCCTGCTATAAAGCTATTCGTAAAACCAATTTGTTAATTTTACCTCATCCCAACAATTTAAGAAAAATGGCATCTAAGATCAGTATTTGCAGTTTCGAATTCAGTGTAAAAAGTAAGTATTTGAAAACAAGATTAAGTATTTTAAAACCCGTTGAAAAACATGTACACATTCTTTTAGACGAAATTTATATCTCTCCTGAGTTATCCTTTAAAAGTGGGAATTAACTGGTGCATCTGTAACAAATTCTAATGCATTGGCTAAAAATTCAAGTATTTTCCATTACATCTTCTTTTGGCAGTTATAAAAATGTAATTGCCATTCTGCCTATCTGTGAAAATTCTGGGATATTTTTGTTTGAAGTGTTAAAATTTTTTTTACTGGAGCTACATGAATTGAATATTGATCCTTTAACTGTTATTGCGGATAATAATCAATTGAATAAATACCTATATTCCTATTTTACTCCTCATCCATTCGGTTATAATTCTGTTTTAAATCCCTCATGTTCCGATGTACCATTGTTTTTGCTGTATGACTCAGTTCATATCTTTGAAAATATACGAAATAATTGGTTGAATAACAAAGATGAGGTTTTTAACTATCCAGATTTTTCTGATCAAAATATAATTAAAACTGCAGATATTAATCACTTAAGAATTCTTTATAGTAATGAAAAAGAATCTCTATTGAAATTTGTATATAAACTGAACCATGAAGCACTACATCCATCAAATATTGAACGTCAAAAAGTTAATCTTGTGTGCAAGATATTTAATTACGAGAATATTCAAGCACTAAAAGAACTTAAAAAACCTATTACTAAAAGAACCTATCGAAACTGAAGGAAGATCGACATTTTTGTCAATAATTTTAAAATGGTGGAATTTCGTAAATGTAAAAACATTAAATAAAGATAGAAGATTACGAAATGATGATTATTAAGCTATCGTTTCCAGTGATCAGTCCCAATTAAAGTTTTTATCTGACATTGGTGCTTGGTTAAAAAGATGGGAAATTTTTATCGAAGGGCAAATCATACAGTGGGTTAACTGGTAGGACCTTTGAGGCTTTTCAATAAACTTGCAATGGATTGTACAGCATAGCAAATTTTTCATTAAATAATTTAAAATTAAATTTCATACTATTTGGAAAATTTCAAACTGATCCATTGGAAGAACGATTTATTACATACCGGATTTTATCAGGTAGCAATTATAACATTTCCTTGCAACAACTAATTGAAAGTGGGAAAAGAAATAGAATTTACAAATTAGTCTTTTATAAAGACAATATTAAAACAACATTTGACGATGTAAGAAAAGAACACTTAGCAGATTCAGATCCATTTGTTGGATCTTGAAATAGACCCTCTAAAACCAATTGATAAAAAAATTATAACCATTGGCATTTTTATTGCAGGTTACGCTGCATTTAAAGCTTGCAAAAAAGTGAATTGCTCTTCATGTATAGAACATTTTACGTACTCGGGTGATTTTTTCGAATATGAATTATCTGAAGAATGCAGCATTATAGATGCCTTAGATCGCGGATCTTAAAAAAAAATAATAATAATAAAAATAAATAAATAAATAAAAAAAAAGAAAAATTAATTTGAATTTTGACATCTTGAATTCAAATTATGTTTTTCGCAATCACGAGTGTGTGTGTTTATGTGTGGGGGTATGTGTGTTTGTGTGTAGGGGGTATGTGTATGTGTGTAGGCATGTGTGTTTGTGTCTGCGTGCAGGTATGCGTGTGTGGGTAGTTGTGTGTATGAGTGTTTGTGTGTGGGGGGGGGAGAATGTGTATGTGTGTGTGGGCATATGTGTTTGTGTCTGTGTGCAGGCATGAGTGTGTGTGTAGTTGCGTGTGTATGTGTAGGAGTCTGTATGTATGTGTGTGTAGGTGTATGTATGTGTGTGTATGTGTTTGTGTGTGTGTACGCGCGTGTATGTATGCGTGTAAGTGTAGGATATTGACGCAACCTGGAGACGGTTTTCGTTAGAGGAGCAGCATCGTGAGGCGGCCGGTCGACGCGACGGTAGTGCTGCAGAGGGTGCTGGTGGGAATATAAAATGATAGGACCTCAAAACAGTCAAATGAAAGCAGTAAGCAATCGCGATTGCTCAAAAAAAACTATTTTAACGTTCAAAGCAACTTTCATTTGCATTAATATATTTCAAAATATTGTAGAAAGTTTTTACGAGGAATTTATGTTAAATAACAATCAATTGCAGTTCTTAATCAATATTAGTGAGCCATTCATCAGAAATGTTGTAAATGAACATCATCAGCTCTGCTCTCATGAAATTTTCTCGATTTTGTCAAACATTGTGAAAACAATTTATAAAATTCTCTTAAATCAATTTTCAAAAAAAGAAATAACAATAATGAGAAGTACATTAATGAAAAAGTAAATAAAAGAAAAATAAAGAAACTAACTCAGAATAAATAAATAATTCCATGATAATGCAGTTATAATTTTTACTCTGCAATATGTTAATCAGGATTGTAAGTTTATACCAATTGTTTGGTTTGTTGCATTTGTCTCAATATTTGTTATTTATTCCAATTTGCATTGTTATTTCATTTGTTCACATTTTTATCAAAATAAATCAATAATCATTCGGATGAAAAATGCAAAATATTTATTAGTTTATAACTAAGAAATATACATTTTCCGTTCATCTTAACTCATTTTACAGAAAGCAAAATTAATTTCGTGCTTTATGATTTAAATTTCAAGAATATTTTCTTGGCACCCATACAAATAAATTCTCCTCTTTGCTTTCTTATGTGTAATGTCTTTTTCATCTTTGTCTACAATTTTTGCGGACATAATATTCAATTTTTAGTTTACTATTAAAGAACTGTTTGTATCGATGTGAAAACTGGAACTATATAAATTTTTAAGTGACTGGTGTATTTGAGTATTTCACGTAAAAACCAACTGCTTTCTCAGATAATTAAGAAATTTCTAAATTTTCATGCACGGTAAAGCTAACGTCTGTTTACGAGATGTAAACAGATCGCCTCCATGGGCGGCCATGTTGAATGAGCGCGCAGGCCTTGTGTTAAGGTGGCTGTGGACCGCTCCCAAATTAAATGCTGCAGCGGCGTGAAGTCATGTTAAATATGTCACGAATATCTTACACCATGGCTCCAGCGAGAGGTCGAAATTCAGTCGCTTTGTGAATGTGAACTTTTGTGAGTCACCACGGGTGCCCAACTGTGAGACAGAGAGAGGGGGGGGGGATCATGGCGCAGCCTGAGCCACTGAAATTTTCAGGGGGGTGAGTGCTTTGAGGGGCGTTTTTTTTCTTTTCATCGCATTTGGGGGGGGGGAGTCTTTTTGGTGTTTTGGGGTGGGTTGTTTTTGGAGGGGATACCCTGTGATTCTTGGAGACGTGTCCCAGAAATTTTGCCTTGAGATTATGCACAATCAGAGATGATGTTTAATCATGTTCAAGTTAGCTAAATATCAGTCCTTCGGAAGATTTTTTTGAAGTTAAGAAACACAAAATGACTCTGAATTACACTAACTGTGTCAGATTTTCATTTCTATTCCCGAGCTTTAGGATACGCTCGTCGAAATGCAATTTTAAGAGCTGACTCATACAAATCCTCAACATCTTTACATAATTCGTAGGAAATTCGAGACAAGTACTTAATATCTCCGACCTAGTAATTTTTTCTTCCAATGCAGGGAGGCTCTTCCCCAAAAGGGGGGATGAGGGAGCTGATGGGGAAATTGCAAAACATGAAAGAAAACAATTTGCATGAAAGCAAATTTGAGTCCCAGGATTGGGTGAATAATAATAAGGATACGGGAACAGCAATATGATGCGAATTACTTTGATAAAATTCATACCAAGAACGTCTGTTACTGAAATATGAATCATTCTAAACTTATTGCTTTGTCAATTTTTTTGTATTTGACGGGCATAAATAAAGTTTCAAAAAAGAAGGATAATAAAAGGTATATTATGGACTATGTAAATATTATGACAAAGTCCAATGATGAATTTTAAAATTGAATTTTATATGCTTTTTACAGGCACTTAAAACTGCTAAAAAAGTATTTATCTTCAAATATTTTGCCCGAGCAGGGAAAAAGAGGGCAAAAATAAATTTATTATTCGGTAATTAGATGACTTTTTATTGCTTATCCTAGCCTGTGAGTTTTATATTCGAAAGAAAAAATGGTTATCAAATTAAATAAGCAGCAGAAACACTTTTCATCAATTATAAAATCGTCTGCGAGACTGTTCTGCTACAATTCAACATCTGAAATCGGAACAGCGTCCTTTCATCTTTAACTCAATTACTCAATATATAGGTAGATTTATTTCTGGTACAATGGCATTTTTTACAATACAGCTATGAACATGAGCAATATTATTTAGCTTTAATATTGGTGGTATTGATTTCTATTTTAAAACAACCATATTAATCAAATTGTAATGATTATTAGAATAATATTGTATAAAATCTGAATGTATATTGCATCAAGTCTTATATGCAACTTTAAGACTTAACAGGCCTCTCTCTCGCTCATTTCCATTTTTTAATACAACCTACTATTAGTTATCAACGCAATAATAATATTTCTATTTTTTTTACTATCCTTTAAACATTAAATCACAGTTTTTTCATTTTTTTTAAAATTTTGTTTTAAAGTACCTGCAAAAAGTTTTTCATAGAAACTTTGATGACTTAGTTCAATATTCTTCATAAGGAGTAAGTCCTTCTAACCACGTTTTTCTTCTAATCACTAAGTTCATTTTTTTGTGAATTAAAAACATAAATCGTTATCAGCAACTAAACTCGTCTGTCCAGTTCTTTGCATTTATTTATTTCCAGAGATTAAAGCAAACCATGTTTCTCCTTCCTGTCAAATCTTTTTCCGTCACTGAGATAAACTAAGTTAATCTCCTTAACGGTATTCCGAAAGGTATGCTTCATTGCATTTTCAGTTTGGATCGCTAATGGCAAATGACATCTTCCATATAAAATAAATAATCCTGAAGAAAAACGAAAAAATTGCAATAAAATAATGGATACGCCAGATATGGAAGCTTACTTTACACGTCAGAAGCTTCTACTTCTTACAAACGCTGAAAATAGCTTTTGAAGTTGATGTTATTATCAGAAAACACAATAAATATTTTAGTATTCATTAAACTTTTCAATGAATTCTTTTACTCATTGTAGCGTTTAAAAGAAGATATGATTTTTTTTAGGGAAATTACTTTAAAGAACAGAACTATTAAACTCGACGATTTGGAAATTTTTATTAACTAGTTTTGCATGTCAATGTAATGATTTTAAATTTGAGGAAAAAAAATCATCAAAATGTACTTTTGTACCAAGTATTTGAGAACGTCTTTTTTTGGCTGGAAGGTAATCCTCATTACATGACTAAATAAAATCAAGGGCGCCCCAAATTAAAATTTTTTTATGGGCAGACATTCTCAATGTGCTGAGTGATAAAATACGGGTATTCCAACTTAAGTTCATGTAAAGAAAAGAGACATCCTGACAGTTGAAAATTTCAGTATTGCAAATTTTGGTTCCAAATTTGTCGAATCGTTATACAATATTTGTCAGTTAAGGATTTTTTTTGGAGGTCACGGCGACCTTTCGTGATCTAATTTCGGGACACCCCCCGAGTAACACTAACAATGGTATATATACCACAACAACAAATACGCTTCCTTTTATAGCAAATAAATGTCTTCTCTAATAAATCTCTTGTAACATACATTAATATGTCTTAATTATACTTACTTAATTTTGTTTCAGACTATAATAACTTTTAAAAAGAGTTCAAGGAATACAATTTCTGCTTTAAATATAAAGATGTGTCCTAATAATCATGCTCGTGTTCTTTCTTTTAGTAGGGGAATGAGGGGCAAAATGATATAGCGGGGCAAAGTGAAACAGTGAAAAATTTACTCCGCTTTTAGCCCCACCTATCTAGTAATATTTCAGTTATGTAGTAACACATGTAGTCTATCCCAGTGAAGAAAAAATTACATCTAACAGAAAATCAAAGAATATGATAAAATAAGCAATTTTCAAAAATTGATACACTAATACTTTGTTGCAAGTCAAAAATTATTTTTGGTAACATTAAATGATAACGTTTTTCTTATTAGCAATTGAATTATTGAGTCAGATGCATTAATAGTCAGTGCAGCATTTATTTGTTTAATATTAAGTTTTTTGTATTTTAAATGCTTTGTATATATATATATATATATATATATATATATATATATATATATATATATATATATATATATATATATATATATATATATATAATTAAATATTGTCTCTGAATCCTTTCAATTTTACAATTTTAGTTAAATGAAATTAACCAGTAAATACAAAATATAATCCCTATTTAGTAACTCAGAATTCAAGTGCATTTATTCGCAATGTGTACACCTATTGATGTCTAAGTTCTAGCTAAATAGAAGTTCACTCAATTTGTTCTCAACTACAAAGTTTACTACCTAAAATTTGAGGGAAAATCGGATAGAGTTCTTTTCAGGTGGGTCGATAGTTAACCTGATCTTATATTAATTTCAGTTAAAAAATACTTTAATAATAAACAAAATTTTACGTGTAAAAAGGAAAAGAAACCCACTTGCCATAATTATGAGTTGATAAACTTAGATAGTTGCAATTTTAGTTAAAATCTCAACTTAACACCTAAATGCTACTCCTTTGAGTTTTGGATATGTAAAACAGTTAAATGAATGGATTACCAACGTTTCGATAAACAAAAACTGCAAATTACTGTAGACACGTGTTTCAGTGTTACAAGGAGCACCATTTTCAGTGCAAAGAAGTACGAACTTTTTAATGAAAAGTTATCCGAGCTCACACTTCTTTGTATTGAAAAAAGTGTTCCTTGTAACACCAAAACACGTGTCTGCAGTAATTTGCAATTTTTGTGCATCAAAACGTTGGTAATATCTTTATTTAATTTTCAAGCACAAAGGTATTTGTCGTGTATAACAGTATATGTATGATCAATACAGAATGTACCATGCTTGACATCTTTAATGTTCCCAATTAAATCATTTAAGTACACAGTCCCGTTATAAATTATAGTAATGTTGATAAACTTTATTCTGAACATACATTTTCTTCTGAAATATTTAAATGTTATTTATTCGTATTATCGAGATGCTAATGTTTTTCTTTTCTCAGCTCTATTTCAAATGATATTGGAAAAATGTTATTAATTTCAGTACAGAAAAAACTAATGGAAAGTGTTCTGTCTGTCCTACCTTAAAGTAGTTCTTTCTGTAGTAGTATTGGTCATAAGGTCTGAAAAGTAAAAAATATACTTGACATCTTTAAAGTTTATAATCAACCCATTAAACTACGTAGTCATGTTATGAAGTATAGACCTGTTATACTTTATCCTGAACATGCATTTTCTTCTGAAATATTTAACTCTTGCTATTTTTTTTCTCAGTTATATTTCAAGTAATAGTAAAAAAAAAGGATATAATTTCAATGCAAAAATATTAATGGAAAATATTTGAATAATTAACAAAACATACATTAAAAGATTTGAAGACACATAAGTGCAATAAAATTATTTCTGAATTTTCTGGATTAAAAATAATGAACGCTTTCAGTGTGAATCAATAAAGAAAAACGCACACTCAAACCAAGAACGAAAAGGATTTTCCATGAACAATTTTGAGATATTTCAATACTTCTTCGAGAAGGATTAAAAGACGCAAACACAAGAACAATTTAGTTGGACCTGGATAAGTCCACGAACTAATTCAAATTTCCCATTTGAATCCCTAATGTGTTATTACTCCATTTAATTTCCATTTTTAATGAATTTTAATGTGAAGAAGTGAAGTAAATGCACCTCT
Organism: Uloborus diversus; assembly: GCF_026930045.1. NCBI lineage: Eukaryota > Metazoa > Arthropoda > Arachnida > Araneae > Uloboridae > Uloborus > Uloborus diversus. Next base: position 48,967,469 of record NC_072732.1, read on the forward strand.
TTCTTTCCATAAACGACGCTTAAAAGGACTGCAATTAATTAGTTGGAATTACTCAACTACGAAGAAAAATTAAGAAGATCTTACATTGCTTTCTACACTCATTTCAATTAAAGAAGTTTTAAATGGGAATATTAATTTCGAACGTAAGTATTTCTCCATTCCATTTCATCTTCCTTTTTTAATTTAAACTTAGTAAGTGATCTTCAAGAAATTGTTTGAAGTAGGAAGGTTGTTTTTCTTGAACAATCAGACCCTGCTCTACATCTTCAAAATCAGTAGTTAAAATACTTTACCGATTGTTTTCGTAGCTCATATTATGTTAATCATTCATCTAATACATTCAATAGAATAAACTTTTTAAATTGAAAATAAGAGTTGAGTAATCGTTTTCTTTTGGAGTAGGAAGCAATGCATTTACTGTGCATAAAGAATTTCTTTCATCAAGTGGTAAAATGATGCCTTTAATTATTATCTCTTATTTTATATTTTGTCTTGTTTTTGTATTTTAACATAAAATTATTTTTCACAACAAAAACTCTTTCAGCATAAATAATTATAAGTGACTTAATACAAAACAAAACAATAAAACAATAAGATATATCAAACTATCTCTAAAAGACACGAATACCATCTCGAATGAAAAATTACTTTTGGATTATTTTTGGCTTTTGAAAAAAATTGTTTTTGCAATGGCTTCCTAAATTTAAATAATGTCTGCTATTAAGCGAAATTAAACATATTTTAGATGATGAGGAATAAAATGAATTTTATCGACTAAAGAGGATGAGGAAAAATTTTAACGTTGGCCGTAAAATTGCGAAAAAAGTTTTGAAAACTGTTATAGGGACTCACACATGTTGTCTAATTGTAAATATCGGTTTTTATCGTTACTTTATTAGCATATTTTCTATATTTCTTTAAAGTCTGCATTTTTAGGAAAAAATGTTATTATAATTCCCTTTTTGAGCAATCACGATTGTTTATTGCTTTCATTTGACTGTTTTTGATGTCCTATCATTTTTCCCACCGCCACCCTCCACAGCATCACCGTCGACCGGGTCCTCACGATGCTGCACCTCTAGTAAAAACCGTCTCCAGGTTTCGTCAATATCCTACACTTACACGCATACATACACGCACCTACACACATACGCAAACACATACACACAAACACACACACACACTCACATACACACAACTACCCACACACTCATGCCTGCACACAGACACAAACACATATGCCTACACACATATACATACCCCCCCACACACATACACACAACTATCCACACACTCATGCCTGCACACAGACACAAACACACATGCCTACACATATACATATATACACCTACACGTACACAAACACATACACACACAAACACACACTCACATACACACAACTACCCACACACTCATGCCTGCACACAGACACAAACACACACGCCTACATACACACACTCGTGATTGCGAAAAATATAATTTGAATTCAAGATGTCAATATTCAAATTAATTTTTTTAAAATTTCGTTCGAAGGTTTCCTAACCTTGGTTAAAGGTACACCTTTACGGGATATGACTTAAGTGCAGGACGCAAACTATGTATTCTATCTCCTTTACGAGTTTACAAATTATAATCCTAATCTAAGATTAATGCTATAAAGTGGCAAAAAAAAAAAAAGCATAGTAACTGTTATTGAAATTTACATGGGTTGTAGAGTGTATTTTAATAGACTAGAAATAAAAAATAGGACTAATTTCATCTTTACTTAAGCAATCTATATTTTTTTAAAGCTCAAATCAAAAAAAGTATTTGGTAGCATTTTCCAAAAGAATTATCTGAATTTCATTTTATTTTTAAACTTGTAGTTTTAAGAAAAAGCGTTTACTACTATAAAGTAGAATATTTATTAGATTTCTTCTCTAAATAGCATTGCCCATTCCTCTTCTACTAAATTTTACATATAAATGCAATAATAAAATATACGTTTCACCGAAGCAAAATACGTTTTAATACATTATCTACAAAAGTTAGCTGAATTTTTATGCCGGAACGTTTCGATCACTAAAACCTAAGAAAGAAGTAAAAGTAATAGCTTTTGTATGATCTTCTTACAATCCTTTTCAAAGAGCAGATGCGAAGGGAAGCACAAAGAAAATCTTATCAGTTGACCATCTGTGTGCATTCTAACCCTATTTCTTAGCTTTAAAAATAACTTTTTTCCCCCATTTTTCCCTTTTCTGGAAACTTCGAGATTTTAGATCCTTGCCGTGTATGCCTTCTTTAGATAGTAGCATGAAATATATAGAGGAGAAAAAAAAATTTGGAATAGAGTAGAAGAATTTGAAAATTTGAATCCCATCTTGAATTCCTTTGGGAAATGAATTTTTGACATGAGATGTAAAGATAATGGCAGACTGACTGGCTATCAAGATGGACGTAACATTTATTCCTAGGAAAGGAGTTAGGGAAGGGCTGAAAAAAGGTTATGGACTTTTGAAATGTATGACAAAACATAGGATGCAAAAACAAACATTACCAAGAAATATGGCGTTACGTGTGTGCATGTATATAAATATGAATATGACTAGCTACGTCGCCCGGCTTTACACGGTCCACCTCGAAAATAAAAGTTATATTAAGTGACGCGAGTTCAACACTCAGGCTTGAACCAAAACAAAAAAAAAAAGTCAGTGATATTTTGTGGCAGATTGCGGAAAAAACTCCAAAAAGTAAACATTTTAAATCCCCTGATTACAAGGAAAGCCTCAAAACAAAAACAAGAATTTTACCTGTTCATATTCGAGAAAAAAATGGCAACATATCTTTCATCTCAATGATTTTCTTCACCGCTATACATTTTAATAAAAGCATTGTTGCGGAAAGTTGAGACGAAGTGCTGAATAATAATTTAAATGGGGGAAAGCCTTCGAAAAATAGTGATTTTATGTCGAAATCTAAGCATCACAATTAATAGTTTTTAATTGATATCTCCGCTAATTATTATCGGAGGATTATGTTAAATAGCCAAACATGAAGACGGGATCGATCCATAGATACCTGGTTCGATGGTCAGTTTACTGTCGTTTGGGAGAAGAAACTTGGACATACATAGATACATAGGTACATACGCTCAGTTTTTAATCATATAAGATTGTACATTGGCAATTCCACGGGTCACTTGTCTGACAATTTTAGAGCAAAACAGTGTGAATTTTTAAAAATTCTCAAAAGCGCGGTAACTGACAGGAATGGTACTTTTTAAAATGTCACTCAATTACTGTGTTTTTGACAGATTCTTAAAAATCAACTAAAATGTATTTCGCGAATTCAATTAGACTATTAAATTCAGCTTAATAAATACAATAACCCTGGAGAAAAGATCGTTTGCAAAACGTATATTTTGCTTTGAACGTTATTCGCAAGTCCAACGAACTATAGGGGGCGCTGCAGCCACTGTCTAATGGCGGACGAAAAAGTTAAGACAAACAAATGCCGAAACTTATAACTTGCTTTGAAGCGTAATGAATGATAGTAATTTTTCATCGCGTTTGTGAGAAGAAAACACGTGGAACGGAATATTTTACCTTTTTCATTAGTATTGTTAATCACCGTAAGAGAGCGTATTCGAGCTTTGGAGTTGCGAATAAAATACTTACAGTTTCGCTCTAAAAATATCAGTCAGTTACACGTAGAATTTCCCATATATACATAATATGCAAATACAATCTACGTATCAAAGCAGCAATTTAAAAAGTGTAAAAGTATGGCTATAAAACTTATTAAAGTTGTAACAGAATTAACGTACAAAAAATATCAGAATTAATATTCATGCATCGTTTACTTATGTAGTAAATAAGTATATCCGAACAAGATTTACAATGCTAAAAAAAAATCTTTAAATTGTACGAAAATTTTTCTTACGATAGTCTGGCTCTGATAATTTTACTTCTGATGGATTGAAGTTTAAACGATTAGATTGCTAAAATAGGAATAAGGAAGCTGAGTGTGCTTTACCGATAATGATTATTGGAGCTGCGCCAATATAAGAACTTCTCCTCTTTCTACTCAAACATATCTATGAGCTCGTTCAAGATCAAGGACCTTTTTACCATAAGATCAAGCACTTTTTTATCACAAGATCAAGCTCCTTTTTACCATTACCATATTGTAAAAAATATTGATATGACCTTCTGAGCTTCCGTTTGGTCTTTCATAAACCACCTCTCTCAGAACCGTGCGGCTGCAACTTCTGTCACAACTTTGATTGTCCTCATAACAGCTTGTGTATAGCCAGCGTGAGTACTAAGAATCTTCCTCTAATTTTTCGGATAAGAAGAGGGCGCATACTACCGAATATGTTCGTCAAACTTTGAAAAGCATTTTGCTCAATAACTTGACAGTCTCTGAAGTCGGTGCTAGAGACTGCACCAAATTTAACAGCGGGAATTCGAAACAGTCAGAATCTATTTTCCAAATTGCTATGATATTTAAAATGCAATGGGCTATAAATTGACAGAAGTTTGTTTTAGAGCGTTCCAGGATTGCTTCGAATAATTTTCAAGGTATGAAAAAATGGCTGTTACTTTTCTACGGGATCTACTATGTTTTCAAATTTTGTTATCAAACATTCATTTTCAGTGCTTCTTCAGGTACCGTGCAGTCTTTGTAGAAAGTTGTCGCGAAACTTACTTTCAAACTAACTTCTGCCACGCGGTGAGAACGGATACATGAAACCAATATTAACTGCATAACATTCATTGAAGAAAAAACAGGAACTAAAATAAAAGTTGAATGAACGAACTTAAGTTAGAATCAGAACATAACATAACAGAACCTAACAACAGGAGCTCACAGAGTATATATACCGAACTGCTTGGTCAACAGTGTTACCATTTAAAGAACATAAAAGTTTTTCCACGTAGAATACCTAAAGTTTATAATGTGACATTTTGATACTTGCAAAATTGGATTTTGAGTTTATCTTTCGTATTTGTGTCCATTTGACTTGTTTTAGATAAAATAGAAAACTGAAATTAATTGTGCTTTCTTTTGAAGTCTGACGCTTTGATTCGTGATTTAGCATTATCCTTTTCAAACTGCTTTATTTTGTTTTTTGTAACACTATCTGTGCTTCCAACTCATCATTCTTCTCTCTGAATCTTTAGCTGTTCTTTGATGAACTAAAAAAAAACATTTTTCTTTTAGAGGCTTTTTTCGGGCTGGAGACAGATCAACTCTCGAATAACATTTCACTTTCAAAATAAAATATCAAGCCCCAAATTACTGGCAAAGGAAAATTCAATTTTTCCCTTTGTTTCTTGAGAGTTTAGTAAAAAAACAATTTTGTACTTAAAATGTTTATAATTGACATCATTTTAGTTGTTTGTGGGGAAAAATAGGAAAAAGACCTGTGTCACTATCTGTTCCAGGCTTTTTTAAAAAAATATTTTATGCTTTATTCACTTGTACATTAGCTCTTCTATAGTATCGTTACTGTCGTCGCATAACATCTTCTCCGGTTGGTAAAATTTGAACCACAATTAATATCCTTAAATGACTAACTTCTATGAACCTAAATCTGCTTTACGTTGTTGCCTGTGATTAAACTTTAAATAACATTAATGTGTAGCAACTTTTCCATCAACGATGCACAAATAAGTAGAAATTGAATCTCAGTGAACAGTTTAATACTGCGGGTTTAAATCTGCAAATTTGTTAGTTTGAATTTTAGTTTTAAAAAGTTATATGTTAGGCAACTTAGGGTTTAATAATTGACATTAGTTTTACATTAGATTAACTATTTCGTAAATTATACAATGTTTCACTGCAATGCTTTATGCTCCAAACTGCACCAATTTCTGACTTTAGATGTAAGCATTCCTGTTTTTTTACAAAAAAATAAATTAAATAAATAAATAAATAAAATAAATAAATAAATCAATTTCTCAGAATTGTCAATTTCATGCTTTCCGATATTTTTTTCACATCAATTTATTCGCGAAGGATTTTGCCTAACTAAAAACACCTAATCTCATCTGTCTAGAATAGCATATTCACTTATTTTACTAACATGATAAAGTAGAGAAACACACGTTTTCAATGCACAGACAAACTATACAATCCTTCTGCAAGATTATAATAAATTCTTCTAAACTAAGCGTATTCTTTTCAAGGGAACAAACCAATTCTCCGAACATCTTTCAGACATTCTTCACTCAACGTGATAAATGTTGAAATTCCTATGACATGTTTTGTCAGACAGAGAGAGTATGTTCTAAAAGAACGTTCTCTCCTCGCGCGAAAAGGCAATAACACGGCAGATTAAACAAGCTTTTTATCATTTGGGACACAAGAATACCACAGAGCAGTGTAATGAAAAGTAAAACTGATATCATCTGTCGAGCAATAGAACGTTGGATAAAGATTAATGTTTCAAGATCCATTAGTCCTGGGCATTCATTTTGAGGGAAAATTAAGGAACCAAAGCAGGTTTCTCTGATTGTTTTTGGTTCGAAATGAAAACTGAAAATTTGAATTTAGAGCTTTTAACTGATTCATGCTTGTATACGTTAATGTATATAATGGGGTGGTTTCCTTCAATCAAAAGTACTACTTTTAGTCATTGAAAGAGATAGAATGAGCAAAAAAAAAAAAAGTCCAGAAAAAATACTTTCATTTTTCCAACAGTTTTATAAAATTATTTTTTTAAAAGTTCGATTTTTGAAACAAGGCGTGATCTTGATGACGTCACAAATGATGCACGTTGCCGCATCTTTCTACTACGTTTCCACGTTATGATAATCAAGCAACTACTTAAAATTGCGCTCTACGCTTGCTACCAACCATATTGTTGCCAATACACGTGAGTAAAGATGCGAGTTAAATATTTTGGACCGTGAACGGCAACACTGAATGGCATTTCATCATTTGTGATATCATTGGCAGAAGCGTTAAACAATGAAGGAGCACGATTTAAGTAATTTTTTAAAAATATTAAACTTAAAGAAATTATTCAAAAAATGGTCAGATTCTATGTTTTTAAGCATGCTCTTTTCAAAAAAAAAAACTTTTAAAGTTTTGGAAACGACCCCATTGTGTGGTTTTTAAGAAGTATTTGACTAATTGAAATGAAATTAACATTTTAATTTTTTTCTAATTAAAATGGCTTAATTAGTATTAGAGAGAAAAAAAAGTCCGTCTAGAAATAAATGCTATTAGTTCTCTGTACACTTTCGTCGATTTGTAACATAAGAAAAATATCTTCCTTAATAGACATAGGCAGCAAATCATTTTAAAAATACCTTTTTACAAAATAGATCCCGTCAGTGTGGAAAGAAAATTATTTGTTAATACAACAAGGAGCCCGTCCAGAGAATTATACGTAATTACTTTCCTCCATGCCAATATCGTTTATCTGAGAGCATGCAGCTTGATCTCTCCCTTTCTCTCAATTGTACATTGGAATACAAATTAATTGAAGTATAAATTTTATAGAGGTAAAACAATTAATTTATGAACATCTGTACAACCTAGTCATAAGTGAAAAAAAAAGGATCCAAATGCAGTTTCTCAAACTGGTGTCATCATAATCTGTCAATTTGTTCCAATTTAAAAAAAAGGAAGACGAAAAAAAAAAAAAAAAAAAAGAAGAAAAAAAACAGGACTGGCTTTAAAAAATCATTTTCTTTCTTCAATATGTGAGTGGGCAGAAAGCGAATCCTATCTTTGTCCACTTGCATAGAAGAGAAAAAAAGAGCTTGATTTAAATTTTTTCCTGCCAAAAATTAATAAGTGTAATTTACCGAATCGAGGTGCTTATTCGAGAGAGTAATTTTGATCTCGTTTTTTATTAACATATTTGTTTTCTTTTATATAAAACATATTTCAGATAAAACGGATTCTAAAAAAATAATATTTGAAAGGATTTAGAGCTTTTTTAAATCAAGAACTCCAAAACGCCTGCTGTTAGAAAGCAGATGTTGACAAACGAGAAAGTCGGCATGCTTAGTTCTCGAACAACTTTTTGTTCATTATTAAATGCTGTCAGATAATATAACCGATGCTTGAAAAGAAGTTCTTCTGCACCTGACAGCTTTCATTTTCGTTTCGTTTTTCCGAAGAAGAACTTCTCTCCAACGGAGCTCAACTGCCGCACAGTCCCTGAGATATCACACACACCGAGAACCGAGATATTCCAGGCCTCATTACCGCCATTCTTTTGATGCGTCCTCCAGCCCTTTTCCACGTGACCACAACGTCACTAAGAAAAGTAGTTCCGCTAGACAGATAAGAACTGCGTGCAGGAGAGGGAAAAAGATACGAAAAAAGAAGGAAATTCAGGAGAATAAGGAAAAAAATATAATCAACAGGGCGAGAAAAAAAGAGACCAGTTTTTCACAGAGTCGGGAAAGTGTTCTTAACCATTAAGTTTACTAGCAACTGCAGCTGGAGAGATCTTTTTAATAGGATCATGGGGATACAGACGATATTTCCGTTTTAAATCTGGAGTAAATATAAAATGCTTCATGGTTTATTTATTTTCTTACTTTTCAAAAATTTGGTATTTAAATCGTTTAATCACCAATATTTTCGTTCATTTATTTTATATCTATTTAGGTGTAAAATATTTGCGTTAAAAATCGTATTATGCAGTCGCGTTGAAGTAATCATTAATTATTTATTTTCCTTTTTTCTTTAATACTCAAGTAGGGTGATTTGCGGGTGGTTGACCACCTGCCAGTAGTTGACCACTCGAGCACTAATATGTACAAAACAAGAATAAATAAGTAGATATTTCTAATCTGGTTCCTGGAACTAGTTTATAGCACTAATTTATAGAAGTGTTCTCTTATAATTTATAGCTGTAACTAAAGTTTTGAATGGAGGATAGGACGGTACAACTACAAAGACACATAAACATTTTCAAGAAAATCACTTTTCTTACTTGTGAGAATTGTCATTAGATAAAATGTTTAATTGTATTCTTCGACGTTAAATTTTATTCTTCAGGCTCATTTACTGATATATGCTGATCATCCATGTTTATACTAAGTAAATGAAAAAATTGCATCATTTTACTAATCATTTATGCAGGGATTGAGGTGTGGTCAACTATTGGTTGTCAAAAACGCAATTAATGCCAAGTACGGTCAACCAGAACGGTCAAGTAATAAACTTATATTGGTTTTAAAGCTTTTTTCTCGAAACCAAAGTGATTACGAACATTTTTTAGCTTAAGATAAACTATAATGCTACTTTTGTTCAACAAAAAAAAAAAAAAAAAAAAAGGATTTTTGCAAATAATTGACTAGCCGCCTGTCCGCTGAATAAATAGAACCAAAACTTGTGTCACGGTTATCTGAACAGATGCACTCCTAATTGCGAAAATTTTAAACAACGTAGTACTAACACAGTTTTTTTTATAAAAAAAAATTACATTCGGAAATTTCGAATTGCAACATTCACATTTTTCATGCGCAAACTGATCCGCGTATTAAAAAAACTCAAATTGCGTTGTAACGAGTGGCATGTGACAAAAACTGCAAATTAAAAATTGTTTTTCCTAGTGACAGTATAAAAGATAAGCATTTTGCATAACTCACAGGATAATACAGTAGTAGAAACACCAACCACTAAACACCAAAACCAAAGATTAAGGAAAAAATCTGTAAAATGCAAAGTGGAAAGCGTGTTTCATCAGTTGGTGCTTAAATTTTCGAAAAAACAATTTTCGTCACACGTTGATCGATCAAACGCCATTTCTGGCTTACCAATATACTGATCAATTTGCGCAAGGAAAAGTGGGTGTTTTCATTTGGAAATTTTGAGATTCTATCACTGTAACCGCGGCCATGAGATCATTGCTTTGTTTAAAATCATCAATCTGAAACGCATTCCTTCAAATAACCGTTCCAAAATTTTGAATCGATAGGTTCAGCGAATAGGTCGCTAGGACTCAATATATAAGAAAATTTACTTTTCGACACCCTATAAACTATTAAACATTTTTCATTTTAGTGTTACTTAACTGTTATGTTATAATATTTAGGCATTATTCTGGCAGGATTCAATTCGAGGATAACGTTCGGGTCCTGCGGCGACTTACATGATGGTGATGTCATATCTGCTTGGAGTGGCTGCTATGGAGTTGTCGATAAATTAAAGAGATATCGCCAAGTTGGCGTCATTTTTGGCTCCAAATTTGGCGAAAAGTTGCTAAATGTCATCAAATTTGGCACCAAAATTGTCACCCATTTTTTAAAAAAATTAATAGGTCATCGCTGTCAAAGTTTAAAAGTATGTGCGAGTGTTGATTTTTTTAGCTACCGGTTTTAATTTATTCTGCGGATTATTCGAGAAATTCACTTCTCCATGGTTACCATGTCACCCTATTCTGCAGATAACTAGGAGTTTAGTGTACTTATACTGATCACTCATAATATCAATGCATTATTTTTAGTAAATATTTAAGCATTATACGAGCGGTCTAGGATGGATAGATTCTCCGCCTGAGGTGCCTTCGACGTCTCATATATCAATGACGTCATATGCGTTTGTAGCCTATAGACTTGGCAGGAAATTGAAGATATAATATAAAGTTGGCACCATTTTTTGGTAACTTAGTTTTGGCATCAAATGTCACGAAATTTTCACGACATTTTAACCTATTTGTCATCACTGTCGTGTAACCGTCACGTGACATCTGTGATGACGCCATCCATCCAACAACCAATCAGGGCGACCTTTAAGGGAACATAAGTACATACAGGCATGCATCTGGTCCGATTTTAATATTGTAGTTTTCAGATTTTACATTGTTTAAAAAGTGGTCAACTACTGGCACACGCTGGTCAACTACTGGAAGTGAGTGGTCAACTACTGGCGAAATCTCCCTTTTTAATTTCTATTTGAAATAACATGAAAACTAGTAAGTAAAACAGAAAAATGATGAGTAACGGTTGATCTTGATAGTTTTATAGACACATAGAAAAATTTTCAATTTTTTTCAGGTTTTTTTTCTAGTGAAATTAAATATAACTTGTAGAAATTTCCACTAAATGGTCACTTACTTGCAAATCACCCTACTCTAAGACAATTTCCAAAGAAATGCTTCTTTCTTTTTATAGTTGAGTGCAATAAATTGCAAAAACAAATTTTTGGTTTTATGCTAAAAAATTTTTAATAAATAGAACATTGCATATCTAATTATTTCTTTTTACGTTTTCAAAACAGAAGTTATTTTAGTAGGATTCCTGTTTCAACAGCATTTCTTCAAACAGCGAAATAGACAGAATGCGATTTAACAAAACTGTTTAAATACTACCGTTGTTTTTCGATATTATTATTTTTTCATCAAGCTTTATATTTGTTCTACAAATTAACAGATATTTGATGTAATTTAAACGAAAATGTGTGAACAATGAGCTAAAAGCAACGTCAAATGTTAAATTTGTTAAGTAAGTTTTCTTTCTTTCTTTCTTTTATTTTTTCCTATTGAAATTGAATCTGAAGCCTCAGAACACGTGTGTGGGAAACCAATTTATGTTCAAGAAATGATTACATTTCGTATGCTACTGCCCAACAGTTTAAATGCAAATTGTACTTTCAATTTGCATTTCAGCACGAATATAAAACCTGAAAGGAAAAAAGCAAACAGTGACGAAGTAAAATTTTTAGTTCACTTTTATAAATCTACAAGCCAGGCAATCGCGAGGAACTAAGCTTACTTTCAATTCCACCATTGGTTTTTTTTTTTTTTTTTTTTTTTTTTTTGACATCAATTACGACACAATTTAGCATTTTTTTTTACGAAGTGTTTTTTTCAGCCGAATCAGTAATTTTAAAACATAAGATTTGTATTTTTTAAATAATAGGCTATGAGGTATATTTTTTTTTAGTCCTTATGTTTTAGTACATCTCAGCTTGTCAAAAAAATGTATAAGCGCAATGTTTTAATATTTTATAACTGCGTAAGCATTAAAAAAAAACAAATACAACACTAAATAATTCAAAAAACCATACAAACTTTTAAAACTGAATTAGTGAAAAAATACTTTAATTAAATAAAACAAAAAACAGAGCGCGAAGGAAATGAATTTTAAGAACAATTAATTTAAAAGCAGAAAGTATGTTGTCCATAATGGAATCTTCACATATTCTCCGTGAGTGGCAACCATTCTTTCGCGTGATTACTATAGACTGAGGCCATTACCACTTGAGACGCTTAAAGCCCAGTTTACCACAAGATGGATATAGTTCATACCATATGGAGTAGAAGAAATTTAATTCATTCGAGAGCATCCGGGACTGCTACATATAGATAAATGAAGACGATTTTCTGCGTCTTGAAAATAAACGGAATTTTACCGGGTTTAAACCTGCAAACGCGGGCATGAGCGGTTAAAATCTTACCACTCAGCACCGTATTTGGTAATGAATTTGATGGTTCCTTGCACATCAAGCAAATATGGGAATAGTATTCATTTTTTTTCATTAAAAAGAAGTTATTTTCACCTAATGTCAAGTAAACAAACAATTTAAAATAAAAAACATATAAATGAAAATTGGCCATCAAAAATCATTTTATTAATAATAAAATCGTAAGATGCTCTTTTCCTTTGAGTGCATATATATTTTTCTCTGTAGAAAGACATATAAAATTTTCTTCCTCTTCGAGCTCTGCCTCTTAAGGTTACATTACAAAGTGCCGAATTCATTATTAAGTTTTAAATTACGCTCATGGAAGAACTTAGATTTTTTAAATTTTCATTTTTATCTTTTCGTGATGCAGAAAGTCAAAAGAAATGAATTAGCATTAATAATTTAAATGTAAAAAGAACAAAATATTCTGATCGCCGAAGGCGACAAATAGTTTCATTTGAATGTACTTTTTTGCGCAGTATTTTTAATACTGTTTGATAGCTTTCGTTCTCAGAACTGAAAGACGATAATACTTTATTGTTATTTATATTTCTTTTGCTTCGAAATTATTAAGTTTTATCCGGAGGACAAATGTTTTAAACGCCTGAGAGGATTAGATTATTAAATCAATTTTAGCACAATATATGAAAGTTGAAGAGGTTTTGAAAATACACTACTTTAAAGTTTTCTAGCTGTGAAAACATAGTTAGGGAGAAAAAAAACGAAGTTTTTTTGTGTACAACACAATGAAAGGCCTGGAATTAAATGAATTAAAAAAAAATAAAAAAAATCACAGCCAGAGAGCGTTCACAATAAAATATATTACTACCTGATGATTAAAGCTGTGACTTTTAGCTTTTGAGGCATTTGAAATATCTCGTAACTCGAGATAACTGTAGAACTTTATCTGATCTTAAATACAGATTATCACCACATGAGTAGAACAACTGCACAACATGCCGAAAATGATAGCCATCATATTGAGCATGTTTCGGTGCAAGATTTGTTTTAAAACCACCGTAAATTAGTACAGAGGTCTCCACAAAGCGTCTGTTTGATCCGCATTCTTTTTCTGAGTAGACAGGATCCTGTCCTCTTTACACATGACGTAAAATTATATTTATCCTCTGTTCATTGATCTTTTAGCCTTTTGTTGAGCTGAAAGAGTGGCTTCTGAACAATATTTTGCTTTCATGTTAGATTATTTTTATTTAAACAAGATCAACATCGGTTTTTACTTGTTTTCAATCCATTTAAATGGGAAATCAAACATTTCTTTTCTAAATCACGAACTTGTTTATGCTTTAAGCTCAGACAACGAAATTGCATTTTCAATACCAAGATATTCTTTGATTCCAAAGAAAACTCGTAAAAAATGCAGAGCATTGAACATCTTGCCAGTTTTCCTTTCCTTTCCTTTTTTTCCATTCAGGTAAATCGAACGAATTGAAAAACGTCGCTCACACAGCAATATCCGAATTCCAAAACAGATGTTCCAAATACTAGTGGTCTAAGGTTTGCTGCCCCAAGAATCTGGTCAAATGTTTCATAGTACTTGGTGAGATAGGCTTAAAGCAAATATCTTGCTGTAAAATTTTTAATAAAACTAAACATCCTGACTGAAAGACAATGCTTCAGATTTAAATGATATTTATCCATACATTAAAAATATTGATAAAGAAAGCTTTATTTAGAGAACTAACTATAAGTGTTGTTAAAAAAAAAGCAAACAGATTATTAACTGAAAACAAGATGAACTTTTTGCGCAAAAAAAAGCTTTATTTATGTTTTAATAACAACTTTCCAAAAAAATCCGTGAATTTTTTTTTTGGATTGGCAAATAAAATTAGATATTAAGTTGAGTATGCTGTGCTGCCGAGAAAGTTAGTCGTAGTGGTGGCCAGATCAGTAAAGTGTTGGAATACTTGGAACTTCAGGGTAGTGGGTTCGATGCCAACAGGATATAAAAACCAGCGTTTTCACTAATGGTAATTATAGTGAGCTTTAATTATGTTGGCCAAAGTCTTCCAGATTTCCATTTAAAATCAACAACCCTGTGGGTGATGGAACAGGAGTTTCTCCGCTCCTGCTCTGAAGCAAAACAAAGAGCTATCTTTAAGGATCTATCCAACCTGTTAAACCACGTGTAGTGGTACGGATGAAGGGACCCTGGAGTGTAGCATGAAGAAAGAGATTAGAACTTTGATGTAAGTCATAACCAAAAAATAAAAGAAAGAAAATTATCAAAAGAAAAATAAAAAAGTACTGCTGGTACACATTTTTCGAAAATACTTTATTTTTTTAAAATAAAGTTGATGTAAGTAACTTTAAACTGTTTTTAGAATATTTCTAGAAATGAAGCTCGGCAAAGATTTCTCAATATGTTATTGCAACTTTGGAACGGTGTAGTTACATACAGTTTAACATTGAACGACGGTCATTAATTGTCACTTACAAATGAATCAATTTTCTCCTGCAGGTTTGTAATTGTAGTTAAAGCAGGTCCAATCATTCAAAAGAAAGAAAGTGTTAAAAAGTCATGTAAATTTTTTGGTCCCGCTTTTTAAAAAATATCTTTGATAAAAAACACATTGTTAAACTTGACCTAAAAAACTGTTCAAAAACTTTTTTTTTGAAAAGGTTGATTATCTAGTTTACGACTATAATTAAGGGAGAAATTTTGAATTTAAAATGAGTAAAAGTTACTGAAGGAAACCACTCCATTCCGCTCATTTCGATAGGCTGGAAGACAAAATCCAAGTCCATTTTTGCTTTTAAAGTTTTGATTATTTAAAAGTCTCTTTCGACAACTCCTCAGCACAAAAGGAGAAAAGGTTGAAGAAATAATAAATTGTGAATTGTCTCGAATGTTTCATTACTGCTAGTTGGTTTAAGCATTATAGGGTGGGCCGAAAAGACGATATTTTCGAAAAGCAACTTCTAATAGCAAAAAAAAAAAAAGTGTATTTCCGCCCTAAAATATGGAAAAATAATTTTAAAAAATAATGTTTTATCTATGAAGACTCACCAGCAGTTTGTGAATTATAGCATTTTGAAATGGGGGTCATACTTACGTATAATTGTACAATCACTTTTTATTTTCCAGATAATATGAAAAACACGAAAAAGAAAAGGAAATTACAAACCAAGAACTGTTGTTATCATTACCAAATGCATCAGTTTCATTGGTCTTATACGACCCGCTGGCCGTAAGCTGGGTTCTATTGGTATGACCTTTATATTTCTGCAAAATATCTTTTGGATTTCCATTTTTATTAAATGAGATAAATGCCAGTTCTCTAAACTTAATTCGTGCTCCAGCCTGATTTATATCTTTCACTCTTATCTCTTAGTTTGTCAATTGTTACTGGGTACAGCGTTTAATGAATCTAGTGTCTCATTTTCAAATTTATATCAGAGGTAATATCAGTCGGTAAATTATTTTAAGAATGTAATGATATTTGTGAAAGTAGTAACATGACTGAATCTTGGCACTTCTTACAGTTATACTAGACATCAGGGCGGTTAGCGGAGGCCTACGACTGGCGGTTCGTGCAATCCGCTTTAGGCGGATTGGTTTCGCCTAGAGCGGAATGGTTTACATCGCCTTTGGTGGGTGTACATCGCGGTGTACTTCATGGGCTTCACCCCCTTCTTGCCGGTGGTCGTACATTACTTAGTAACCAGTTCATAAATTTTTATCCCGACGCCACTGTGGAACCATTCCATTTCTGTGGAGTGAATTTCAGTATCAAACTGTATGCGAAAGCTAGTTACATACATTTCTACGGTAACTTTAGGAAACATGAACAGTCCTGCCACAGAGCAGTTTCACAATACAGTTTCATTTTCAAATAGAAACAAAATTAATTCTTTCAACATGTTAATAAATATACAGTCAGGAAAATGGAAAAGCACCCCAAGAAGGAAGCATTGGATTGAATTGAAATTTAAAGTACAGAATAATACAGATGAGAGATACACTTGATCCCAAAATCTAAACAGTTAAACAAATACAGGCTGAGAAATGAGATGAATACAGTGCTACTTCAATAGCGCGCGTTGGACCTCTTTTTGCTGCAATATATGCCGCAATACGGTTCGACATTAAGCTAATTTAACATCTGCAGTTGTTTTGAGGCAGATGGGCCCCCAAATTTTGAACAGTCACTTCTAAATCTTGCACAAAGTAGCACGGCGGCATCTGGCGTTTCAGCTGATCCCATACATGCTCTATAGGGGATAAGTCGGTGGACGGGCTGGCGATGGAAGAGTCTCAAAAGGACGTAAGAAGTCTTGAGCAATTCTAGTTGTATGCGGGCGAGCATTATCGTGCTTTAAAATTGCTCCTGGAGGGCCATTTAAGAACTGGTGAGATTTCGTTGCAGAATGTTATTAACATAACGCTGGCCCGTTTAGGTATCACTTGCCACAAATAGAGAGGACCGGCTAACATAGGCTATAGCCATCCAAACCACTTTGCCCGCTGTGCGGGTAGTGTGTCGTGCGATAGAATGGGTGGACTGGTACCGTTCTACAGGGCGCCTCCACATCCGTGCAACGATACCATCTGACCCCAAAACGAATCAGGAATCATCAGTGAGCACCACCTTTTGCCAATCAGTGACATCCCACATCGCTCTGGCTTCGCACCATTGCAAACGGAGTTGCCATGCTTTGTTGTTAAAGGGAGTACACGAAAAGGGCGCTTGGACGGCAGATTTACTACCGCAAGACGTTTAGAAAGGGTTCGGGGGACAACTGCTACCCCTACGTCTTCTTGTATGGTGAAACGAGTCACTATGGAATCCACGAGCGCTTGCCGCGCGATCCTCCCACCCTCTCTTCCCGGTCGCTCCAGACCCGTTTTTTTGCACGTGGGTACCATCTCGTGTCCACTGCCTCCAACAGTTTCTAACGGAACAATCCGAACGATACACCTAGGCAGCAACACGGCTCGTCGACTAGCTTGCAATTTTCATGCCGATGATCAAACCTCTCTCAAACATTTCTCACCTGTGAGAAATGTGTTCTAACTCGTCTACCTGACATCCTTCACTCATTAAGGTTCCCCGACTATCCGGATGTAATCGTAACAATTACAAATCGTAAATTATGCACGGGTTACATAGCACCTTTTTCATGGGGTCACCGATAATGTAGGGTAAAAGACACCAAACTTGAATCATTTGCATATCAGATGTCACTCTTCTTACATGCAAAATTTCACAATTGTACCTATCTCCTTTCTTAAGGCGCTATTTAAAATGTTCCTGAGTGTTAATGTTAACAATATCAACAGTAACACTCAATTATATTTCTAAGCAGTTATAGAATTATTAGTTAGAGAACTTCAAGAGTTAGTTAGAGAACTTCTTCTTCTATTCAACTCTTCTATAATGAAAATCATCAGTTTAACAATTAAAGCAGCAAAGCAATTCATTGTTAAATCATTTCAAGAACCTAGCTATAGTGAATATCAGCAATTGCATTCACATTTTAAATTATAAGCATAGCTAACGGTTAAATCTATTCAAGAATTTAGCTATAATAGAAATTAGCAAAAACACAGCTTCATTTGAAAGTAGCTAAAAATATGTTTAGTCACATTTTACAGGAATCTAGCAATAATGATAATAAGAAATAACATGCGGCTATATTTAAAAGTAATGAATATATTAATTGTTAAATCATTTTAAGAATCGAGCTATAATGAAAATTAGCAATAACATTCAGCTACATTTTAAATTTATAAAAAAAAAATGTTAAATCGTTTTATAAATCAAGTTATAATGATAATCAGCAATAACACTCAGTTTCATTTCAAAGTTATAACAAAATCAATTGTTAAATTATTTAAAAAACTTAACCATACAGTGAAATCCTGTCACAACGATTATCAATACAACGAAATATCCGTTTCAGCGAAAATCATTTTCAGTACTAATTTAACTTCAATTACACTGCTCGATTTCTATTACAACTAAATTCTCGTTTCAAAGAACATAATTAAATGTCCATTTTGGTTCGTTGTAACGGGATTTCTTTGTAGTCAAACTTAGAAACATCCTTTCGATATGTTTCTCCCTCGATCTTTTTTAAAATTTCATTCGATACCTGATTCCTCACATTTGTCCTAAACAGCAAATTCAAACACACGTCACTCTCCCTCTAAACGAAAAGTTTCTTTCTTTTTTGACCACTTTCGTCAAAAAAATACACAGTGCAAGTTACATAGGAAGTGACACGAAAAGGAGAGAAAAATTCCGAACCAGGAATCCCGCACTCGCCAACGAAAGACGACAGCGAAATTTCCTAAACTGAAGTCTAATGCGATTCTGGGCGACGGAGACTTTTACGATTTGTGTTACCTATCCGCTGAAAAAAAAGAGGAAAAACTAAACAGAAGTGATAAAGGAGAAGGAAAATAAAGTTTTACTGAAAAGAGGAACGTGTAAGTGAATTTTGCCGAGAGTCTGCGAAGTCTATTGAGTTTTGTGAAAAATTTCTCTCAGTAGATGCTACTATAAAGTACGTTTGAGATAAAACAGTAGCTTGAGATTTTTTGAATTCTAAAACTATTCGAATCCAAATATTTATCGGTTTTCTTTGACATTTGAAATTCAGTTGTTGGTGTCTTTTTGTTGGTTTTTTTTTTTTTTTTTGGATAATGCCAGTCACACGGCTGACCCTTATTCAAGTCCTGTGTAAAAGCAACAATGGTTTAGTCGGAACAAGATGCCCATTCATTCAATGTGTCTTATTATTTACTAAAATCATCATGATCGTTGGAGTTGTTATTAGGTTATCTAATTTATAAGGGGCATTCAAATAAAACGTGGTCACTAGCCTGAACTAACGGTTACGATTTTATAAACTCAAAAATAGTCGCCAAAACTGTTGTCACATTTATCCCATTGCAACACTAGGCGGTCAATTCCCTCTTTGAAGAAGCTAAAAGTTTTGCTATCGGATCCAAGACTGAACCCAGTCACACTTCGTCGACCATTGTAATGTCCGCGATATCCGGTGTACCATCTGCGAATAGCTTATTTTAGAGATCCAAAAACATGAAAGTCGCACCGTGAAAGGTCTGCACGGTGAAAGGGTGCACGGTGGATGTTCAAGCTCCAGCGTTTCCCACCGAAACTACTGCAATGTTGTTTTCACCGCATTGGTCGTATGTGGACGACTTTTGACAACATGCCTGGCCGTTTCGACTCAATGGCTCGTCTAAGGCTCTTTCTTGAAAGTGGCTTGATAACGCTGGGCATTGATGGTGGTTCCCCGTTTCAGGAACTCGACAAGCAGTGAGCCCAAAGATAGTAAAAGTATAAAGATTGGACACTGCGTGAGTGTATTGCCGAGAAAACAACGACTTCTAATAATGATGGTATGACACAAAAGCTAACATACAGGGAAAGTGAGCACGCGTTTGGCGCCAATGTTGAATTGGTGTTTCTCGGAATTGGCTCAGAAGTTGCTTGGGTTGCTGTAGCTTTTGACTCGGAATTCCAAGAAAAAAGAGGGGCGCAAGGTTTGTTGAGGGGAACACATGACCACAGACACGACGGGATACTAATTACCACCCCGATGTCCGATCAATGATCGCAGGATAGTTTGTGATCGTTCTCTATTCCTGGCTTTTTTTCTGAAGAATGGATGCCAGATGTGTGTAGCGGGCATTTGCTTTGTTGAAATCCAACTATGCAGTTAAATTGCGTTTGGAAGAAAAGTACACTTGCGGAATTGATGGACTTTTTACTCACAATCATATTTCACTTATATCTTTTCTTCTAATTTTATACATAAATAGTCTAAAAAATAAACATATTTAATTTTTCAACATTTTTATCGGATGGTTGTGAAATCACATTCACCTCCCCCCCCCCCTTAGCCCTTACTTAACCGTTGTGCAATGCATGCTGTAACTTTTAAGTTGATGAATTTGACTCCGATCTGCTCACTTTAATGCCTATAAAAGAAGCGTTCCCGAAACTAAAACATAAAGCTGACGCAGAAACTATGACTTTTTCCAGTATTTTATTATTTATAGTCATGACAAAGCGAGTGCTTGTTTCTGATGAGATGACTTGAAAGAAATAATATAATAACAAAAAAAAAAAAAAAAAAACGACTCACGGAATGCAAATGTCACAAGAATATCTGAATAAGGGAAATTAAATTGCAACCATCTGATCAACTTTTTGCATTAGTGTTTGCGAAAATTCAAATTAAAGCGAAACATAACGAGCTGAGAAACTACTATAAATAAAAGAAAAAGATTAATACAACAATGACTAGTGATACTCAGGAAATAATTGCAGAGTTTTAACTTTAATAATTTGTTGCCTGGGACATATAAAAATCTAATTTAAAAAAAAAAAATAGATTTTGAATTCCAACAAATCATACAAAATTTATAAATAGGTAAAAATTTACATGAAAAAAAAAAAAAGTTTTTTCTCGAAAAAACTGACGTGATACATAATAATCTTTCAATCAATAAACATAATTCAAAAGTAATTTCAATTACAAAATGGTTTTCAAAAGTAAAAGAAGCTGCAAACAGTCAGTAAAAATTATGCAACTACTGGTGAACAGCAAAAGTTGACTTTTATTCAGCTTTGTCTTGTGTGTGTGTGTTGAAATTTTTTTTAATGAATATTTTATTTTTTTCCTTAAATTTGCAACTTGCAAAAATTTAGTAATTACCAAAACTAAGTTTACAATAGTAACTAAAAAATTAAAAAGGAAATAAAATATAAAATGTGTAGTGAACTGGATCGGCTAAATACCCAGCGGGTAGGTACATATTTTTTGGGTATTTACCCGGGTATTTACCCAAGGCCCGGGTCAATAGCCAAAAACTGGATATATTACAAAAAAAAAAAAAAAATGCAAAAAGTGAATGGGAATTTTTTTTCTCATAATCTAAATATGAAATAATTGGTAAAACTGATACATATGTATTACACAGTTTATAGTATTTTTTTTATTAAAAGACTAGATGAAATTATGAAAGGAACATATCGTGAACCAAAGACTCTTTCTTTTCAATGTCATAATTGGAGAAGTATAAGCAATTCAATGATTCAGGATTTAAAGCTCGCAATCTAGGTTAGTCATATCCAAAATGAAAAAAAAAAAAAAAAAAGGAAGCATGAGGGATGTTTGGAAGAATAAACTGAGAAGTTAAGAATATTTATTTATTTTATTGGTGTTTAAGTGATAACTAAGCAAAAAAAAATCAAAATATTGTTTTCTGTTGCCTTGCTCATTTGCATTTGCTCCCCGGTACTTCACGATGAAACTTTATTCAAACTATTTTTAATACACGCAATTAGTGATGTAGGGTGGGAAGGTAAATATTTTTTTTGCGGGGTATTTATCCGAAGGCAGGGTAAGTCGCCTAGTAATTGCGCATTTTGCAAAAAACAAAAAAAAAATTAGGTGGTCTCAAAAGGTGATGATTTTCTTCTTTAAACATCAACTTTTTAAAACATTTGAGACAGTATCGAAATTCTTTCCTGCTGCAAGTACAATTATCTTTAACTTTTCCTTCCCATTAGCAGTTGCATAAAAGTAAAAATAAATTAATGAAAAAAAGCAGTCCTACTCCAACTCCGGGAAGGCTCTTCTTATTTTTGACTACATTTCTTAACATTTTTTTTTTTTTTAAATTTTGCCAGCCAGTTGGTTTTATTACTTGTATCTTGCATATATTTTCCTGAAAGTATATAAAAACTCTAGTATTGGCAACTAGCTGGCTAGCTTATTTATAAAACGTTTTGTAACACTATCAGCCAGGAACAAGTGAGTTTAATTATTTTTATAAATTTCTTACGGGATTTCTTAAAACTTATTCCAATACACTTACTTTTCACTTTCCAATTTCTCCCCTAACTCAAACAAACAATTAATTTCTGGTTACGCCATGGGTAATTCTTTTTTTTTTCCGAAAAAAAAATCTTGATGTTTGTTTTCTCGCGCTTTCGTTTTTTGATACTTTATTTCGTATTTCCAACGGATCGCAGTTTTGCCATAGCAACTCGCAAATTTTCCTATGAATTACCGGCCGATAGGAAATCAATGTGGGAATGGGGGGGGGGGTCCTTTTGGGCGAGCAAAAGAAAAGAACTCGTAGTAAATGACCCCTCTCTGTGGTTTCTGTGGAGCCAACTTGATTCAGACGGACAGGTGTTTGCGATTTATCGTACTTCTTTTCTATAATGATTGAAAATGAGCAAGTTACAATGTTGTGCTTTCAGTTGGTTCTGATCAATATTCAAGCAGTTATCGGTTTAATTGGCTCTTATGCTTATAATATACTATTTTGCTTCCCTAACTTCTCAACCTAAAAATTTAATTTAAGATAAATAAAACTAAATTAATTTTATGAAACAAGGAGTTGTTTGCAAACAAAAATGTTTCCACATCCCCCGAATGGACATTTTTTTATCCCAAGCTGTTTTTATCTCGTTTTCGTAAACTATTTTTATGGTAAATCATAATTTTTAATTCAATTTTTGAATTTTTGTGTACATGCAGTTGAAAAACATGTGAATAATGAATATATTGTTACAAATTCTGTAAATAGTAATTATTGTAGGAACGTAACCTGTAAATAGTTTCCCGTAATGAATATACAACCCCTTTTTCATATGGCTAAAATATACGACCCCTATTCCCTTTTTGTTCATTGATAAAATTTGATAACGGTCAACGCATTTCGAGAAGCGTGTGGAATATTTGAGAAAATTCTTTTCGGTGTATTTAAGCGAGACCCACGTGATAACAGGCCAGACAACTCCCCTCCCCCCCGCTTCGTTACGCCACCAGTAGTCGATCTTTGAACTTGGCGCGAAACTTAAAAACAGTGCAGTTTACCAGTAGTGTTGCTTGCTCTGGTTGATATAGATGAAATAGGAAATATGTAACTTCGGATGCACATTTTTGAATACAATTCTGTTGGATTTATCTCTTCCTTCCCACGTACCGGAATGTAGAGGCAATTAAAAAATATATGTATAATATAAGTCTTAAGTATCTGCTGAGTGAAAAGTGAGTCAGCGAGTTCCGCTGCCGAACAACCTGCATGTAAAGCAAAAAGCTGGACGCCTCATGGAATAAATTTTAAAGTTCGGAGGTAAGTACTCTTTTCTCAGATAAACAAATTTACATTTTATGCAGTTAAGATTTCTTAAGTTTTCCTCCATTACACAAACAATTGTCAGTTTCCTTTCCGATATCTTTGTCTGTAATTTGTAATTTCAGCATACTGCTTTAATATTTGAAACGGTTAACTTGCAACTTTTTATTTCTTTATTTTTTCAACTTTGAACACGCATTTATTCGAAATGGATTTTCCAAACTAACAATATACATATGTCAAAATTTTCTGCGAATATACTTGTTGCTATCAGAAGCGTAACTTGGTGTTGATATTCAGTAAAAATGTAAACAAGTTTATTGAAACAGGCTTTTAACTGAACTAATCTTATATTTTCGGTTTCGATTAAATTGTTTTATACGCTAGCATGTGTTATTTTGATCAAAAAACATTCCTTGATGGGTTTCCGTAGTTCTGAGATAAAAGATTAGATTTGAACGCCGGAGGTCGTGGGTTCGATACTTAAACATTTCCCCCCAACTACGCCCCTGCAATGTTATTCAAACAAGCTGGTTCTGTGCGTAAATTAAAAAATATATATATGGTTTTTTTTTTCACTGTTGTCTTTAGGTTTTATGATATTTATGCACACATTGTGGTTAAGTTAACGGTATTCATAATTTCTGGGCTTGCGAAAGATTAATTTTGAGCAGTGGATACACAACGTGTTTTTGCCAAATGATCTATGCTTGTTTGTTTATGCTTAAAAAGGGCAAAATGTCTTGAACTACATATTTTTTGAACTCCTTGGGTTTTCTGTTAATAAGCTTTCAGGAACTCTGAAACTGTAACATAAATTGAATTAAAGGGCTGTCTATAAAGTATGTTACAAACTTTTGAACAAATCCCCCCCCTCCTCCTTGTTACATGTAACGCTGTTCAACATGAGCATATTGTTATAAACAACGCGTGATGTCACACTTCTTGTTATCCCCTCCCTTCCCCCTGTCACAAAACTGTCACATTGATTTCCTAAAAGAGCATACTTAGCAAAATGTTGATCTAAATTTAACATATATGAGGTTTTAAGTATTAAAAAAAGTTGCTAAAATGGTCATTCTATGAAAAGTTTTTTGAAAAATATTACTTTGTCATCAATTAATGCTTTTTAAAATAATTTTTCAAAAGCCTAAAATGATGAACAATTAAAGCCCCCCCCCCCCCCACACACACAAGAATCATTAGCAGCAGAAAAAGCTAAAAATGGGAAAGTAGCCGAATTCCAAAAAAAAAAGGCTGTTTAGATATTGAATACATTTTTTGATATACAACATACAGTATTCATGATGTATCATTCATTCTTTAATTAACGTTTTTCAAGTTGAATTCCTGTGTAATTTTTCGAGAGTGCCCACCGAAGGGGGGGGGGGGTCGGAATCATAGTCTCATAGTAATGATAGCTTTTCAACGGCTATAGTTATAAATAACTGTGCCCTTGAAATTTTAAGGGAGATGGAGATGTTTTTTTTTTTTTTTTGAAGGTTTCATAATTGAAGGGGGTAGGGCACCGTCTACTTTGGGGATGGCACCCAAGCATTCACGTCTTTTTAAAAGCATAAATTTGCTCAGCTAAGTTAACATTAATAATCTGGTATTATGTACTTTAATTTGATGTTATGTCTTTGAAACATATTGCAGTCCTGTTTCCCGTTTACTTAAGTAAAAATGTTTATTTATTTTTTAAAATTTCATTTAATTCTTATTCAAATACAATAGTAATATTATTTTTTGTTTTGATGTAATTGTAAAATGAAAGTTCATTTATTTATTTGAATACTTCTTAAGACTTAATGTTTCAATACAATATACGAGTACTTAAAATGCGATTAGTTAAAAAACAATTTCTAATGAAAAATAAAACTGTTTATTTATCACTTTGTTTTAACATGATTGTAAAATAAAATCGTGTTTAGTTATTTGAATACTTTGTAAGACTATGAATTAAGCTCAGTGTATTTTTTAATGTATGATTATCGGTTCCTTTTTATGTTTTCAAATGAAAAAGTAGAACTTGTAATGCTACTTGAATAACAGAAGACAATAATAAATAAACCAAATAGTTTTATTTAACCAAAATATTAATCGAAGTGCTCCCTTCCCAATATCATTGTGGATCGACAAACGATGACGTCATTTGCTAGTTGGATGGCCTTTTTATCTCGAAGGCCTCGATTTAAGCCGTTAGCGATGGATAAACAGTGGAGTTTCGATTCAGATTTCGAACTGAGTGTGTGTATTAGCTCTGTTTATAGCGAGGCATTTCGCTGTGTTGTTTTCGTATTTGGAAGTAAATACGTGTGTAAACGTTGAGTTTACGGTGTTGTGTGATAATTGCTGATGAATAATTTAGCAGTTGTTAACGGTTTCTCCTGTACATAGTGTAAATAAATTTCCTGTGTTTTTTTTATCAAGAACTGTGTCTTCATTTCAAGAAAGTGGAAGTCGCACCGAATCCGCTACAATTGGCGCCCAACGTGGGGCTTCTTCTGGACTTTCTTGGAGTAAGTGTGACTTTGGACATTTTTTCATAAAGACTTTTTTTGAATTAGGACTTTATTTTTATGGTGATTACTCGCGCAATGGATGAACAATTAAAACAACTTCTTGACGCAATCACCTCTGTGAAGAGTGATATGGCGGCTAATCAAGAACAATTAAAAAGTGACTTGACTGCAAGTTTTACAGCCAATCAAGAACAATTAAAAAGTGACTTGACTGCAAGTTTTACAGCTAATCAAGAACAATTAAAAAATGATATGGCAGCTAATCAAGAACAATTAAAAAATGATATGGCAGCTAATCAAGAACAATTAAAAAATGATATGGCAGCTAATCAAGAACAATTAAAAAATGATATGGCGGCTAATCAAAACCAATTGAAAAGTGAT
Source organism: Uloborus diversus (assembly GCF_026930045.1). Taxonomy (NCBI): domain Eukaryota; kingdom Metazoa; phylum Arthropoda; class Arachnida; order Araneae; family Uloboridae; genus Uloborus; species Uloborus diversus. The sequence goes on from NC_072732.1 coordinate 48,993,950, forward strand.
TTAACGGTGCTGAAAAATGACCTAGTTTCTAACCAAGAGGAAATTAAAAACGATCTTACTTCGGTAAAGACTGTGATGGAAAATAAATTTAATGAGATAGAGCATCGAGTTGATGCTATCGAAGAGAAATTTGAAGAAAAATTAAGTTCCGTGGAAGGCCGATGCAATGCTGTAGAAAATAAACTGGAAGAAGAAGATAGAAAATTTCATCAACTTAAAGAAGACATCTTTAAAGACCTGGAAAGGAGATTGGCGACCGCGGAAAGCAGCTCTGTACAGTTTGGCGCTCCCACATCGGTTGCTCGACCGTCCATTAAACTTGCCACATTTGATGGGAAAACTTCGTGGCAGGTTTACAAAACTCAGTTCATGATAGTGGCGGAAGCGAACGGATGGGACTCTGCTACCAAGGCCTGCCATCTTGCAGCATCCCTGAGAGGTGACGCAGCGGACATTCTTCAGAACCTTCCGGACGGCCAGCGCCTGGATTTCGCCGCCCTCACATCTGCGTTGGAGCTTCGCTTCGGTGAGAAGTGCCAGAAAGATTTCAGCCGACTCCAGTTGAAGTCCCGTTTCCAGAGAACCGGAGAAACCCTGCAAGAGCTCGCGGCGGACATCGAAAGACTGTCTCATCTTGCTTTTTGCGACTGTCCTGCGGATGTTCGAGACAACCTGGCACTCAACTACTACATCGACGGGGTTCGAGATCCGGAAATCCAGAAAGCTCTACGGATGGCGGATGTCAAAGACCTGAATTCTGCTGTTGTGTATGCGATGAGATACGAGGCCGCCCAAGAAGCAACCTGTGTGGATCGCCATCTAATCCGGACTCAGGAAGCTGTTGAGTCTGATTCCAGGTCGTCCCACCTCGCTGCACTTGAGAGACAACTCGGTGACTTGACAAGACATCTGAGCAGCATAACAGCCCAAAAGAAACAAGAGCAGAAGTGCTGGAAATGCGGTAGTGAAGGACACCTGCGAAGGAGTTATCCGGCTCGCCAAGCTACGCGAGGGAAGGAAATCACCACCACTAGAGCTCTGCAGATTTCCTCTTCTAGTAGTGGCAGTGATGGACTTTTCATTTACGCACATGTAAATGGGAACCCCTGCAGACTGATTGTCGACACTGGAGCCAATGTGACAATCATTAGGACAGATGTGGCTCGTGAATTTGGATTGAAACTGCTGTGGACATCGCCACGCGTAAGTCTCCAGACTGTGACAGGTGACAAAATTGAGATTGACGGTAAAGTGGACTTGGAAATAGTGTTTGGGAGTGCCACCTACCATCATACGGCATTCGTCGCTAATATCACGGACCCCTTCATTCTCGGATTGGACTTTTTGAAGAAATATGACTTCACTCTCGACTTCAAGACTAATGAGCTGCACTCGATGAGAGAAGACATAGCCGTTTTCCCTGCAGAAAGTGATGTAAAATCCGCTCATCAAATAATAGCCCAAACAGATTTATCGATTCCCTCAAGGTCAGAATCATTAATACCTGGCTCTCTTGAAGAAAGCAATAGTTTTCGATTTGGACTCGTTGAATACCCTAACCTAAACAATAATCTAAAAGGAGTGCTGGTAGCATCTACGCTTGTGGACCTTTCTAAGGATGTAATTCCTGTGAGAGTCGCCAACGTGAGTGAAAGGCCAAGGAATATCCGAAAAGGTGAAGTGTTGGCAACTTGTACTCCAGTAAACTGCATCATTAGAAGAATCAATTCCCCCGAGACTGTGTCATCTGAGTCCTTGACATCGAAGTTAATTGGGAGTGCGCCATTATCGAAAGATCAAAGAACTGCTGCGGAACAATTGGTGGAGGACTTCAAGCATCTGTTTTCATCTACATCGGAGGATGTGGGCAGGACGAATTTAACGCAGCATAGGATCAACACTGGAGAACACCTCCCTATTAAACAGCATCCAAGACGACTACCGTTCGCCAAGAAGGAAGAGGTTGAGACCCTCCTGAAAGAGATGAAGGAGAACGATGTAATCGAACCGTCATCCAGTCCTTGGGCCTCTCCCATCGTCTTGGTCCGAAAGAAAGATGGCTCCACCAGATTTTGTGTCGATTACCGACGGCTGAATGAAATCACCAAGAAAGACAGTTACCCTCTTCCACGGATAGACGACACCTTGGACACTCTTTCCGGACACAAGTGGTTTTCGACCCTGGACTTGAAGAGAGGCTACTGGCAGGTTGAGATACACCCTGATGACCGAGAGAAGACAGCGTTTACAACTGGACAAGGCTTATGGCAGTTTAAAGTGATGCCCTTCGGTCTCTGCAATGCACCAGCTACGTTCGAGCGTCTTATGGAGACAGTGTTAAGAGGACTCTCTTACGAATCCTGTCTGGTCTACTTAGACGATATCATCATCGTGGGACGCAGCTTCGAAGAACATCTGGCAAATCTTAGGAAGGTGCTGCAAAAGCTTAAGGAAGCCAATCTGAAGTTAAGCCCGTCCAAATGTAATTTGTTCCGCCGGAAAGTGAACTACCTTGGTCACATCATCTCTTCTGAGGGTGTGCAAACCGATCCAGAGAAGGTATCTGCGGTCAGGAGTTGGAGTCGTCCCGAAAACATCCATCAGTTGCGAAGTTTCCTGGGGCTCTGCACGTACTACAGGAAGTTTGTGAAGGGTTTTTCCAACATTGCACGACCTTTGCATAAGCTGACGGAGAGCAAGCAAAAGTTTGAATGGTCCAAAGAATGCGAAGATGCATTTCTACGACTGAAGGAGGCTTTAACATCAACGCCTATCCTCGCCTATCCTCAGCCTGAAAAATCCTTCATCCTGGACACTGATGCGAGCAACGAGGGAATTGGAGCTGTTTTATCCCAAGAAATTGACGGAAATGAACATGTCATCGCTTACTGGAGCAAATGCTTATCAAAGTCGGAGCGAAATTACTGCGTCACCAGAAAGGAGTTACTGGCCATAGTGAAAGCTGTAGAACACTTCCATCATTACCTCTACGGCCGAAAATTTCTGCTTCGGACAGATCATGCCTCGTTAACTTGGCTTTTGAACTTCAAGAATCCAGAAGGCCAGATAGCCAGGTGGATACAGCGGCTCCAGGAATATGACATGGAGATCAAGCACCGAAAAGGGTTGTCTCACGGTAATGCAGACGCTTTATCAAGGAGACCCTGTCCTGAGAACTGCAATTATTGTTCCCGAATCGAGAAACAGTATGGAACGACTAGCCCTATCGCCTATCAGGTGACAGTGACTCCAATATCATCAGAACCTGATCCATGGAGTGACGACCAAGTTCGAAAAGATCAACTTGAAGACCCCGACATAAAACCAATTTTGGAGTTCATGGAAAGTGACAGTCGGCGACCTAGCTGGCAGGACGTTTCCATCTTCAGTCCTGCAACAAAGAGATACTGGGCTTTATGGAACTCGCTCCATTTACGGAACGGCGTACTACACCGAAAATGGGAATCTGACGACGGCAAAACATCTAGGTGGCAGTTACTACTTCCCCGATCAAGGATTTCAGATGTTCTGAAAGAAATACATAGTAGTGCGACTGGAGGACATTTTGGTGTCCTGAAAACCCTCAATAAAGTTCGGGAGCGCTTCTTCTGGAGCAAGGCGAGGGATGACGTGGAGAAGTGGTGCCATTCTTGTGACGCCTGTGCTGCTCGTAAAGGACCGAAGAGGAGAAGCAGAGGGAAGCTACATCTGTACAACGTTGGAGCTCCTTTCGAACGAATTGGGATCGACATCCTGGGTCCTCTACCAAGAACTGCTGATGGGAACAAATACATTCTTGTTTCCATCGACTACTTCACCAAATGGCCGGAAGCATATCCCATTCCAGATCAAGAGGCTACCACCGTAGCAGAGACTCTAATCCAAAATTGGATCTCGAGATATGGAACACCTTTGCAGATTCATTCCGATCAAGGGAGGAATTTCATCTCTGCTGTGTTTAAGGGCCTATGTCAAATTCTCGGAATTGAGAAAACTAGGACAACACCACTACACCCACAATCGGACGGCATGGTGGAGAGATTCAACCGCACAATCCTGAACAATCTCTCACTTATGGTATCCAGAAATCAACAGGATTGGGACAAGAAGCTACCTTTGTTCCTGCTGGCCTACCGCAGTGCTGTCCACGAGACTACCGGATATGCCCCATCTCAGATGCTCTTCGGACGAGAGCTTCGGCTACCTTGTGATCTCGTCTTCGGTCGTCCTCCGGATGCGCCTTCATCGCCTGAGGAGTACATCCAGGATCTCCAGGCCCGGTTGGAAGACGTTCATAACTTCGCACGAGAGCGAATCAACATCGCGGCGGAGAAGATGAAGACCCGATACGACACAAGGTCTACTGGACATGAATTCAACGAAGGCGACAAGGTTTGGTTATGGAATCCCATCCGACGGAAAGGTCTTTCACCCAAATTGCAGTCGCATTGGGATGGACCCTACAAAGTCGTTAACCGACTAAATGACGTCGTAGTGAGGATCCAAAAATCACCTAATGCAAAACCTAGGGTTGTACATTATGATCGGTTAGCCCCATACTATGGCCATAGTTCATGAGTATTACGTAAACAACCATGGTTGATAACATAAAAGTTGTAGATAATTTTTTGCTTTTAATGTTTAGTAATATTTCTTGTTATTATTGTGTTTCCTATGTATCTGTTAGTTATTAATTAATGTGAATATTTGTAAACTTGTGATAGAAGTTTGGCACCCTTTCTGGGGATTGTACTGCCCGGGACGTGCAGTCCTTAGGAAGGGGGCAATGTTACAAATTCTGTAAATAGTAATTATTGTAGGAACGTAACCTGTAAATAGTTTCCCGTAATGAATATACAACCCCTTTTTCATATGGCTAAAATATACGACCCCTATTCCCTTTTTGTTCATTGATAAAATTTGATAACGGTCAACGCATTTCGAGAAGCGTGTGGAATATTTGAGAAAATTCTTTTCGGTGTATTTAAGCCGTTAGCGATGGATAAACAGTGGAGTTTCGATTCAGATTTCGAACTGAGTGTGTGTATTAGCTCTGTTTATAGCGAGGCATTTCGCTGTGTTGTTTTCGTATTTGGAAGTAAATACGTGTGTAAACGTTGAGTTTACGGTGTTGTGTGATAATTGCTGATGAATAATTTAGCAGTTGTTAGCGGTTTCTCCTGTACATAGTGTAAATAAATTTCCTGTGTTTTTTTTATCAAGAACTGTGTCTTCATTTCAAGAAAGTGGAAGTCGCACCGAATCCGCTACAATATATATATATATATATATATATATATATATATATATATATATATATATATATATTCATTCTTCACATGTTTTTCAACTGCATGTACACAAAAATTCAATATTTATATATATATATATATATATATATATATATATATATATATATATATATATATATATATATATATATATATATATATATATATAAAGTCACAATTCCTTCCGAACAGCAAATAGCCGCTGAACATTTTAGTCATTGCAGTCCGTTTCATTAATTTCTTGTTGTATATGAGCACTTTTAATTAAATTGCAATTGAAATGAATCTAGCAGCAGATCCTATGCCCAATATTGTAGAATGAAGAACTTTGCTTTTATATAAATTGAGCGGTAGTATTCCTTAACGCCATATCCAAATGTATACCATAAAAATTCCTGGTATATAATTCTCCATAATAAAAGGATTTTACTCATATGCTTTTGAACTAAAATCTTGATTCTCACAAAAGTGATTTATGTTAAAACTTTATTTAAAGTACATTCATATGAATACGAACTGAAATAAGATTAATTTTGATTATTGGCTCAATATGTAGTTCCAGAAAAATTCTTTAACCATTATTTTCTTGTAGCTCAATAGTTACTTCAATTAAATGACATAACGAATCTCTCTCGCCTAAGGAATCATTGTCTAAGGAATGCCTAAGGAATCATTTATGTTGTAAGTAAGAAATACGCAATGAAAAAATAATCTAAATTTAGAACAGCAATCTTGAGAGATTCTCCTCAAACATTTAGATTATTAGCTCAATATGTAGTTGAAGAGAAATTATTCCACCATTATTTGCTTGTAGCCCTATAGTTACGTTGAGAGAAACTTCATAAAAGGAACCAGGTCCGGATATATAAGTTTTGGGCCCCCCTACAACAAAGTCTGTAGGGCCCTTTTCCAGAGGTTTCTCTTTCCTTTTTTTTCAATTTTTCGTTTCAATTTCTTGGGCAGTTGGGTTGAAAGTCTAAAAATCTCCAAATATAAGAAATCATAATAATGATAAAAATGAATTGAACTTTTTCAGAAATCACATTCCATTCAAAATTAACGGATGAATGATGAGTAGAATAATTTGGGTAATTTTTGAAACGTTGAACAAAGAAAGCTACGTGCTAATTTTTTAAACAGATAGAAACATTTCGCATATGATTTTGTGAAACAGAAAGAATAATATGGATTGCATTATATTTTTGAATGTTTAATATTTTTGATGTTTTGTAAGAAAAATAAACTGCATTTGATTTTTAAGAAGTTAATTTTTCTAATTATAGTAAATGTAATAAGGTATAAATTAGGAATTTAATTAAGTACTAAAATTTTTAGAGCATGTTCATACATGAAACATTTGCTTGACTCAAGTTGATGACTACTGAAATTTCCAGAGGCGATTACTGTGGTCGTTTAGCGAGAAACATTTTGAAGTAATGTACAAAATAAAAGAGTGTTAAGACTCCCCCCTTACCCCACCACCATTTTGAATTTTGTAATAAAAGTGGACATTGTTATTAATGCAGTACTTCTGCTTAATACTGTTATTAGTATTTAAATTATTGATCGCTAAATAAATGTGTATAAAATGAACACAAAGATTACAAAACATCATTTAAGTTTTTAAATAGTTTTGGGGGTAATGCTAATGCAACTACTTAATAATGAAAAATTCGAAACCAAACAGAAAAATATTGTCAAAACAACAAATTTGCCCTTCCAATTAAAACATTACATTTATTTGCATTATTAAAGGCTGTGAATTTACCAGATTTGCATTTCGTAACGTTTAAATTAATTAGAGCATGAATAAAATATCCCACCACTTTAAATTTTTTCTAATGGAGTTAAGCCTATCGAACTGAGTCAATCATAAAAATTAGCCAATGATAAAGATTTTCTTTGTCGTTATTAAATGTTTTAAAATCAATATTTTAAGACCGCTAAAATCTTCATTCCCGTGACATTTTCCTTAAATCTTAGAACGCTTTCAGTAAAATTTAACCATTTGATTCCCTCTGTTTTGGAGCATTCAAATGAAAGTATTAAATTACCCTATTTATTTTACTCTTTACTTATTACAAACTAGGTAGGGTGTCCGAGAAAAACGGAAAACATCGGATAGCGGTCAACAGAAAGAGCTTTGGAACCTCTCTGGTTAGTTACAATTTGAGTTACCCGTTTGTGGCGGAGAAAGCAACGTGCAGGGGCAGGCAAGATGATTTTCTTCTGCTTCTCTTATGTTCTTTATTTTGCTCTTCTATCTTTTAAAGTTAGAATTGCTGCGTGAAGGATAAAGTGTGCATTAAAATATTTTTTATTTATCGAACAGATTCTTTTCTGCTCAATAATGATTAAAAATGAGTAAGTTATGATGTAGTGCTTTCAGTTGGTTGTGATTAGCATTCAATCAGCAATAGGTTTAAAAGAGTCTTGAGTATTTGAAATTTTAAACTCTTTTGCTTATAATATTCAATTTTATCTCTCTCACACTGTCTTTTTCTTTTTTATCCGCTATTTCTTAACCAAAAAAATTAATTTGGAAAAAAAATAAATAAATAAATGAATGAAATAAAAAAATAATTTAACAAGACAAAGATATTAGTGTACAAACACGATATCGAATGCATAAGTATATGAAATGAACGGTTTTATCTCAAGATCTTTCTATTTTGATTCTTTGAAATCAGATTTTATGGTAATATATAATTTTTAATTTAATGTTGTGATAAGCTGATTTGTAGGTTTCTTACATGCAGTAGAAAAACAGTGAAGAATGGGGGAAAAATACGAAATTAATAAAGTCACAATTCCTTCCGAACAGCAAATAGCCGCTGAACATTTTAGTCCTTAGATTCCGTTTCATTGATTTCTTGTTTTATATGGGCACTTTCAATTAACTCTTCATAAATTGCACTTAAAATGAATCAGCAGCAGACTCGATGCTTAGTACTGTAGAATAGAGAACTTTGCTTTTATAATTTCACATTTCATTCAAAATTAACGATGAATTATGATTAGAATAAAATGGGTAATTTTTGAAGCTTTGAACAAAGAAAGGTACGTGATAATATTTTAAACAGAAACATTTGGCATATGTTTCTGTTAAAAAGAAAGAATAATATGAATGGCACATATATTTTTGACGTTTTCTAAGAAAACGAGCTAACTGCATTTTAATTTGTAAATATTCAAATTTTCCATTTTTCCAAAAAAAAAAAAAAAAAAAACTCTTTGACAACAAAACACCTCTAAATTTCCGAAATTTATCAAAATTTCCCAACCCTCTTTCCGTTTTTTTATTTTTAAGCGTTTTTTTAGTTTATTTATTTATTTATTTATTAATGTTTTTTATTTATTTATTTATTTTTAATAGTTATTATTATTATTATTTTACTAGAAAAGTTCTGTTCCGATGACAGACCACATACACACACACAAACTGATTAAATAAATGAAATAAAAAATGTAAACAGAATAAAATAAAAGTAAATATTTCAAATAAAAAAATCAGGGATTTTTTAAATTCATCTATTTGAAGAAATAAATGTAGGAATCTCCCCCCCCCCCGAAAAAAATTTTTCATGGCGGAATTCACGCCATAATCCCCCCTCCCCAAACCCCCGGTGGGCACCCCTGTTGTTCAGAATAAAAAAGTAATAAGTTTATGATAATGTCAATCTGTGATAAAATCTCATTGTAAGTCAAACTTGAAATGCGTTAAATTAGTTGCAGCTTTTCAAACTTTAAGCAGCATATTGTAATAAAAATAACGCACTAATAGCAAATTATAGCAACCAAATTCGCTGTTTTACTTCAATAATTAATATTCTTAAGCATCTAAGGCTTTTAGTTTATAGCTTTTTCACATTCGCGAACAGATGAGACAGTAGATATTTTCGGAATCTTATTTTACAAACAGCTATTCTCTTGTGCTTGACGACACCCCGCTGGCGACCCTCCTTCCGAAAAACGGCTTGAGGCTTAATTACTTTCACCACCTCCAAAGACGCGGACGACACAGCGTAGCGAAAAGAGCAGCGCTTCCGTATTGGCGACGTATTGCCTCTACGACAGCCTAAACGCGACTTTCGCCAAAATTTTCACGCCAATCTTCTCCTAAATGTTGGCTTTTTTGTCATAATGTTCGTAACCAGTCTTCTCCGAGAAAAATAGCATAGGATTATGCTGCAGTGTCCCGTCTGGATCCTCTTAAGTCTGTGGTGAGCCCAGGGAGTAAGTCACCTCCCTCTGAGTGGGCCCTTGTGGTTAAAAAAGGACCTGTATCGTAGTGGACGATAACTTGTGTGACCACCTTCTCTTCGGCGTTAAACCTCACTTTCACTGTGAAACATGAAACGTTGCGCATGCGTCAGTTTCTCTACCAATAGATGGTGTCCGTCTCCATACATGCAGTTACGTGGCATCGTCTGACGTCTGATGTGAGATTAGATGCACTAACCTGTTTTCATTTGAATGAACCTTATATATAAGAAGTACTTTGAAATTGTATTCGAATTGATATTTACTAAAATCATCGTCATCTTTGGAGTAATGATAAGATTGTCTAATTTATGTTAGAAGTACTTTGAAAATGCATCTAAATTGGTATTTACCAAAATCATCATCACCATCGTTCGAGTTGTTATTAGATTGTCTAATTTATATTAGTAATTTGAAAATGTATCTGAGTTTATTCATTGTGGGTATCTGTTTTCATCCATTATAGATTTTAATTTTTGCAACGAAAACTTATTATTAATAAGTGAGTATTAGGGTTATGACGTAACGAAAAGATTTAGTCGGTATCAGAAATCAATGAACTTTTTGATATATAATAAGAAAATATTGTATAATTATTTTGTTAAAAAATTTGTAAAGATGTCCCGCACCAATCATTTACATGACATGAGTAGGGTAGACCGAGGCACGTTTACGCGGATTTTTTTTCAATGAATTTCCTAATTTTTATGTTTTAACTTAAGAAATTTTAGACACTGTGGTTTTATGGAGCAGTTAATGGAGTCAAAATTGGTATATCAGTTGTTGCTCGGCTTATGTTTTTAACCGTTAAAAAAATATTTTCAAATCCAAGAATATCCATTTTGACAACCCCAGAATTGATTACAACGAGTTTTCTCGTGACGTCTGTATGTAAGTATGTATGTGCGTATGTACGTATAAGCGTATGTGCGTTTGTGTGTATGTGCGTATGTATCTCGCATAACTCAAAAATAGTATGTCCTAGAAAGTTGAAATTTAGTACGTAGACGTGGTGGGGTATAGTTGTGTGCATCTCCCCTTTTGATTGCATTCGGATGTTCCAAAGGGGCTCTTTTACACCTTTTTGGGGGGAAATCACTGTTAAATTCAATGCAAACTCAAGTGCTGTTATAATATGGCAAACACTTGGCAATATATCGCCAAGCTTTTGGTCGCCTAGTTGTTTTTTCGCCAACTTGGCGACAAATTTGGTGTTTTTTTTTTTTTTTTGAGCAATCACGATTGCTTATTGTTCTCATTTGACCGTTTTTGGTGTCCGTGCCTTTTTCAACTTGGACCAGAAGCCTTTGCAGCACCACCGCCCACCGTCCTCTGCTGGCGGTGCGGCGCGGTGCGGCTGTTCCGGTTTTGAGCTATCCGCTTCTCCTGGTCGGAGGCGTCCATGTCCTAAACACACGCACGTTCACACACACACGACTTCACACACACACACATACACACACACCTACGTGCATATACACAGGTCTACGCACACACACAACTATGCACAAGTAACCGCCCAGGAGGAGAGGCAGACTTGGGGGGACAGGAGCCGTTTCTAGAAACAATAACTCCAATGAGTAGGGTCCTGTCTCAATTCGTGATTGCGAAAAACATAATTTGAATTCAAAATTTCAGAATTCAAATTAACTTTCATTTTTTTTTTTAAATGTGGTTTCATTTTAACCACTACTGTCGATATTTAGAGAGTTAACCATTGAATCATCACATTAAAATGTCCAATATTGGGAAAAATAATCGTTATAAAACGTTTTTTTTTGCTTCAGTTCGCAACAAACTTCGGGTAAAAATATTTAAAATGGTTAGGTACTATTATCATGGTATTGGCGTAAAAAGGAAGTCATGTGATGCACACATCAGCTCGTTTCGTTTATTTGCGCTGATTTGACACTTACTCATTATCAAATCAACCAGCAGGAATCTCGCCAAATATTTTTGCGGAAATATTTCAATTGCTGAGGCAATTGTCAAGTTTTTCAACTGTCGTAAAAACTACATTCGCAACTCCAACGAACTATAAGGGGCACTGAAGTCACTGTCTAATGGCGGAATTGAAAACTAAAACAAACGCACATGGTAACGAAGAAAATGCTAAAAGTGTTGTGATTTTTGTTCGTACGTATGATTGTTTCGCTTTATTCTTTTTAAATTAATTTTCAAAGTCTTGTTGATATTCTGACCCACGTAGAAAGAAATGAGAATTCAAGAAGCATTACTAAACGTCAAACATTAATGCAAAGTACGTAGTTCGTAGTTCTAAGCAGCCATTTTCACGATGTTGAATTCGATATTTATCAATTCTTGATAAAACTAAATAATAATTGTGGCCTGACAAGAATAACAATTAATGCTAGAAAATTTAATATGACATTACAAATTATTACCAAAAGAAGATGATACTTCTTTGCTTTGCTTTGGCTAGCGCTTGTTTTCCATTTGTAGCTGAGTTATTTCTCTTGAATTCCCGAATCGGTTAATTTAAAAATTTTCTGTTTCGATTTTTCTAATTTCTGAGTTACGATTTAATTGTGTCATGTTATGCAAATCATCAACAAAATTCTCACGGATATATGGTGGTAGTTTTCTTTTCAGTTGATTGACAATTATTTCTTTTTACTTATCGAATTCTGTAATCTTACTACCATTTTATTCCACTCATGATAAAAATTGAAAATGGTTTAACTAAAAACGCGAAATCTCGCCAAGGCTACTTTGCTCGCACAATGCCAAAATTATAACCCTAAACAAATTTGGCGATACCTTTCAGCTGAGAATAAAAGGAATAAAGTAAATTCTTTCTCGGTTATTCATTTTGTTCTACGATATTCAAGAAAATATTTTGCATACTGTCCATTCCAACTAAATGCTGCTGTAAAATATGGTAAGTTTAATTAATTTAAGATTAAAAAAACTCCCATATTCTTACAAATTCATACAAAACAATAAAATTTTTTACCTTGTAGAACGTTATCCAAGTTTGTTAATCCAGAATTTTCGCTTTCACCTATTATTAAGGAAATAATGAAAACTAACATTATTTTGAGGAGCTCGAGAATACTACTAAGGGACGAATTAATTTCTGTAGCTGAAAGCAAACTAAGACACATCGATTGCGTTAATAAATACTCAGAACAAACTGCCTGTGTTTACGTCAACAGACACACATGGAACGCAACGTGGCAAAGTTTTAGTTGCATTCGCAGTTTTATAAATCACCGCAAGGTAGCGTATTCGAGCGCTGGAGTTCCGAATAATACTGGTACGATTTTCACCATTTAACCAAAATTTCACCATTATAAGAATCTTTTAAACTTTTGTTGAAATGTAAAATAATCCGCCAACTAAATTAGGCAAATCCATAAACAACATAAAAAACTTCCATTAATTTGTCTTTTTGCACAATTTTCAGCAATCGCCCAAATTTTATTACTTATTTTGGAAAAATTTCGGATGAAAATGTTCCACATCATTTTATGATCACCAAAAGTATGTCAGTATTTGGCGAAAACATCTATTTGATAAAATTTTGTAACACACAGTTCTACGAAGTAGGGAAAGAGTGCATTATCCAAAGTATCCTAAAACTATTACCGCAAATTTGATAACATTTCAAATCGCACCAAGAACTCGCAATAATTGAAATTTCCTGAAATATGTAGAGCAAGTTATAGGTGGATAATGAGCGGTTACATTTTTTTAAACCGTTTGTTCTCCAGAAGTCATGTTGATAGGCTTGCCAGATTTCTGAAATGTTCAACAGTCTCACTAGAATATCCCCCCCCCCGGGTAGAGCGTATTCAAATGGGTACAACCCCTGGTTGATTTTTAAAGAGTTTTAGAAGGTAGTTCATACTCAATGCTATAATAAATGGTTACTAATTATGAGCCGAAACCAGGGGCAGTAAATAATACATGACGCAAGCAGGTACATTTAAATAGTTTTGTTTTCTGCATTTTAATATTTTTAAGTCACTTTAATAAGAAGAAAACGTTAAATGAGGAACAAAAGTTTGAACGACATTTACATGTTTCTTTTTTTTTTTTTTTGCATGGGCATGGACTTTTTTAGAAAATATTTTTTGTTTTTAATCTTGCTGTAAAAATCCCCACAAGTTAATCCAATATTAATTTTACAAGTCAATGTTACAAATCGGTACCTCAGAGCCAGACTAACGTAAGTCACATAATCGCTACTTTACAAGAGATAGGAAAAACATTTGTCCGGCGCAAGCAAAGGATAAGACGCGCGCTCTTTGAACACTGGTAAATAACCACAGAGTTTTTTTTCTTTTTTAGAGGATTTAGTCGGTCTGGTTTTCACGTACAGAAATATCTATGTTATTATTTTAAATAATCCTTCACACTTAAGTGTTTATAGACTTTTTTGGTTATCTGTAATCAAATTTATATTTAACCGGGACGTGAAGTAAATCGGACCGAAACACCGGGATTTTTCCGAAAACCGGGACGTCCGGCAAGCCTACATATAGAAAAGATTATATAAAGTGAAGGAAGTTCAAAAAAAAAAAAAAAGAAAAGAAAAAAAAAAAAAACCTGATAAATTTTTTCGAACATTTGAAGTTTAGTTGATATTTTCGAAATTCTTCAAATTTTTGTTTGTTTTAATGTAGTGCCAAATCGATTTGAGTTCTTTCAGTTAAAACAGAAAACGAATGAAAGTAGCAAAGGTTTCCCACAATTATTACTGACCCAGGCAACGCCGGGTGTTTTTCTAGTACTAATATATGTATCTAAGTGCATATAATAGGTAAATAAAATCAAAACGTGAAAATGAAAAAAAAAATAAATAAAAACTTTGATGTAGAGGAGCTTGAATGATTTTCTATTTACATATATTTTGTTTTATGTTCAAAAAAACTCGAAAAAGGTTGAAGAATATACCGAGTCAAAAAACTAGTGAATTCCTTCACATGGATAAAAAGTTTCTCGTTCTCAAAGGTACAAAACGTTTTCGCAAAAGCATCAGAAATTTAAAATCTGTCGAAAAGTTATCGTGCAATGATGCGTAAAATTACTTTTCTAGCTTTTCAGCTCTTGTATTTTTCCAACAATACGTACGCCCATTTTGCGAACTCCGATTCCAGGAGCCTGGGCCATCTTGGGATATTGAAAAAGATTTCTCCGAGGAAGATTTCAAAAAACACTGATTGATCTTCCCTTATCTTCTGGATCAGAAAAACAATTGCACGTAAGAACAGCGGCAAATATTCTACTGCATCATTTGGATTGTTTTCTCTCTTTTACACTATGCATGGATAGTGTTTACCTTTGCCTCAAATTTTTGTGGAATATTACGTTTTTATACAACTGTGTTGATATTCTTTTATGCAAGTACAAACAAGGCAAATGAAACTTTTTTTTTTGGATTTTGGAGCTACGAGTCTTCTTAAGAAAACATCCATAAGCAGATATTTCTTATTGCAATTTATTACTCTTTATTCTGATCCTTTTTTGTGGTTTTTAATACTTTACGTTTAGTAAAATTCGCCATTTGTAATACACAATTTGAAGACCCCTAAAAGTGGCGCTATGCACCTTTCTCTACATTTTGCAACCTGTTTCCAAATTAGAAAAATGTAAAATGGTTACGAAAAAAGATTGATACGTAAATGAAAAAAAATCATAACTAACTTATTGTTTATAATCTGGAAACTAAATCATCTTTAGTTTAACTTTGAGACATTTTTGTACATAACTTTTGACTACTTTTATTTTGCCTTAAAATGTAAGTGAAATATTTTTTAGCAATTCGTTACCAAGTATATTTATGCTCGTATAAGTTAAAGTGAATATAGATTGTTCGAGTAGAGAGATTGAACCTAAAAGGTTTCGGGGGGGGGGGGGTAACAGTTAAGCAAAAGCGCAGAGACTTCACCTAGTTGTACAAAAGCAGTAGTCGAGTGAGCAATAAAAGTGCATGCTGGTTGTTCAGATAGTTTATAGCAAAATATCTCTATTTTGCACTGTTTAACCCAGCTAAGAGCAATGATTTTCATATCTTTTTCTCTAAGTTTTAAAGCGTGCGAAAAAAGTAAAGCAATTTTGATTTAAACGTTTTCTCATGAAGCTAATGCGCTAAACGAATATTGTTGCAAAGTAGTTGTTTCTAGCAGACGACTTGCTTAAATTAGAGACCGCGCAATGTCTCCTACCAAGGTAACTTAATGTAATTTTTTGATGTTCCTTGCTTTCTTTCTGTTTTTCTCTCTTAAATTAGAATCTTTGCGTTCTTTCCAAATTTGCATTTTCGGATTCATTAGTGACTAAGTCAAAATAGTTAATTCCAATATAATAATTCTTATACACTATCACCTTACCATAATTTCTTTTTAAGTGTAATTATTGTTGTTAACAATGTAGATTTATTGTTATTATTAAGAGCGATCTCTTCAACTCATTTACGCATGATCTGACCTATAAGGGCAGATTGCACAAGAACACCCGCTTGGTTTGTTTCAACTGTTGTATTACATTAAAGCGTAACACAAAAATAGCAATAAAAATGAATAACAAACAAATGACTTTACTATTACATGAATAGTTTGACAAAACAATGATAACTAGAGTGTTTTTTACAATTCTGTTGCATTGTGCGCTAACTCTCCTAGCTTTACCTTATTCTAACGAACTACTGATGCATAGTTGTTCAATGTCACACAAGCTTTCTCCTTTAATAATTCAAGATAATTTGAACTTAATTAAATTGTATAATATTTGATGAATATGAAGATGTGAAATCACCAAATGATGACTCGTCCAAAATTCGATTTTAATAGTAGACTAAATTTGCACAAAAAAACTCAAAACACAAAACTCAGGTATAGGTTCACACTCGTAAGGAAAAGAAGCACAGAACAACTCGCACGAAGAACACAGCACACTCAATTAGAATATTAATCAAAAGTCGAAGTATTTTTGAAACTGTTGCCATTACTTTTTTGAGAAATTTTGTAAATTAAATGGGGGGGGGGGAACATGGAGGGAAGAGTTTCAGCTTTACATAAAGAAAGAAAAAAATTTCACAGATATTTAGGTAATTATATTGAGATAAAATAATAATCGGGCGTGAAGTGGAACATCGCATTTTCTTTTCTCTTCTCTTTTTTTTTTTTTTGTTCTAGCTGTACTAAACAATATGTTTTAGCATTTTTATCAAAAATTAGTGTTTTAAACTATGTATTAGAAAAGTCATGCTTTACGAAATTTCAGAGCTTGCAGAAGACAATCAAGTTTAAAAGTAATGTTTTTCAGTTGAAGAAGACTATAACTTATAATGCAGCATCAGTATAATTAACACATTCATTCGAAGTGAGTTAAGGAAATCTACCAAGCGTAAAATATTAGGTTTTCTAGAATTAAATTATGTGCCACATTTTCTTCTTTTATAATTCAGCAAAATACACAAATCTTAAAAACTAGCTAACTAAAACGTCATTCATCATATTTTAAGATTATTTTCTCAGTTAGAAAATGGAAACAGCTTTAAATTAGCTTTAAGTCTATGATAAATTTATTTTTTCATTTCTGAAATCTCTAGCACCTAGCCTTTTACAAGAAATAACGAATGAATTAAGTTGCCTGAAAAAGTTTTTGTATCACTTTCTCCAGCTATGGCATGAAAAAAAGAACCATATAACTCGCAAATATTGATGATTTTATTAAAATATTTCACGTAATGTTGTTGTTTCTACTGTCGTGCTGGGAAGGTAGGGGTGCTGGGGTCGTATCTACAGCAGAGTTGAAAATGAAGCATTGCATTTATCAGTTTTGCACTTCCATGTACTTGATTCAGATGCCACTTTTTCAGAATTTTAGAAAATGACCATCATACATTTTATTCAGATGAAGTATAACAGAAACTAAATTTTGAAAAATATTCAGTTACGACATTACGCTCAGCATGGCAGTTTACTTTTACTTAATGTTTTGAACTATTTAATTTTGAATCAGGAATTTTTCCTATTTGAAAAAATAGCGTGTAAATGAGTACGCATTGATACTCATTCTTATCTTCCATCATGATATTCTGATCCGAAATGTAGATGAAAGTACATGCTGGTAGTTCTAAGCAATTATAATAAAATATTGCTACTTTTTAACCATTGTAATTAATCATGTTAACCATTGTAATTAATCTTGTTTAAACATTGTAATCAATCATGTTAACAAATCACAAATTTTTCCTATTAGAAGAATGGATTGGTATTCAATCTCATCATTGATATTCTGATCCGAATTGAATCTCAGACATCTAAGAAATTTATAAAAATGTCCCTGCTCCAATGGAAGATGAGTCACAGCTTAAACAATGGGTCTGAAATCAGAAATGGCAGTGCGATCCTGAACATCCCATGCTCGAATACCATCCACCAACATGATATAATTCCATACATAGCCCAGGAGTAAAAGCTGTGAAGGGATCAGAAAATCATAGTGTTTAACCACCCTTCCCGGGGGAGGGTGTTCACACTGACTGACCATACACAATAGAGCTCTTCCATGCTTCGGATTCACAAGCCCGGCGATGATAATTCAATTATAACAGTGTTGTATCATGAGTCACTCCGGCCACGGAAAGTTTAGTCACTTTCTTTATCCGTAGCGTAATGGAGGGAGAGTTTTAATTGGAACACCAACAGAATCCGTACTGGACAACGGTAATTGCTGATTGGATTAGAGGGAAGACAGAAAAACCGATTACAGCCATTGGTCAGTTTGGATGATCGCTGGCGTCTGTCAGCTTGAACAAAGGCATGGAAATTGAACCTTTTCAGGGAATTAAATTTTGGGTTTAAATGGAGGGAATTATCAGATATCGGACGGAGTCCATTGGTCATTCCTTGCTTTTAAATGGCGGGAATTCTTATCAGGTTTCTGCATCGACAATATTCTAAAGTGGCCAAATTTATCTGAAACTCCGAAAGGTAAATTTGATTTTCAGATAAGATATTAATGGAAGCACGTGATTTTATGCTGAAGTTTTCGATGTTCTGGATATTGAATAGACTAAACGTAACGAGTTAAATTAATTCAGTCGTGATTTCATCACATATATAACACTTGTGTTTAAAATAAAATACTTACTTCAGAAAAAAGAGACATTTCAATGGAATATAGTACATATTTCAAGCAATTTACATAATAAATTTCTACTCCATCAGATAAAATTTAATATTTTTAATCATCCCGTAGCTAAAAATAATTTTCCTTTCTCTATTACTGCTAAAATGTCGTAATGAAAACTTCATTTAAAAAACACAAAATAATAATATTTGATGGGTATGTAAAAGTATAATATTTGAATTCAATGAAAAAAATGTAAATTTTGAGCATAAACGTTAGAAAATTATGTATATATTATATGCAAACAAAAATTGTCATCATTATTTTTTTTCAGCAATTTATGTAAATACAAAAAAAAAAAAAATGTTTATAATTTTCTTTAGACGCAAAGAAATTTTGCTGTATATACTGAGATTGTTTTTAAAAATTGCGTTATGCACAGATCAATATCGGGAAAAATACATACGAGCATGTATCTGTTTTTCATATTTAATATACGTACGTACATTAGGGTGGTTCAAAAAAACTTTTTTTCAGCTAGAGTCTAGGACATCCCCTATTTTTTTATACTTACTAATAGTATTAAGCTGTAAAAGTTTTAGTTACCCCTCAATTTAACATTAGCAGTATAGCATAGGAAATGTCACGTATTTAGAAACATTTAATTTCCCCAGATGTTTTTTTTGTAAATAATTATTTTAATGGTTTTTTTTCCAGTTCAATGAATTTTTTAAACCCGCCTCCCCATACTTATGAAGGTTGGGGGAGGGGGGTTGAGCACCGTCTTTCAGTTGAAATAGGAAGCTAAAACTCTTCCATTATATTAATATCTACAAGTCTAAAAATATTGAGGGGTGTCCTGTTATCTAGGAAAAACTTTTTTTTAAATGTATTTTTGAACCACCCCAATGTACGTATCTGTGTCATGAATTGTACTGTAGCATCTATTGTTAAATCTAACTTGCAAAGTTGGGAACACATTATGTTTCCTGACTTTTCATAATAAATTTTTGTGCATTTTTCGTAATGATTACGAAATTAACCCTTATTTTAAGCAGTCAAAACAGGAATTTTCAAAATCAAGGCGTAAGGTGCTACGGGTCTCCAAACAGAGAAGGAAACAAACATCGTCTCCTTTATGTGTCACGATAGATTATAGTGTTGAAGTTAAATGTATTTTTATTTTAATTACGTATCATTTTATTATATTAAATACTTGCATTTATCACTAAAATCGTTTATCAAAAGTAGCCGAGGTTATAATTTTGAAGTCCAAAGTCTTTAAATGTATAAATTATGTTTTCGACATTTGATGAAATCTGTTGATAGGAAATCAATTACCATTTCGTTCCTGCATGTTTTCAAGTTTTCATGAGAACTTGGGTCGATATTGTATTAAACTTAGTAGTACTTAACTAAGTAGCAGAAAAAAAAATAAAAGGGAATCTTGGAGGAGAGAGAAAACTGTAGTAATTAAAACAAGACTGTTGAAAATACGGATTGTCAGCATTATGTTGACTTTTTTTGTGTGAGGCTTAAAACAATGCTGATCAAAGCAGATAATTACGCTGATTCGGCAATGGAGCTTAAATCAGTAACCTTTAGAAAAAAATAGGACTTTTCTAACAAAAGAGTTGATTTTAGAGTTGCATTTGTTTTGTTCCGTTAGGTGATCATAATACATTTTAGTGTTAATGGATTTTACAGAATAAATATCAAGTTATTGTGAAAGTAACTTCAATGGAGTGAAAAAATATCAAAATTGAAATAAAAAAACCCTTAAAATGTGAAATTTCTCATGTCATGACTTCATTTTGTAAACATTTGCTATGAAATAAAAAATAAATAAATAAAGCAATTTGTTTAAAATGGTGAATTTTATTTATTGCAAAAAAGAAGGGAGAAAACCCAACGATTTTGTTCTCGAGCTACTTTTACTTGTGTGTGTGCACCAATATGGATTTCGATGTCTACTCATTCTTTCATCCCTTCGGTGGGTGGATAAAATGAGTGCCAAGCGTGTTTGGGAACTAAACATTGGGGGGTTCCGCGTTCGACTGACCACATAACCAGAACATCTGCCTTTCTCAGAGCCCTCGGTCCGAAAAAATGAGATGGGCACAGTAGGCCATAACCAGCTCAAGCTGTTGCGCGACTGAGTTTAGTTTAATATCAATTTTGGAGAATCAGTTATTTGTTCCATTTTATTACTTGTACTTAGTCTCATTAGTAGATCATTACCAAAGAATAAGATTAAAATAAAAAGTCTATAATTAAAGCTAAAATATGCTCTTTTCAGTTGTTGCGGATATTTCTTTAATCAATTAGTTACTTTAAATGGTTTTAGTTTTCGGAGACAGTGTAAAGCATATGCAAAAACCACCACAACGGTCAATTAGAAGTTAATATTTTTTGCTGAATAAACAAAACAGTGAAAAAAAGAGTGATTTTGCTTAAAAACTGCTGAAATCATTAACAAAAAGGTTTAAGATGCTTAAGACTTAAACGAATGCAACAATTTATTATTTGTTGGATTAACAAAATGCGTTTTTATTTTAAGTTATATAAAGCTGCATCAAAGGCACAACCTTTCACGGATCTTGTGCGATCCTCTTACACAGCAGCCATTCTTTCATGTAGCACCTCTATCGGGGGATGCAATTACCACGAGAATTTTGACTCCCAGTTCCCCCACCAGATGGAGGCACCGAGACTTTTTTCGATGCAAAATTGCACTCGATTCTCTGCATCTTGAAAATCCACCGTCTGGAGCCAGGATCGAACCTGCGCCTTTGGGCGTAAGAGACAAGCGACTAACCGCTACACCATCCTGTTGGCATGTAAAGTAACGATTCCACAATGCATCTAATTCATTTTTTTCGGTCGATACCTACTTTACTTCGCTTTATTTGCCAAAAATGTTATTATTTTTAGACGCAATGTAACCAAAAGACAAAATGGTTAAGTGATTAATAATGTAATTCATTAAATTCGTTACTTTTTCGAGTAAAATTTATTTTCAGGTAACTTTCTTTAACAATTCCGAGTTGAATATTTACACTACTCTTCGCATGAGATCCATTAATTGATGTTACGTCAGTATTACAAAGCATTCACTCACAGCCAAAGGTTTATTATCAGTCAAGATTCGAGACAACATTTAAACCAAGGGCAAAATGATAATTAGCCAGGTCTGAACCATTCGACTTAATGGTGTCTAACACAGTCTTGGAGAAGACGTGATTAAGCAGTAGCATAGCACGAAGCTCGGAGAGGCCAACTGATAGATTCCTCATTAGTTAATTCAAGTCCCACTTTCCGTTTCGAGCCGGAGTAGATTACCGTGTAAGATTCTAAGTATAAGTCAAATGATTTGTTTTGATACAATTACCATTAAAATTAATTCTTACTTTTATTGTACGTAACTGTAGAAATTGCGTTAATGAAAGTATGTTATTCATTGCCTTACGGAAACCTAAGAATTTTCAAACAAGTGAGCATATGTTGCAACAGTTAGCACATATAAAGCAGTTAATATGCGCAACATTCAATTTTATGAAATCCACGCAATTATTCTAAATTATTTTCCTTTTTTTTGGAACTGACGGTGTATTTTCTGTATTTTCCTTTTTGCTTAAAAAACATTTCTAGACGAATTTTTCTTAGTAGTTTTAAGAATTATTATTGTGTTTTTTTTTTCTACCTTTGATGAACTTATATATGTAGTATGTTATCTAGAAAAAAAAAAAAAACATGTCCTATAAATGAAACCCTAACATCCCATCCAATCAAACAATCGTACCAAAATTTCAAACATACTTCTTCGAAGGCATCGTATATCGTCTCCTTTGAGCAACAGTAGGATATCTTAGTGTTTTTCCTGGGACTAGATGTCTCAGTGTTGATCTAAGGCGACGATATTGTGATGATGCTAAACGAACCATGGTCAGCGGTTAAGTTTCCAGTAGCATAGTTTTGAAATCTTCGATTGGCAACACCTATTTTTTCTTCAACGTATGAAAGAACCACGAGTGGTGTTGAAACAATTGAGTTTGACGAAAGCTGCGCGTGAACACCATACGCCACAATTATAAAGGTTTTTTTCACGAGCAGTGCTTGTTATCTTGTGTTCTGTGATTGGTGGTTGTACTTTTGACAAATACTTTGACTTATGCAAAAGGCGCTAAGACCCTCCTATCCTGTGCAGTTATTAGTCCTTTAAAGTGTTATTATTTCCAAATGTTTTGCACCGGCATTCCTGCGCTACTAGAGGTTATTGGAGGTGGTTGCTTATAGAAGTTTCACTATACATATATGTACCGTATTACCCCGCATTATCCAGTAGGCCGCAAAATTCGGGGGTCACCAAATTTTCAATAACACGTGCCTGGTCTTTTCCTTCATGCCGGAAAAATCGAGGCTCGGAAAAAAATAATACTATAAAAATATATATTCAGATTAAAAATGAATATAAGTTCTATACATATCCTATTAGTATTAATAAACAGTTCAATTTTGTAAAAGTATTTTCCATCAATGGTATTTGTTATTTTAACAAGAAAAACACTGTTTAAAACGAATAATTTTATTAAAATTAAATTAAAACTAAATAAGTAAACAGTTAAGCAGAAAGTTGCCGCTCCTAAACCAGTGCTAAAAAAAATTACCATATCTTTTCAATAAATAAAAATGAAACTTACCTCTCTAAAAGGGACCTAAAATAATTTATTTAAAAAAATTATGAACAAATCGCAGTAACGGTGATTGCTTCTGAATTGATTACTTTATTGGCATATAATTGAATCCATTAATAATGACCTACCATAAATATCACGTACATATTATATGCAATAGACTTTTTTTTTCAAAGAAGGTTCCCTTCGGGATTGATTTATTACTTCCTTTTACAAAAAAGGAAGTATTGTATTCGCGAAAAAATTTTCACTCAAAAATCGCCCTTAATTTCCATTTTGCTCACCCCCAAATGAATGTTGAGTTTTTTTTTCGATTCGACCACATGCGGAAAAGTGCCTAAGAATGTATAGACACGCGAAATATCCATTTTGACCATCACCGAGGTAATTACAACGACTTTTCTCGTGACGTCTGTATGTATGTGCGTATGTGTGTATGTGCGTATGTGCGTATGTGCGTATGTGCGTATGTGCGTATGTATCTCGCATAACTCAAAAATGGTATGTCCTAGAAAGTTGAAATTTGGTACATAGACTCGTAGTGGGGTCTAGTTGTGCACCTCCCCTTTTGGTTGCTTTCGGATGTTCCTAAGGGGGTCTTTTGCACCTTTTTGGGGGGAAATCATTGTTAATTTCGATGTAAACTCAAGTGGCGTTATAATTTGTCGGACACTTGGCGATATATCGCCAGTCTTTTGGTCGCCAAGTTTTGTCGCCAACTTGGCGACAAATTTGGCGGAGTTTTTTTTTTTTTTTTTTGGTTTCAATTTGGCCATTGTTGGTGATATTTAGAGAATAAATATTGAATCACATTAAAATAGCGAATAATGGGGAAATGACATTAAATTGGAGTAAAAGGAAGTCATGTGATGCACACATCAGCTCGTTTTTTTTTTCTTACAGTGATTTGCTTTCTGATTGGAACTCAATGGGGAAATTTACTTTTGTTTTGTTGCAAAATGAACCTCGATTTTTCCGGCATGCCGCAAAACTTGAATTTCCCAGCAAGCTGATCAACCTCTTTTTTCGGCATGCCAGATAATGCGAGGTAATACGGTATATACAGTGGCTCCCAAAAGTGTTCGTAAACTTGCGATTTTCAATGAAATACGTCTTTTTCCATTGGTTAAAAGTAATATTTTGGAATGTGTATTTAATTATAAGATCTATGATCTGTTTTTAACAGAACTTCATGAATAATTTTAATAAAATGTTAAAATTGAATTTTTTAAAAATAAAAAACCGAAAAGTGCCGAAAATTTTATCACACAAAAGTCTTCGTACACTTAGAAAAAATATCTATATATTAGTAAATAATCTAACTTTTTGCTAAGTTATTATTTAGTAGAATATCATGAAGTATCAACAACAGCTTTTAAACGTCTAGGAATATATTTCATTGTTTTTTCTTTCCTTTTTTGTGCAATTTCTGAGTAAGAGTTCAACCGCACTTCGAGTCTTACTGTTTCTAGTTCGCTTTTCATTTCAATGGTGCAATGGTCTCCAATTATGTTACATCAAGTTTAAATCTGGCTATTAAGGAGATATTTCTAAGCTTAAGGACAATTTTTGAGGCACCAAACGCAAACATGTGATTCTTATCGTTATCTTGATAAAAAAACAAAGTTGTTTCCGCTTACCAAATATTGGGCTAATAGCTTTAAATTGTTTTTAAAAATATTTAAATGACCAGCATAATTCATTATTTCGTCGAAAAATTCCAAACTTCCAAGTCCTGATGCTGATATGCCCTCACTCAAGAACATCTTCACCGTCCTGATCCACTGATCCAACTTTCTTAAGATTAAACTCCTTATTTTTTTTCTTCTATTTACAATTATACAACAATTTACTCAAAAATGTTGAAGTCATTTTCATTTTTAAGACGTTACAAAACGTTTTGAGCTTATTTATCATTGATTTTGCTACGGAGAGCGTAATAGCGTAATATTTCTGTTTTTCGCATGAGCAAGAGAATTTCTGCGGGAAGAGATCCCATTTAATCCATACTAATCAGAGAACTTGGCGAACAATTTTAGGTGAAAATGAAAATGAAACTTTTTAACTGTAAATCTCCGATCACACTTTGTTAACTTTGACAGTTGACCTTTTCTTACCTTGTTTTCGATCCAATTCTTATCGTTAAAGCATTTTATCAAGCAATTCACTATAGAATGGTATAAATTAACTAGTTTAGAGACATTTCAAACCAATTTACGGCTACTGTGAGGGAAAAAATCAAATTTCGAACCATATTTGCTGTTTTTTGCGCATACCTGTCATTTTGCAATAATAAGTAGAATATTAGAGAATAAACAAACAAAAATTAAAGCCAAATGAATTTACAATGTCAACACAATGCAAAAATAACAAACAAAACGACATGTGATAATTTTAATCATAAATTTATTCGAAAATGTTTCAGTGTACGATGACTTTTGTGGCGTATTTTTTCTCTGTCTATTTGTTTTCTGACAAATTTCAAAAATAAAATCAGGCAATATTAAAAAAAAATTACTGGCTTATATATAGAGTGGCATAGGAATGATGTAAAAATAATTGAACTTCATATTCGAATTCAGTTTTACGTTATTTTGGTTTTGCTACAAAATTTCAAGGTATACGAACACTTTTGGGAGCCACTGTAATAATATATATAGACGTTTCTTATTATTACAGAAAGGAAAAAGAACGAAAACAGCCAAAAAGAAAATGAATCATCCGGTTTAAGTAACTAACATTAAAATAAAATAAATGATATATATTAAGCAATAACAAAGATATTTAACTACCTGATGGTTTGGACTTTTATTATATTTTAAAAGAGGTTAGAATGCTTTTTCTAGTTTCAGTACTTAAAAAAAAGGGAAGGTTAATCTTTTTGTGATTATAAAAAAGAAAAAGTGAACATACGTTTAAGTTTCTGGTAATCATTGGCCGTTAGAAGTATCATAGGGAGGACGACTATATGTTTTCCTTTAAAGCAGCTCAACTGACGAGGTTTCATATATCGACGTCTGATATTGAGATTCCAACTAGCCAATTGCCAATTAGGGTAGATATTCTGATTAAAGCCATGACTGACTGCAGAAATTAATATGAGTCTGTTCTCCAATTCTTGACAAACAATCCGAGTCAATATTGGACTCGCGTCATTTTATGCCGCCTTTTCAAGCACTTGATGGGTTGCTTACAATAGGACGCTATGTGACACATACTATCAGCCATTAATTTCCCCTCTTCATATATTTTATGGATATATTAATGTTATACGATGAGTTTGTACAGCAAGGTATCATTTATTTAAATAAACTAGCTATAACGTTTACATCACGTACAATATGTCAATAATTTTTAACGTTAATTGCTCAATGCCATAGTATAAGGTAGTTTATTCGTATATGTGTGAGTTCATACATATATGAAAGCATTTTTTAATACTTAAATTAAAATGCTAGATTAAAAATAAAAGTAGAGCTCTGGTTTACAAACTAGTTTTTAGGTACGTGAAATACACCGCCAGCTCAGTCATTTCCAGCCGAGGACTGCAGTTTCGTGCTTATTAGCACTCATCAGCCCGGCATAGGAAAGTGACTGAGCTGGAGATGGAAAACCTCTTAAGGAAGCCAAGAGTGCCAAACAAACTGGTAGCTAATATAGATTTAGCAGACCAGAGGAGTGACCGAAGCAATGGTTCGGTTCAACTCGAAGATTGAACGCGAGGCTCTCGGCTGGAAATGACTGAGCTGGCGGTGTATTTCACGTATTTCTGCTTTAGCCCTGCCTAATGGGCGGTAATTTACTGAATATAGTTTTTAGTTCTTTGAATTTGGTCACAGTACTGCTGAAGTACAATGCTAAATGTACAGTATCCTAAATTAAAATTACTATTTGAATGTGATTGAAGGAGATTAAGAAGTATTGTCTTCTAGTGCAGAATTCATCTTGCAGAACCGTAAAAAATTACCACTTTTAATACTGTTGTTTTTTAAACAGCTTAAAATAGCTGTGTGATGTAATGTGTCTCGATTTATGCATTAGAAGCGAGTGACATTTGCAAAAGATTTTATTTTACATATTAGGCAGTAAGAAGCAAAGGGATGTAAGTCGACATTTTAAAGTTTTGAGTAAAACGACTTTAAAGATAACGTCCTATGTAGGCTGACATTGACTTTTTTTTCCAAATCAGGCTGTACAGCAGCACCTTCCAGGCTACTATTATTATATCTTGACCTACCATTTGTACTGGTTATCTCCAATTTTTTAATTTTGCCACTTACATCCCTTTGCTTCTCACTGTCTCATATCAAAAATTTCTTTATATTCATTTTTACAAACAAACCGCCATTTGAGAGTTATAAATCGTTTATAAAAAGATAATATTTTACTAAACTTTGGCGCATTGATCAAAGAAACAGTAACTACTTGCAGGTTACCCTGTCGAATTCCAAGGAACCCAGGTCGAAGACCTCTGATATAGAGAAATCATTTTACTTTCGAAGGAAATCAATCGTCTTTTTTCAAGAACAATGCAAGCATTTGATTCTGAGATTCAACTCAGATTTTAATAAGGGAAAATGATTATTATTTTATGTGATGATAAACTACAGCGAACTCAATTCTGGAAAAAAAAAGGACTTATGCAATTTCTGAAATAATCGATTCAAGTGTCTTATAAAATTTCTATAACATTCTATAAGACCTGTATTCAATAGAGTAAAGGTAACACTGTACTATACTGTACTACAGAGTCAACCGTACCTACCACTACACGTGGTTTAAACGTTTGGATGGGGCCTTGAAGACAGCTGTAAATTTATCTAGACCAGGAACCGAGAGCAGTCCCTGATCCAGCATTCCCAGAAGCAATGATTTGGAATGGGAATTTGGATGACTTTGTGATCACGAACATATTTAACCTATTAGTCACCATTAGTGAACACGTAGGATCTTAGATCGGCAGACATCGAACCTGGGACCCTCTAGTTACGAGTCCGATAGCTTACCGATCAAATCACCACAGCTTCAATTACTATAATAAAAGATCTATATTTTAACCCTTTCAGACGAGGCGTCCGGTATACCGGACATGAACTTTAAACAGCTGCTAATCATTTATTAATTGAATAAATTACTCGATTTTTTTCGTAGTTGACTCTTTACAGTCTGCTTATTATTTATCTGTACAAGAATTTCTCATTCTGGGATTGACAACATAACGAAATATGGGTTGGGAGAATGAAATTGGCTCACTTTCCCAACCACGGATTCTCGTTTTTTTTCTAATTTTTAAAAAAAAATCTATAATCTTATATTAATCATTTCAAATGCTTATACTATGTTTTATTATTGTTAAGAGAATATTTTATAATGAAATTTGATGTTTCATTGTTTTATTATCTGAAATATGTATTTCAATAACATATGTCCGGATTATTGGACGTGTCATAACTCTTCTAATTTTTCACCTATAAACTTGAAATTTTGTCTATAAGATACTCTTTACCATAGTACACCATCTACCAAATAAAAACACTTTAGGTTAAGTACTTCAAAATTCCGTCTAGTGATTTTATGTCGATAAAATTTTAAGATCTATATTCAGTATTAAATCCAGATGTTATAATATCACGCAAAACCACTCTTTAGATAAGAAAAATCTATTAAAAACCTACTCCCCGTTTTCTTTCTCACCTAACACAGACTGACCTCTTAATGATACCACCACACCCTATGCTTATCGAAACTCCAAATGCCATCGATGCCCTCCTCCCCCACTATCAGGTGATGGATTCAGCAAGTGTGAATGATCGCTTTGTAACAAGGAGACAATCGACAACACTGCAACGCGAAACATGCATTAGGTGCGATATCACCACAGGCGCCAACGGTGATTACCTCTGGCCCTAATGCATGTCATTCGGCACTGCTGCACAGCCGAATGGGGCATTTGCCGGCCAGTTTAGATACCGTGATTAAGAATGTAAATTTTGAGGGATATTGTGATGCTGGAGATGAGGGAAGATACGGAGTGGCAAGTGTAAGGTGATGGCTGGTTTATTGTGTTTAAAAATGTGACTGGTACTAATTTCAGACTGCATCAGTGATGCAAAATATTGTTATTGTTATAAAGTGAAAATAACAGTGGAAAAGGAAATAACCGCGTTTTATATATAGCGCAAAATTACTAGATTACTGCATAATCGTGTTTTGGGGTTTCAAAGAACACCTTTTTCAATGCAAAAAAGTGAGCTATTGGATGTATGTCGTTACATCCAAAAGCTCACTATTTTGCTTTAAAAAGGGGTTCTTTGAAGCCCTTAAACACGTGTATGCTATAATCAACCTATTTTATGCAATTAAACGTTACTTATCTGCACAAAAGCATTTATTTATTTCTCATGCCAGTGTATTATTTGAATTTCTAAACCTTCTCTTCGTGGTTTTTTAATATTTATTAAAAGTTTAAATTATAAATAGTTTGTCTTGGTGACAGTTTGTTGGAGAAAATACAAAAACGAATTATAGTAAATATTAATTTCATGTTAATAAGGATTTTCTGCCACATTAGTGTAGTATTTTTGTATTTTAGGAATAAAATCACTTTTATCAACAAGTAACTAAAATTGAAAATTTTAAAAGCCCCGACTGGGTCACAAATGTAGAATCAGGAGGGAAAATTGAAAATCCTTTTAAAAGTCTTACACTATTAAAAATCAATTACAAGTACTTTATTTGTTAACAAATAGAAATTGGCAACGGATAAAAATTTTAAATCATTTGCATTTAATTTCCTTGTCGGCCAACAATGAATTCAGTTACTAATCGTTGAATAAAAGTTTAGCCATACTTAAAATTTGCTTTAAAAAGCGTTATAATTCGAATTCTATAGAACATGGAAGTTCCAAAGACATTCTATCAGACTGAGAAAAAAATACTTTTTATTTTGGTACTAAATTTTTAAATTTTTAAATATATTTCCACTGCAAAAATCACGAAAAACACAATTTAAAGGATTTAAATTAATATCTTCGTTAATTAATGTCATCCAAAGACTCAACCTTGCTATGAAAACTCTCCCTTCGAACAAAAAAAAAAAAAAAAAAAAAAAAAAAAAAAAAAAAAGGTTTTCAAAATCATTCCATTTGTTTGACCCTAGAGTGCCACAGACAGATACACTGAAACATAGATACACAGACAAGTCAAACTTATAATCTCCTTCCTTTGTGTGTCGCGGGTTAAAAATAAGAGTTTCGAACGGAGTTTTTTCTAAAAAAAACCATGAAATTTATCAAATTTTTGATCTAATCATCTAGATAGAGTTCATTTCTTGAATTAATGAAGAAAAGTTTAAATTCAAATATTTTCACAGGTATTACCGTAAACGTTGGCCACTTTGGCCCACATATTGAAATGTTTCTCATTTTTTTTTCAATAATTTTGAAACTATTCTTATTCCTAAGCTGTGGAAATTATTTTACGCACCTAGAGTACTTTTAATTTGATTTTTGAGTAGTTATCATTTTGTTTTAAAGTATAATTACATTCTATCTACCGGATTCTGTCGAAATAACTTTAAAAATTGCTTCCTGAAAATTGGCAGAAAGCGTCGTATTTTTTTTTTTTTTAAATTTCGGCCAAAGACGGACCCTAAGACCAAAGTAGCTCGCGTTTACGGTACTTGTTATACGTACTTGCTGTGTTTGAATGAAAGCATTGAATAATTAAAGTATGTGGTAAACACAGGAAATGGCGCTTTCAAATTCGAAGAAAAGTAATGTTTTTATTAACGTCTTTAATCCAAAACTGCACCATACCCTAAAACTGCAACATAGAAATTTTTCAATGGAATATGTAAAAAGAACAAGAAAAGAGCACAATACTGCTTTAGAATGAGCAAGAGAGTGTTTTAAATAATTACACCCCTAGTTTGTCACGAAACGATGCAAAAAAAAAAAAAAAAAAAAAGCGTTTTAGAGATACATTTTTTTAAGTAACGACATTTTCTACACGATTCAAACGATACCTTGCTAAATATCGCTAAATTGAAACCATATTTAAAAATTCCTTTCTTTTTCGGGAGATCGTGAAGAATTTCTTCGAGGGGAAAGGACGTTGGCAGGCCCTGGATGACGATTTTTAAGGGACGTTTGGTCGGGAGAGTCCGGCTGTGGAACTGGAAATCAGGGCCTGATTACTGAATAGGCCAACGAGGCCGCGACTTTGGGCCCCCACTCTTGAGGGACCCCAAAATTGCTAAAATTGTTTTAGCAAACAACTTAAATTGTTTTAGCTAATGCATAAAACTGTAAAGTTTACTAGCAGGGGGACCCCGAAAAAGTGTTTGGTCTAGGGCCTCTTGATATCACAATCGGGCCCTGCTGGAGATGGTGGTCATGTAGCTACCCTTTTATCAGTTCGACATCGTCTTCCATAGAGGGTAAAACTTGAAGCTTGTCGCCAAGGATCTTCCCTTATCTCCTTGGCACGAGATATAGAATGACTGGTGTTAAAATTGTCGACATTTGGAAAATGAAACTCTGCAAAGCATTGTTTTAGACCGGTTAGTGGCTAACTCGGATGTAATTACAGTCGAATCGTTACTTACGCGAGGGATACGTTCCAAGACTCCTCGCTTAAGTCGAAATTTCGCGTTGTAGAAAAATATGTGTAGACATTTTCTTACGAAGCAAACCAAATTATTCTAGACACTTATAAACACCTCTCAAATTGCTTTAAAGCATTCATCAACTATACACTACAGTTTCGTACTTAATATAGAACTGAACTTTTACGGTATTTCAAAAATAAATTACCGTTTTATTCAAAATTAAATACCATAGATGCACGAAATGAATGATTCAATAGGAGGGAAAGCCGTAAAATAAAACAATACGATACGCACAGTGTGTAGTAATAATAAAATGCTGCACTATAATAGTACTATATGTACAATAAATACAGTAACAATATTTAAGAGTTGAAAAATAAATATAAGGATGATTTATGCTCCATGATCAGATCGTTATTCTTATCAAACTAGAAAGTCGCCCGTCAAGGCATGACGAGTGAAAATTGCGTCTTTTCTTCTACATTTTAACGAAGCAATTGCCTGTTTGGTTGTTGAAATTTTAACCTTAACCAGTGGGTTATCTTTAAACTCCAGTAGATAGCGTTCATAGTTGACCGCTATTTCGTTTCTTCATTCCCCTGAAATGACAGAGTCTTACCAGTAAAACAGTTAAGTTGCCAGGACCGAGTTCAGCCTTGTCGCAATAAAGCCTTCCCCTGCATGTTAAAGGTTACCAAAACATATTATCAAATTATCATTTTGTGGCGCGAGTTTCATTGTTGAAGCACGCGGTTTAATCGATCATCGGCTACTATTTGTATGAGGATACATTTTTAAATACAGTTGCTTTGGCGTTTCTTTTATAACGTTTCAATTTGTGGCAACAGCCCTTCTTCTTCATCTCTTTTTTCCACAATACCAGATCAGCATCCATTTTCATAATATTTACTTTGCTAGATTTCTCTGAAAGCTTTAATATTGAAACTAAGTTCTGAACTTTTACAGAGGTGTTTCTGTTTTGACTATTAATTTATGTATAGAAGATTAACTCATACTTATTGTCGCGCTACCGTCGGCGTTTTGTAATTGTTCAAGCACATTAACAATCTTAACCTTTTTTTTATCATTATTTTTTATTTTAAATCAGAAACTTTATTTTTTTCCCATCTTCAAACTTTAGATGAAGGTGCCATTATATTTCATCGGCTTTAATATTTAGAATGAAAAAAAAAAGAACAGATGAAAGTCGCTGAGTCTTGATGCGTAGACTAGTTTGGTGTGGGAACTTACGCTGTCAGTGTTGCTTAAAGGGAGGTAATAACATTTACGAAATCAATATTTAGTAACCAATAACAAAGTGGATACTTCCTTCCAAAAAATTTCGTGTTGTGGACGAGTAATTCGCGTTAACTCTAAAATTGGTTACTCGTGAAAAATCCGCGTTATAGCCATTTCGCGTAAGTCGAATCGCGTTGTAGCGGGAGTCGACTGTATTTAAAGTTTTTTTTCTCTCCTCACTCTATGTCACTGTTATGTTGTATTTTTGATTTTTATTCTCGTTTTATACAGCTTTTACTTTCTTTTATGTAGAACAGGAAATGTAAGGTAATCGCAAAAATCGGCTTAAGTTTCCATTTTGCTCACACCCGAATAAATGTTGAGTGTTTTTCTCGGCCCGTCCAAGCATACACATATTCCAAAGATCGTACCGTGATTACCGCGAGTTTTCTCACGGCGTCTGCATGTGCTTATGTATGTATGTACGTTTGTATGTATCTCACATAACTCAAAAACCGTATGCTTCGGTAGGTTTAAAATTTCGTATGTAGACTTTGAGTGAAGTCCAGTTGAGCAATTTGTTCTTTACACACGTTTTCAGGAAGTCAGTTTTAATTTCAGTACAGACTTAAGAGACGTTATGATTGGCCGACCATCTAGCGATTGATTGCCAGGAAATTTAAAGAATTTTTTTCTTTTTTGAATCTGGTTTCAATTTGGTGCGATTGATAATATTTAGTGAGTAAATCCACTGAATCGTGTTAAAATTGTTGGTATTTGAAAATCAATGTCTATATAACAGTTTTTGCGTATTTTCGCAAGAAACTACTTTAATATACTGCTATTTTAACGTTAACATTGCCGCGTTTATGCCGATAGCAAACGAAATTTTGAAAGGAACTAGCACAATCACATCCATAGCGGTTTAAATATAATTGTTGGTTGAATAATTTTTAACGTACAAAATGCTAGAGACTTAAATGAAATAAAATTGTATTGCTTTCTTAATCTGAGTTGTCTTTCCTTTTGGATTTGTTGCATAAACAAAATAATACCGAAGTTTGAGGATGTTGAGTTACTTTTAAAAGTTAAAACTATGAGTTTAAGTTGCGCAGCAAGAATTATTTTTTACAGACATTGGACCATATAGGAGGATAGAACCAGTAAAAGTCAGAATGCGTAGAGAGGAACGAACTGCACCCTCAAACCTGTGCGTCTTCGTCCCCCCCTCCCTCTTGCAAGCCTGCATGAATCTACCC
Organism: Uloborus diversus; assembly: GCF_026930045.1. Taxonomy (NCBI): domain Eukaryota; kingdom Metazoa; phylum Arthropoda; class Arachnida; order Araneae; family Uloboridae; genus Uloborus; species Uloborus diversus. The sequence continues at coordinate 49,028,412 of NC_072732.1, forward strand.
GAATTTGTCTTCCTTTTTTGCGCCCTCGAGCTTGTGTAACTTTTTTTTTTTTTGCTCTCGAACCAATGCGCCCTTATAGGGGACCCAATCCGCTGCTGTGTGTAGCTCAAACCGGCTCCAAACTTAACCATGATATAAACCGAGTCAGAGTTAAATTCCAACAGGCTTTACCACCCTAAATACTCTTCCGAACTCAAGCCACCAACCAGCAGGCTTATGCATAATACCATAACTCCCGAGCTTCGTTGAATACCAATGAGTGATGTCCCGTGTATCTATTACAAAACATTCAATCTTCGATGGACGTTCCATTATCCTTTGTGATCGTGCTTAAACTATGGGCAGGATGGATAATTATCCAGCTACTTGGCTATCTGACTTAATAGTATCTAGCACAATAGCTGGGATGGGAAGGGATGAGTAAATGACTTCGATCACATCAAATGGATCTAGATTAGCTAATGTCTGATGGGTTCACCATTAGTTAATCTAGATCCATTAATTTACCAGAGAGGTTAAGCAAGTATTAATTTCAATATTTGGCTTATACATGTAGCCTTTTTAATGTCTCAATCAATAGCTAATATTCTGAGATTAGTTTCCGATTTTTATGTTAATCGAAAGTACGAACTAAGATATTTTGGGAAGTATGCCTAATTAATCCTAGGCATTAAAGTTTCCATGATTTGCCTTAAATCAAAGACTCATTAGAAGCACACTGAAATTGCATATTTCCATCAATGTTTGTAAATTTCAACAGTGGTAATCTTCATATCACGTAAGAATTTGGCTTGAGACACGTTTAAAAACTGTTGAGAGACGTATTTAAAAAACAAAAAAAATTAGGGTTTTTTTTAGAATACAAAACGCAAAATATAAAATTAAGGTAAAAAAAAAGTTTCTTTGTGCCTCAAAAATTTATGAAGGGTTTGAAAAAATAACTTTATAACTGAATGCAGGCAAATCGAATTGAAAAATAAATAAATAAAAAAGTTTTACTTTTGAAAAAAATTGAAAAATATTTCTACTTTATATGATGTGGGTTATTGAATTAAAAAGAGTATTTAAAAACGCTTTTGAAATGTGCTGATCAACATTATAATATTGCGTTGTTATAAGACTTTAAAGGTATTTTGCAGTTGCAGTTTTTGTTATCATTGCATACAAATTTCTGGAGTTTTGTTACAAATTAGCGCGTCAAAGCATTTATTATGCCCCATTAATTTGAGCTCAAACTTCACTACTCAAAATGTTTTCTTGCGTTCTTTGGCCCCGTCCTTGGAAGTTCTAGAAAGTCAATCGAGTATGCAGAAAGCACGAGATGAACAAATTGATAGCATTTTCAACACCTATACGGAACATTCAAAATCGATAGTAAACATCTGCATTCTGCAAGATTTATTCCGAAAAAGTTTTTGAACACTACTGAGAAAATTCGAAACTTCTAAAAGATTAAACCAAGATGGACTTGCCTATATAAAAATTATGTGTTGATCTTTGCTCTTCGTGCAGTTTTAAATCAGGAAATTCACCTTATACGTATAAAAAGATGACGAAACCTCATTTAAGAAAGGTGATTTTATGTACACTCTGAGGTACATTTGCTTCATCCTCCAAGTAAAAAATACGAAATTACGGGAAAAATGGAATTTAGTAAGAAGAAAAAAAAACATAAAACAGTGTCTAAAATAAGTTTTGAAATGACGATTTTCATGTTGTTACTGCTTTGTATGTAAATTCTTATTACGCATTGACCCATACAATGAAATTGTATAAAAAAATGTTCGTTATTATTATTTACCTATGTTATAAAAGCACGAGTCCCAGCCTTTACATGCAACGGAGAAACGTTTTTACGCTCTCCTGAAAAGTAGTGATAATGGGAGTTACGTTAGTCTTGTTTTGAGGTACTGATAAAAGAATCCACTAGTTTTCAGTTCCTTAATTATTTTCTAATTAGAAAGAAATCATGCATAAAATAATAATTTCTCAATGTAAAAAAACAAGTTTTCATACTAAATTCGGATCCATCGATTCGGAGGAAAAAAATAAATAAAAGTTTAGAATTAGATACAAGACACATGAAATAACAACTATTTAAATCGAAAACAAATTTAATTCCAAATGAAAATTCAATCGAAAACTCACCGTAATATCTGAATATTTCATACATGTTCCTTTGGTAGAAATCTTAAAATATTATGTTCAAAGATTCGAACGATCGTCCGACGTCAATATCTGGACTTCCCCGATAGCCATTTAATAATTAAATCATACAGACCGCCCCGAGAAATCATGTAGTCCAAGGAATTAATATGCGCTTGTTGGCAATTCTTGACAAACAATTCAAGCGAATATTAATGCGGTCGGATGCGTCACTTTAATGCCAGCAACCAATACTTACTGATGCGTCTGTATGCGGATACTCCTGGGGAATGCAAGTCTGGAAATTGAAATCGAATCCATTTAGATTCATTCAATAGAAACATAGGCTAATAGATTGAATTGAATTATTTCGTTTCAAAAAGATAATGAGTTACTTTTTAAAGCGAGAGCGTAATTTTATTTAATGCATGAAGATAGCGCGCATATGCTCCAACAAAAGATACGAAAAAAAATGTTGGATTTAAAAGAAAAATAAGTTATTTTATAGATTTGGATTTTGTCTATAAGTGTGTTTATTGGGGTTGTTTCCTTCGGTCAAACGTAGTACATTTTGTCTCTGAAATTGATAGAATACGTAAAAAAAAAAATATATTAATTTGAATTTTTGGCATCTTGAATTCAAGCTATGTTTTTCGCAATCACGAGCGTGTGTATGCAGGCGTGTGTGTTTGTGTAGGCGCATGTGTGTGTGAGTGTATGTATGCATGTGTGTGAGTGAGTGTTGTGTACGGGCGTGTGCGTGAAACAATACAAAACAAATAACCATCCAAAATTTAAAATACACACACATGATCATAAATAACACTCGTTATAGACGGAGGGTATGAAACAGCTGTTGCAAAATTGAACCAAAAAAAAAGGGTTAATATGGGGTTTGGTCCCTCTAACAGACATATAGGGCTCGCAGTGTGACTCCATACTTGAAATGAAACTGTTTATGGGATTCTGGGGCAATTGTTTCCACTCGTTTCACAACGCTGTACTCAGGCTATGGAGGTTCCCCCTATGGAGGTTCCCATCAGGCTATGGAGGAGGGGTGTTGTGAGTTGCTATTGTGCTCCCAAGAGAGTCCCAAACAAGCTCTATAGGATTGGAGTCAGGACTTCTGCTTGGCCAATCCATCCCGTGAATATCCTCCCCTTCAGGAAATTCGCCGACCAGAAGAGCTACATGTGACCTTGTGTTAACATCGATTAAAATTAACTCAGGGCTAACAGCGCCCTTTAAGAGGTGAGCATAGGGCTCCAAGACCACGTCCCTAAACCTCGCAACTGTCACAGAGACTCTCTCAAAGACATGGAGGGGTATGCAGCCATCCAATATGATGCCTGCCCAGGCCGTCAAACCTCCTCATCCATAATGGTCGATTCGCGGATATTGGAGAGCAGGTAACGGTTCCCGGTTCACCTTAACCGATTATCCTACGTTCATGTGGATAGACGCAGGAACCTACTACCTGCCCTCTAATATCCGCGAAATCGACCATTGTGACGGTGGTGGTTTGACGGTCTGGGCAGGCATTATGTTGAATGGTCGTCTCCATGTCTTGAGAGAGGATCTGGGACAGTGTTGCGAGGTACAGGGACGTGGTCTTGGAGCCCTACGCTCACCTCTTGAGGGGCTCTGATATCCCTGAGTTAATTTTAATGGACGTTAACACAAGGCCACATAGAGCTTTTCTGTCGACGATTTTCTGGAATGAGAGGATATTCACTGTATGGATTGCCCAAGCAAATCTCTTGACTCCAATCCTGTAGAGCATGTCTGGGACGCTCTCGGGAAGGCAATAGCAACCCTGCTCCCTCCGGGTACCATCCATAGCCTGAGAACAGCGTTGTTGAACGAGTAGAAACAATTGCCCCAGGTTCCCATAAACTGCTTCATTTCAAGTATGGAGTCACACTGCAAGGCCTATATATATCTGTTAGAGGCGAGCATACCCCCTACTAACCCATATTTTTTTCAATTTTGCTACCACTGTTTCATACCCTCTGACTCTATAGAGTGTTAATTATGATCAAGCATGTATATTTTAAATTTTGGATGGTTATTTGTTTCATATTTTTTTAATGTATGTACATACCAAATTTCGTTAAAATCGGCCTAGTAGTTTTGGAGATAATTGACCAAATCTGGAAATTCTCTTAATTTCTTGCATCAGTATATATACAGGATGTTTTAAAAAGAATGACACGATTTAAAACGCGTATATTATGAAAACTATTGAAAATAGGCACTTCAGATTAATTTTACATTGGGGTAGATCGAGGCACGTTTACGCGGATTTTTTCCAATGAATTTTCTAATTTTTATGTTTTAACCTAGAAAATTTTAGACACCGCGATTTTATGAAGTAATTAATGGAGTCAAAATTGGTAGATTCAGTTGCTGCTCTGTTTGTGTTTTAACCGTTAAAAAATTATTTTTGAGCCCAAGTCGGTTTTTGTAAACTTGCCCCGGAATCGTATGTAAATGAAAGTTGTTTTAACAAAACCATTTTCCTTCACCAAAAAACAGTTGATTCAAATGACACTAAACATCAAACGCTTTACTTCAAATTTTAGTGCAATTAATTCACAACAATAACGTGGTTGATGAATATTTAAAGTCAGATCGACTTCTACATATCCGTATGAACAATGCTGATTTATATGTTTACTCCAGGGCCGCAATATATACCGATGGGGCTACAAAATAGCTTCATTATCAGCCCGCTGTAGGGGCAAAGGCTTTATCAGCTGTGAGTGATCACTTCGCAACGAGCAGACAATAACATTACAACTAGATGCATGCATTAAACTTAATAATGTCATAAGTAATTCTGTTGCAGTCGTAAGCCTACGCATGCCATTAAGTTTCCAACGCGATGCTGTATATCTATAACTACGAGGTGTGATGAATGATCAAAATATTTGAAACAACGCACTCGGTGTTGCTTAGCTTAGATTGTGTTTACACATTGAGATAATCTATTTTATTAATTTATTTTATATACTTTTTAAACGAGATACGTTGGTAGAATTTTACCTTAAATATTTAGGTATTGTCAGTTGAAGTTCAAAAAAAAAAAAAACATAATTTTAATTATTTAAACACGCCCTTTCCCTTTCGTCTGGATGGATTAAGATGTAACATTTTGTGCGTCTAAGACTAACCACTCTTAGAATAACTGGGTCAGGGGTGCTGCGATGGGAGGACACTGTGACCTCCCAAAATTGTCCTCATTCTGCAAATGTTGTCTGACGATTCGTCAAAAATATCAGCACTGAATTATCATCATTCAGAAAATTTTGGAGTTCCAATTGCACAATTATCATTCGGCGATACTTGAAGTTACATTCGGCAAAATTATCACAATTTGGCAAAGGTTGGAGTTCTATTTTGAAAAATTATCATTATGCGGCGGTATTTGGAGTTCCATTTGGTAAAATTATCATCAATCATCATTCGGCAAAATTTGGAGTTCCCTTCGGAAAAATTATCATTAATCATCGAAATTTGGTGTTCTATTTGGAAAAAAGATCATCATACAGCAAAATTTGTTCTATAGGGTCATAAATTGAGAATTTGAGCCAGCCTAAAAAATTACTTTCAGGCCGCCCCTGAACTAGGTACGAAACATTTTTTTTTATATCTGTTCGTGTGGTGAATGAAATCACGCTTCTTTTTACCTCAGACACTAGAGAGTAAATAGAAACAATGCGCTATAAGCAATCAGTTTAGAAGATTTAAAAGCTCCACACCATCAACAATCAAACTGCGAAGTGCAGACTCCTTGCTGGCAGCTAATCGGTCAAAAGTAATCTAACGTCATTTAAAAAGAAAAATCATACAAAAATAAATAAATAAATAAATAAATAAATCATGCGCTAAATTTGCAAAATACACATAAAAGTACTTTACATCAAAGAATTTTTTTCGAAAAAAAAAATGAATGAATGAAGGACTTAGCTGTTTCACTACAATGCACACGATTAGTACACGATTACACATACATAGTACACGATTTATGATGAAAATAGAAACATTTAAATTGCGTATCAGCAATATCTGGAACAGTGAAATTCACAACTAAATGCTTTTAGTAACCTTCAAAGGACAAGTAAAACCAGGTAAAATCAGTTGATTCACATTTTTAGACCTACCGAAGAGGAAAATGTAAGACCACTAAGCTTCAAAAAGATATATTCCATGTATTAAAGCATAAGTAAAAGAATTAGTTTTCCACTGTGAAATGAAATGATGTGGAATGTTTCAGTGGATATCCGAATTGTTGAAAATTAGTAAATTTCGCTATACAGGAGAATTTTGAAAATTATGTCACAGTTTAAAATGTTTTTAAGTGTGAAATATTTATTAAAGAAGCTCAAAATGCAATGCTACACTTGTTACAAAATAAGATTGAAAACAACATTATTTGAGCAAATTCAGATTTTTTTTTTTTACATTTACTAGAATCTTCCATATTAAAAAAATGAACAATAACTTTTTCGCAATGCGAGCTTTTTTTAAAATTGTATTTCATTAACTAAAAAAAATATCATTGTATTATATGTTTCGTTATCCAATGATATATTTGAAATAAAGCCATCACGTAACAGTTTCAACATGTTACGAGAAAATAGCTAAATTTTAGTAGTAAAGCAAAATTCGAAACAATCAACTTTTGGGAAAAATATAGACTTAAAACCCAAGCTTCCTTTTCCCTCAAAAATCTTTTATTTACTCCTTCTTACTTTTCAAATGCAACTTTTTTCGAAGATCATTTTCTCCAGTGCATTTGTGATAAATGTGGCAAGAAACTGCAGTTATGATTTTGATAAATATATTGTTGAGGCATTCTGTGAACACACGACGGAGAAAAAAATCATATTCTTCAAGTCTAAGCAGTCATTTTTTTCTTCTCCCTTTTTTTTTTATTTATTTCGTTACTTTGAAACGTTAAACGAAAGACCTGATAGCTACCTTTATTTCGAAAAAATCTGAGTATTTTAGGTCTTGATTGAATTTTAGAAGTTCACATACACGCATAAAATATATATTCCAAAAGTTCTAAGTTTGTTTTCAAGTTTTTCGATCTCGAAAATATTTTGTTTTTCCATTGTGATTTCTAGCTTTTTTCGTTTGTCTTAGATAGCTATCCTGATGGTGGGCGCACATTTACCCCAGGAAATTTGACTGGTTATTGTTGACTGTTTAAAAAACACTTGAAAATTAAATGCATTAAAAGTTTTAAAATGATGCAAATTTCAGTACTTTTCTGCACAATTTTGGTTGTAATTAATGTCAAAACTCAAATTAAATAATTGAATAAAATAGCTGAAGAGAATTATTTTACTAAAAGACTATACATTTTTTAAGCACTATTATTATACTTGGACTGATTGTCACGGAGTAATCTGAGGCCTGCTTTTGCCTTGTATCGCAGCAAAAAGACCACTTAGAGACTTCGGGATTTCACTAAATGAGTTGCTTAATCGTAAAGTACAAATTAACGCTGAAAGATTAATGTTCTAAAAAAAATTATTATTTCGATTAGGATAAAAAACAGTAAATCCATGTAATTACCTATTAAACGTTTGAATATAAAATGCATTGTTACAAATTTTATTGCTTTGCAACTGTAATGTTAATAGTAATCATAATGAATATTTTGAATCAAGGCTTCTCTGAAGCAAGTTAAAATGTACACTGTCATTGCTCTCGTAGGATTTTTATCCTCATCTACGCCAATGATCAAACACGGGGCTAACTTGTATGTTGTGCAACATAAATTAGTTTAGGAAACCTTTAATATTTAAATGAATTAGCACAAAAATAAATCCCAGAGAGGAACATGGATTAGTTTTTAGTGCCAATTGCTTAAATTTTCAGGCACGCATATCGGTCATTCTTCAAAAAGTGTAACTTTTCTGTCATACGCCTTTTACAGTAAAAACTTTAAGAAACAATTCATTTAACAATGATTTTTAATTTCATCAAAAGTATATCTATTTAAACCTGCCACCAATTTTTTAATAGTAATTTGTATTTTAGTATAGTTTTGGTTCACAACATGTGAATTCTCACCTCCGTGGCATGTCACACACCTTGTATGACTATTTATGTTGCTTAATAACTTCTTTAGTTAAAAGTATATACTTATTTATTAATTATTCCTTTCACAAGTGACTCAAATACTAATTGTCTAAATATATTTCATTTTTTAATATCGTGTTTTAGTTCGTTTTAGAAGAACAAGGAGTCATGTCACTCGATAAATGCTCAACTCCGTTACCTAAACACAAAATGCCATTCCTATTTAACACGTGGCAGTAATGATATCAAATTTTATTTTCCGAGATAGAAGGGAGCCCTCTTGTTTATTTACAGCCATAGTTGAAGTTGTAAGATTTTTGTCGAAAAACAAGAAGATAGATTTCGATTTAAAAACTTAGTGTGGTTATTCTGACTTCTCACCTCCGTAAAATTGAATTTGAGCGATGTAAATTAATGTAAAAAAAGAAGTGAACATGCTTTCATATGTTTAACATGTGCAGATTGTAGCAACGAAGAAAAAAACATTCCATGAAAAATGTAGCTATTTGGCCTATATTAAGGGAAATATCCTCACCTCCGTGAATCTTACCTCCGTGACTGACCTTATCAATGTCATTGTTTTGAGGTGAAAGTAACTGATTGAGGAGGGTAACTTACGCTCATCATGAAGAAAAAAACAATCTTTTTTTTTCAATACCCATCTTTTAGTATAGAACGAAATGACACCATTAAAACATTAGCAATTAAATAAATGCCACTATTTTCTAATTTAAGTAATTAAGCATCACAAATAATCGAGTAATAACGAACAAAGCTAATTTTGAGAATTATTTGTGCATAGTAGCCTTATTATGAGACGTCAAGAGCATGGCGTTTCATTTAAAAAATACACATTGCACGCCTTTTTCATTACGAGCACGCACCAATCAATATCCCTTTTATTAATTTTCAAATATTTTCGAAATCAATTTGCGTGCAACAGATGCAAATGAATGCAATTAATGGATTCTGCACGCGCGCATAACGTTGCTTGTAATATAAAGGCTCACTTTAAATCGAGTCTGTTAATAACATTCAATTAAACAGGAAACTGACTTCCTCTGGCAAAGCAAGATTGTGAAAATATATGACTTGATTTCTCTTGATATTCCGGTGCACTAATTGCATCTGATATTGGTTCTGTTCTCCTAAATTGCAATGTAAGGGTTTCCTTCCCTTGTGGGAATCGGCGCTAGCGAAGACATGTTTGGGGTGCTGATGTCGTGGAGAGGGAAAGAAATTTCGATAAAGATGTGTTTGTCTTGCACTTAATGATGCCACGCAAATATTGTGATAATTAATATTCTTGCGTTCCATTAATATCTATTTTTGTCCGCTAATAAATGTGTGTTAAATAGGAGTCCTTACACGCAAAAAATGACATGACTGTATTGGAGAAGAAAAGTATGTTGTTTTAGATTAAGTTGATTAATTCTGCATTTTACGAAGTTACAGATGAAAACGAAAATCCTATGAAATCATGCTAACAAGTTTGAAGTGGTGTGGGGGAAACAAAAGTTAGATACATTTAAACGTAATGACAACAACAATAGGGCCGTTTCCGAAATTTTAAAACTTTTTTTTTTCTGAAAGAACATGCATATAAGCAATGAATCTGACCATTTATTTTAAATAAGTTGACCAAGTTTAATATTTTTTAAAAATATTTTAATTTGCGTTTTTATTGTTTACGTTTTTGCCAATGACATCACAAATAATTAACTGCCATTCCCAGATTGCAATATTTAATTCGCATCTTTACTCACATGTGTTGGCAACGATATGGTTGACAGCAGACGTAGAGCGCAATATTTAATTTGCTTCATGATTATCACATTGAAACGCGGTAGACGAATGCGCTCAAGTACATCATTTTGGACGTCATAAAGACCACGACTTATTTTCAAAATTGGACATTTCAAAACATTAATTAAAAATAAAGCGATGGGAAAATTAAAGTTTTTTCTCGCTCCATTATTTTTTGTTTGCTTATTCTATCAATTTTAGTAACTAAAACTAGTACTTTTGATTGAAGGAAACAACCCCATTGAGGCAGTGAGAAGCACAGAGATGTAAGTGGACATTTTCAAGTTTTGAGTGACACACGTTTAAAGATAAGGACCTTGGTTGGCTTTCATAAAAAAATCTTTCTAATGGGGTCGTTTCCAAAATTTTAAAAGTATTTTTTTTCCGAAAGAACATGCTTAAAAACATAGGATCTAACTATTTTTTAAATAATTTGTTTAATATTTTGAAAAATTACTTAAATCGGCGAGCTTTCATTGTTTACATTTCTTGCCGATGACATCACAAATGATGAAATGCCATTCTGTGTTGCCAATCACAGAGCAAAATATTTAATTCATATCTTTTCTCACTTGTATTGGCAACGATATGGTTGATATTAAGCATAGAGCGCAGTTTTAATTCGCTTCTTGATTATCATAACGTGGGAACGTGATAGAAAGATGCGCCAAATTGCATCATTCGTGACGTCATAATGACCACGCCTTGTTTTCAAAATCGGACATTTAAAAAAATTAATTAAAAAATAACTGTTGCGAAAATGAAAGTATTTTCTGGGTCCATGTTATTTTTTTTAACTCATTCTATCAATTTCAGTAACTAAAAGTAGTACTTTTGACTGAAGGAAACCACCTCATTCTTGCCGTATAACAGCACCTACCAAGACTACTAGTACTATATCTTGCCCTAAGACAGAGGAGAGGTTCACTTAGCATGTGTACTGGTAATCCGCAATTTTTTAATTTTGTCACTTACATCCCTTTGCACTCAATTTCTCAACACTGTCTCAATTGATGTTTTGTAGTGTTGGCTGAATTTTCATTTTAAAATTAATTTAAGATTGAAAAAAAAATTCCAAATCATTCTTGCAAAAGAATATTTCAATTTTTACACAATTTTGAAGTTGCACTGAATAAACAGAAAGGTTTTGGTATCAATTATTTGAGGAAAAGTGTTATGGCTGCAATTTAAGCATTTGAAATATTCTGGAAGAAAATTATTGGATAGACTTTTAAATTGTCTTCAGTACGCGTCTTAATGATCTCTGGACGAAAACGAAGATCAGTGTACAAAAATTTGATGAAATGTTTTTTTTTTTTTTTTTTTTTATCAAATAATGTGCTGTTTTTAAGATTTTAATTTGCACTTAATAAGTTTAATCTTTTGCACGCATTCAAAATTTTAACTGTGTAATCAGTATTGTTTAAAAGTTATGACAATGCAATGGATTTTCGATTAAAGCTATCGTTAAATTGATTTGATCTGTTTTGGAGAAATGTGCTTAATTCAAAGATTAAATACATCTGTAGAATAATTGGGCTAAACGAAATAAGGTTTTATATATAGCATAAATAAAAAAGTTATCTTAAGTTTGAGTTTATTTGCAATTCATGATTTTTTTTTTTTTTTGATATTATGACCGTTGGTTTGATTTTTGTCTTAATAGTACGAGGGCAAATCAAAAAGTCTTTCCGCCTATTTTTTAAGCCAAAATATCGCTGGGAATACAAAACGAATATGTACATTCCCAGCAGTGACAGTTCCTTTAACCGTATCAGCCGTATCTGCTTTTTGCTCAGAAGAGCGGAGCTGCTATCAGTCATTTAAAATGACGGTCCGTCTTCAGACGTCCTCAGCTTATGAGCATCGAAGCGTTATTCGTTTTCTATGGAGCAAAAGAGGCAAGCGCCCCTTGTGTCTCTCCAAGTGAGTCTCAAAGAGAGACACTTTTCCCCATGTGAGTGGGGAGCATTTCCTTGCGAATTGCTATTTGCGTTTGTCCCTTGCTCCATAGAAAACGAATAACATTTTGCTGCTCATAAGCTGTGGACGTCTTAAGAACGACCGTCATCTTAAATGACTGATAGCAACTCCGCTCTTCCGAGCAAAAAGCAGATACGGCTGGTACGGTTAAAGGAACTGTAACTGCTGGGAATGTGCATGTTCGTTTTGTATTCCCAGCCATATTTTGACTTAAAAAATAGGCGCAAAGACCTTTTGATTTGCCCTCGTAATTTTGCTTGCAGTTTATTTGCCCTAAGGTATTTAACAAATTCTGTTTTTCCGTTCATTTTTTCATCTCTAAAGCGTAGTGCAAGATTTTGAACAAAAACAGCTGTTAGCTATAGTATTTGTTTGGTTTCATTGACGTTCCATTATCATCTCAGTACAAAGGAATTTTACTTTTATTGTGTGAATTTCTATTATATCTTCTTTTTTTTTCATTCCGGCAGTTAACAGTTGTTAAGATTCGCCAACCTTTTTTTTTTTGCCATTTTCTACCTTTAGAGTCTGTTCTCTTTTAGAAGTCCATCTGCTATTGTGTACACCAAGGGTTTTACGCTTTTGTTAGTTCCTTTTATCGAGAAAAACTTTTCTGAAAGGCAAAAGATTTACCGTTTCTTCGCGATATCTTGGTCTATCAGGTGCACGAAGTTTCGAGTAAATTTCATCTTTTTGTTTTTTACGTTGGCCATGTTTTAGAAAAAAAAAATCGTTGTGTTGTGTGCAAAAACAAATTGTGGTTTTCTCCAATTGGTAATTTCTTGTTAAGTTCATGTTATGGGTTAATAGCATTATCTTTTAAATATATAAACTAGTTTTTATTATATATGAGTTTTTACATTCCTCGAATTACTCAGGAGATATTTATGGTAAGGGTGATTTATTTTATAAAATTCTTAAGAGCACATTTTAAAGTAAAAAACAGTTCTATCATAAAAATGTTTTTATTGTTATTTCCCTCACTATTTTTTTTTCAACTACATTTTTGCAAAATATAAAGAATTTAAATATTGTTTTTGCAAATAAGTATTAAATTTTGTATTATTTTAAGAAAATTAGTTTTCTTAATCTTTTAACGGAATAATTCTGCCGTGATAAGCACAGATATTGCATCTGGAGCTGAACTCAAAGTGAAAAATTGATTTTTAAGATTGATTTTTCCCCAAAAATTAAATGAAAAATGATTAATTTTTTATGGAATTTTTGAGAAATTGATTAAACCGTTTTACGCCGTCATATAGTATTTGATTCAGATTCAACTTTTTCAGAGATTTTAAAATATACTCCACATTTACAAATGACCCCCAAAACATTGCGTATAGGTAAAATATGTATAAAGAGCTACCGATTGACAATAACTTAATTTTGATAAAATGTGAAGATACGACTTCTGTGCTTAGCACAGTCTCGTTACCTTTTAAACATTTGCTAGTACATAGAATATATTACGTATTTTTCATTTATTTTTTCATTTTCCTTCTTAAAAGTGTTTTATCCTAAAACTACACTAAATAAAATCCATATCCTTACACTGGAGCAGAATAAATTTAATCATGTCGAAAATGCTTAAACTAACGAAGAATAATTTGATTATAACGCATCATAGATACCTCAGAATCTTTAACGATCGAATGCAAGTTTCCACTAATATTCCAGAAGATCTAATTAGTAGGCAATACAACAGCTGCTATCATGCTCCTCGAAGAATAAGAAGGTGCCACAATATTTGATAAACTGAGTACCCAAAGAGATGAAGTTTTGGGTAAACGGCAAAGACTGAATATTAATTGAAGTGTCAACCACTGCAGCGTGTCTTACTGTTCAAACATTCGCCGATTTTCTGGAGCTTTTTGTCTCATTGTATATTTAATACATAAGAGTTCTATCATTTACTCGGAATAATTTAAGTTAAAAGGGAAGTTAAATCAATTTTAGGAAGTGAGACACTTGCACAGATTAAATTCTTGAGATCTCTGTAGATGAAGAATAATTCAATATTTTTGACGCCATGGTTTTCGTATGCATTGATTTTAACATTACCATTAAAAAAACGTTTTGCTATCCACCCAATTATATCTGGTATTTATTTTCTGCATTTCTCTCAATTTCACATAAATTACATTTAAAGAAAACACTCAATTCATATGCAATTTGTTATCGGTGGATTGCAGAGCATTACTGAAAAATGTGAAATCTGTAATCCCTCTAATTTTATCTATATTCTATGCCGGGAGTTCCTAAACTTTTCCAATTTACAGTGACCTTTGAAGAATTATAATTTTCTTATGGCACCCAAGTTCATGGCTATTATGTGTATTGAAAATAAAAATAATATAAAAATAGGAAATCTGGTAAATGTCGGCAATAACCGGTAAATATTAACATTCATGTGCTTAAGCAGGGCCGGATTTAGGGGAGGGCGCGGGGCTACTGCCCCGGGGCCTCCACAACATAGGGGTCTCTACAATAAAATATTTACGAAATATTCTAACTTTCACGGGTGAGCAAATTTTACATTTTTCTCCCCTTTTAATAATAATAATAATATTATTAAAAAAAGATAGTAACTTCAGGATGTATTTATTATTAAAGTGCTGATCGAAAATATTGCATATATACATATATTTTAAAATATTCGGATGTATATCTAAGTATCGGATATTTTCGAAAATATGATGATCTTTTCGAACCCTGATTAAAGGCCTCCACTCCTTTGTTGCCCCGGGGCCTCCGCACTTCCAAATCCGGCCCTGTGCTTAAGACTTCGGCGAAAGACCGAGTGTTGCCGGTGTAGCAGCGGTGAAAGTCGACATTTTCCAATTTCTTTCTTTTACAGTAGAATATATTGGTAACACCGACACTTCGTGGTACCCTTCGCTTCTCCTTGCGGCACAACGTGTGCCACGCTATCCACTTTGGGTAACCCCGACTACAAGCTATTCGCTCTGAAGTAAAAAAGAACTACACTATTCGACTTGAAATAAAAAAGAAAAAGGTAAACTTAAAAAATATATTTATGAGCGAATTGTACCTATTTATACACTGCATTTTGAGCAATTTTTTATTTTATATATATTTATAATTTTTGGTTATGTTCAGCATTTTGAGATCGTCTCTTGAAAAGCACACTGCGCTTTACCTTCCCACAGAAGAATAAATGCGAATTTTCTGTTTTCTTTTTTTGTTAGTTTTAAGTAGTTGTAAAATTTTTAACATTAAAATTTTAATCATTGTTCCAGAAAGAAGAATAACTTTGGTGTTTAGTTTCAAAACCAGCTCAATTCATGCATCTTTAAAAGTTTTTTTTTTAATTAATAATTTAGTGTTTTTTTTTTCTTTTTTTTGTATATTATCGCGCACAAAAGCAAAAGTTTATACTTCAAAATCTTTTACTATATTGCCGCTGTAGAAATTTAGTACGGGCTGCATCAATAATATAAATCTAATAATTTGCTTAATCAACTCACATTGTTGATTGTACGGGCTAGTACATGGCATAAAAGTGAAAAACGTCATGAATTTCATGCAATATACCAGAAAGCCGAGTTATCACATCTGGATGTGATAACGGGGCCTTTCTGGTATATTACAGGTAGTAATGCCTTAACTCTGGCTTAGGGGTGGTAACTTACTGCTAAACACATGAATTTAATTAGAATTTAAAAGAAAAATAAGTTGATAAAAATTAAGGGGGTCCGGAACACAAAAATATCATTTTTTTTTAAAGGTATCTTCGAATTTTTCGAAATTTTTCTTTAAGTACTTTATATTTTTTACTGAATTAATATTTTTTAAATCGCCAAATAAAAATTAAAGATTATATATTCGGGGATATTTTTTTGAAATTTTAAAAAATTGACCAAGTATATTTTGAGTTTTAGCGGTTTAAAGCAACGCCCCCCCCCCCCAAAAAAAAAACTAAATATTTTTTAAAAATATTTATGTTATGATTTTGCTTATTAAATAGATTGTGAATCAGTGCAAAAAATTTCAAAACTCTGAACCGTTTTATAACTTTTTTCCAAACTGTGTCCCGGACCTCCTTAAAAGCGGATTTACTTCAAAACGAGCTTTATCCATGAATCTACAAAAGTTTGTTTGTTTTTTTTCTTTTCAAGATTTGGTAATTTTTTGTGCATGTTTTATTGTGTGTATTTTTTTTTCGGTATTTTGTGTGCATTTTTTCGTGTATGCCACACCACAAAAAAAAAAAAAAAAAAAAAAAAAAAAAAAAAAAAAAAAAACCGTTTTACTTCAAAACTAGCCCAATCCACGCTTTCACTGTAGGTAACGCATCTGAAGAAGCGTTAACATCAATAACATAATTCTAATAATCTGCTTAATCAACTCACATTGTTGATTGTACGGGCTAGTTCCTGGCATAAAAGTGAGAGATTCCATGAATTTAATTGGATTTTGAATGAACAAATAACTGATAAAAAATTAAAAGGCTTATTTATTTGTAAACCATTTTAATCCGTGAATCTTCAAATTTTTTTAAAAATCGTAATTTGGTCCTTTTTTGTGTATACTATCAGCCACCAAAAACCAGTTTTGCTTCAAACCCACCGCAACCCATGCTTTTGCTATATCGTATGAGTAACATCACTTACATAACTCTAATAATCTGCTTAATCAACGCACATTTATGATTGCACCGCCTAATACGGGGCAAAAAAGTGGGAAACCATATAAATTTGAATGACAAATTAGTTGATAAAAATTTAAAGAGGCTGATTAACTTCAAAACCAGTTTAAAAATTAATTTGGCTGGTTTTAGCTAGCTAAATAGTTTTTATCTGCAAAAAATTCGTCAGTACTACTAGTTTAAAAAATAAAATAGTTACTACTTACACACTGAATGCTTTTTAAACGAAATAAAATCTTTTGAAAAACTAAGTTATAAGATTGGAAAATGTTGTCTGTCTGAAAAATATTTAAAAATTGACTGAGCTGGTTTATTTGATGCAAAGCGTTTCACATTATGATTAAACTAATTAACCTTTTATGTCCTAAATTATGATATTTTCAGAAAGCGTGTGCAATACATTTTTAATGCTCAATTTAACTACAGAGAGACACGCACAAAAAAAGATTAATTTTCAATTATTAGTTTCATTTTTGTAACAGAAAAGGGTTTAAAAGTCTCATCGGTATTCATGGGAAAAATTTATTTGTATTTGATTTCTTTGAAACTAATTGAAACTTTGAAAATTTTTCTTGAAAACAACTTTGGGACTTCTAAGTTCCGTCGGGACGCTAAGAAATCCGCCACAGAAATGTTATACACGCATTAAATTTTCAGTCACAGAGGTAGCTGCACCATTTTCAGTACTAAAGAATAACAGAGAGAGAGAGAGAGGACGGTCTGTTTTATCTCCTCTATTTATATTAACCAATTAAAGTTGTAAAAGATATAAATTAGAGGCATGTACATAAAAACCAAAGAAAAGAAGCATTTTTTCAGAAATAATTAACAATATTCATTCATACGCAATATTAATAAAAAAAAAAGTTTTACTAGGGGAAGTAAGGGGGTAAATAAAAACACCAGCTTTTCAAATAACAAACAAACATTTCGAAAATTCTAAAAAAAAAAAAAAAAAAAAAACTGAACATGAAAAAGAGGAGGTTATAGCTTTCGAGACATCGTTTGGAAAGATAGTTAAATGTTGGCAACATAAAAATAATAATCTAATGAAAAAGTAGGAAGTCAGAAGAGTTATTTCCATGTGTCGGAAAGTAAATTTGTTCTTATTTAAAAAAAAAAAAAAAAAAAAAAAAAAACTTCTGCTCCTCTCTATTATAATGTTTTTGATGAACACAATCATGAAGTTCAATGCACCACTAAAAATAATAAAATTTTTAGAGACATATGCTTAACAAACACGGAAAATTCTGAGTGCACATTGAACTCACATTTGGAACACTTCAGTTCAGAGAAAGTGTTCCAGTTGCCTCAATGTGCGCTAAAATGTGTTCCAAATACGCTCCGTTACATAGAAAACGTGCGGTAGTATGGTCATAATCTGGTCCAAATGTGTCCCTCTCAGGATATTTGTGTTAGCTTTAACTTGGGAACACATAAGAGAAGAGATTGGGAGCACATTTGAGCACATTTTTAAATCAAAGTTTCTTTAGCTGAAACATAATTTTAACAGATTTCTTTAGCTACTAGTCAGCAGAATCAATACGATGCTACTAGAAATGTTGTTAATATTGTTACAAATTCTGTAAATATTAATTATTTTTGTGATTAATTTGTCGTTTTCTAGCTAAATTTGGCGTTTATTAAATTATCTTTCATCTAAAATTATTGTAATAACGCAACCTGTAAATAGTTTCTTGTAATGAATATACAGCCCCTGTACATTCGGCTGAAGTATACGTTCCCCTCATTTCTGAATGATAAAATTTGTGATTGGAAAAAAAACAAGATAGAGGTA
Source organism: Uloborus diversus (assembly GCF_026930045.1). Classification (NCBI taxonomy): domain Eukaryota; kingdom Metazoa; phylum Arthropoda; class Arachnida; order Araneae; family Uloboridae; genus Uloborus; species Uloborus diversus. The sequence goes on from NC_072732.1 coordinate 49,046,912, forward strand.
GAACCGTCTACGATTTTCTGGAGTATTGATTGATATTTGCTTAATTGCTGATGATTAATTTAGCAGTTGTTAACGATCTTTCCTGGACATAGTGTAAATAAATTTCCTGTGTTTTCTCAAGAACTGTGTCGTCATTTCAAGAAAGTTGGAAGTCGCACAGGATCCATAACAATCTGAATTGTCGGTTGAAGTCGCGAATGTTGTCAAATAGGATGGCCTTTCGTGGTCTATGACCATCTACAGCTCGGCGGCGATTGACAGCTGTTGAGTGAAATTGCTGTAAAATTACCAGAAAAAAAGCTGCTGGAATAATCAAAGGAGAAATTTCGTAAATGCGGTAAAAAGTGCCCCAAACGTATGTCATATAATGTTCTAAAACAAATGCAATTTTTCAGTGCTTAAATAATGTTCTTAAGTGCTGGCCCAAACGTGTCAAAAAGTGTGCTGAACGAAATAAGTGTTTTTAAAAATGTTTTGAAAAGTGCTCCAAAAGATGTGTTTTAAAATATGCTTGAAAAAGGGGACAAGTGTCAGCGTTCAAAAAGTGTTTAAAACGTGTTCAAAAAGTGTCTGAAGATTTACAATGTAAGCCTAAAACATTTTAAACGGATTCAACAAAACAATAAAATTTAACTACAGGTAGATTTTATCCATTAGACATTATAAGTAAACAAACAAAGACCTGCTATTACCATTCTCGACGCGTCAATTGTCAGACAACTTATTCATAAATTATAACAAAGACACAAGTTTACTCGACAAGTCAGAATTGCACACTTGTTAAATTCTGAAACCCCAGGGCTACAGAAGGCAATTAACTGACTATCAGCGGTGAGCCAGACAGATTGTTCAATTTTTAATGATCACGGAGCAATGCTTGTGTGTTCTCCACTAACTTTCCCTCCGATCTAATTAGTAGGCAAGCACGGCAGCTGGTGTCATGCGTTAGGCACAAGAATTCAGTGTCACAGCACTTGATAAATTGTGTCGACGATAGACGAAGTTTTGAGTGAGAGCGGAAGTCTGTTTATTAATTAAGGCGTCAAGTTAGGGAAACGGTTGAAAAGTATTATGTGGTTTCAATTTTCGGGGTTATGTGAAATGGAAAATTGCAGAAGTTATTCCGTAACCGAGTAAAGTGCTTCGGAAATTAGGGGTTAAAAAATTCTGACTAATAAAATTAATAAAAGTATAAAATCATCATTTGTACTTGAATCAGTGTCATAGCAAAATTGCGAATTGAAGAAATTATTACTTTCAACAGCAAAATGATTTACAAGGTGCCCGAAAAGTCCTTGACGCATTTGGAAAACTCATAGAAAATCAACAAATTGTCGTATGAATCTGCGGTTAGCGCCATAATACTTCACAGGTTCGCAAAATTTTTCGTGTTCATTTGTCTCACATTGTATAACGTGCTAACTGCTAACACTGCTGCATTGTATAACGTGCTAACTGCTAACACTGCTGCATTGTATAACGTACTTCACTGCTAACATTGAAGGTTACAACGCCACCTTTAAACACAATTTAGGAAGTTTTCTGGTTTCTTCTATATTAATAACTATATTTTTAATCTGCTATATTCATATTAATAAAGTCATTGCAATACCAAGTTAGTAAAATGGAACGTATTTTAAAGACTTCAACAGCAGCAGTTGATTTAGCTTTTTGACTTTTTGCAGCAGTTTCTTTATTTTGACTAACCGTCGTGCCGTTTTGCCTACAGTAGAGTAAAGAGACATGTTTTAAAATAGACAATATGCAGAAAATGCTATGCGTGAATTTTTTTTTCAGTTAACGCTTTACGCTTTAGCGAGGTAAACCCTCTGTTCTGGGAGTGGATAATGTAATTTCTCACTGGTCAGTGGGTCTAAGACCACTCTAAAAGGGCGCTGACTCATCTGTCATTTTGGTTCCAAACTTGCACGCGTAAAAACATTATTATGTATACAGAAACCACTTTCAAAAAATTGGTTGCTAAGCTATAAATGTTTTGTTAAAAAAATTTTTGATTAGTTTATTGTCTTAATACGAAGAAAATATTTTAATTCATTTTTTAAACTAAGTAAGGTATAAAATTGGATTCTGTTGCAGAAAACATGTTCTAATAAAATATTACTTCATTTGAGAAAAAAATATTTCTTCTAGATTTACCTAAGGGGCCGTTTTACGCAACTTATCATCAATTATTTTACGATATTACAACCAGCGACTGTGTTAACGTATTTTTAAATACTTGAAATTAGGCTGGATCCAAAGCTGTCTTGGAACTAAAATGCCGGATAGGTCGGCCTGTCCTCTAAAGGGGTTCTAATTGGGTCTTAAGCCCAGATATAACGTCATCGCTACGATCTCCAAATGGTTTAATTTTACATGCATTATTAATTTAAAAAAATAAAATATTTAGCCATCAATTAAAGTCCTTATTACTCTTATAGCTTTTCCTAATGATAGTTGTTGAGAATATTAAATAATTCAAATCCCGTTATAACAAAAAACCTTTTTTAAGGAAAGAAACTTTAACTACGAGAGAAATGACCATGTATGCAGAACCAGAGCAAAGTAAGCCCAACGACTATTTATGATTCAGTTCTGGCCTATTCAATATAACCAATAAAAACACGTGTCAAGTAATCCAACCCATGAAAAATAATAAAAATATAATATTGACAAAAGAAATGGATTAGCTTCAGAAAATACAGGACCTGTTAGAGAGCTTTATAAATCATTGATAAATAACTGCAGTAGAATTACATATATGCGAACTTATTGAACAACTTACCTCATAACATTACTGAATAATATTAGAAGTGAGTTACTCAAAACTTTTTAGAAGGCTTCGTAAGTGTTCCGTAATAACCTCCGATCAAAACTTTAGAAACAACAATTATTATAACAGGGCATTTCCTGGAATGTTGGAAATTTGTTCCAAATATCAGATTAAAAAAAATATTAACTTGTTTGTTTATTTTTGTTTTCTGCAATTTTGTGCTCCAGTGGTCAATTACTGGCTTGCGGTTGATTACTGGCAGATCACCCTACATTACTGAAAATATTTTTATTCTGCAAGTTAACATAAAATTTGTTGCGATGCTGATGATCCAGTATTTTTTTTTTGTTATCATTAAATGTACAATTATTAGAAAAATAAACTACCCTTCAGCTAAAACATTAGTTAAATCAATAAACTATAACAGGGCATGTCCTAGGATGTTGGAAATTAGTTCCTAACATCAGTTTAAAAAAATACTTGCTCGATTATTTATTTTTATTTCTGATATTTTTGTGCCCCAGTGGTCAATCACTGGCTTGAGATTGATTATTATTGAAAATTAATATAAAACGTATTCCGGTGCAGGCAGTTACGCGCTTTTTGTTGTCATTAAATGCACAATTATTAGATAAGATAGATAAGAAAAATAAAATTATCTTATAAATTCAATGTTTATCTTGTGCTAAAATTTTTACAAAAAAGAAAAAAAAAGGAGGTAGCAAATAGAAAACGTTTTATTGAAAATTGTAATTGTATTCGATTAACAGTTACCGTTTCTTTTGAAATAATACACCATCTTAAAGCTTTCGTTGAAATTATGAAAAGATAAAATGGGAAAAGAAAACACATTTACTTAGTAAATATGCGGATGCAAATAAAAGGGGAAAAAAAGACCGCAACTGCTTTTAATTTCACGCTTGGTTTAATTTTAATGTATATCTAAATCCTAAATAAATGAAATTATAAGCTTTGTGTAGAAATCAAAAGACGATATTTTTTATTTCATTAAAGCAGCGGTTTAATTCTCAAAAATACCTTTATTGTACGTATTAATTATAAACCAATAAAGATTAGGAATATATTTGTAAGGAAATTGATATACTTAGGGCAATTTTTTGTGTATGCAGGGGAATGTGAGGCAAAGTGAAATAATTAAGATAACTTACCATTTTCACAACAAAAAAAAATGGAATTTTATTTTGCCAATTACAATACATAAATAAATAACAGTGTATTTTATAATAAAACTTGCATTGAAACTTTATTTTTCATTTTTAGTAGTAAACTTGAACCTTAAAAAAAAAAAAAGTGGAATATTTTCACTTTAAAAATTCTTGGGGCGAAGTAAAAATGAAATATTTTTCTCATGAAATACTTTCTATTAGATTATGAAAAATATTTTTGATCAAATGAATGAATAAATAAACAAATGAATGATTAAATGAATAAATAATGAAACAATAAACGAATAAATAAATTAATTATTTATTTAATATATGATAATTAATAATTGAATGAATAAAATAGTGAATAAATAAGAAAATAAGTGAAAGAATGAATAAATATAGGTGACTTTTTAAATGAGGAGTTGTGAATGAATTGATTAGTAAATGAATATTTAAATGATTTAATGAATGATTGAATAGTTAAACGAAATGGACTATTTCCCTTTGCCCTAATTGTACAAAATATTTAATATAAAAATAAGCTAAATATTAAATAAATAAATATTGTACCGAATATTAGTAGGTCTCAATTAATATTTAAAATGATAGAAACAAGAACTTAATAATATTTTATAATAACGAAAATGCTTTTTTATTTACAGCAAAAAATTTAAATCGAGGATCATTTTTTGAAAATTGCTTGTATTATCATATGCTTTGATTTTACAAAATAATTTTTTCCTGATTGGAACAAACTACATGTGTTACTACATAGTTGAAATGTCGCCAGATAGCTGGCGCTAAATATTTCACCATTTCACTTTGATCCGCTATTTCACTATGCTCCACATTCAACAACTTTATGTGTTAAAATAATCAGTTATTCAACGTTTTGAAGCACAAAAAATGCCAATTATAACAGACCCGTGTCTCGCTGTTACAAAGAACACCTTTATCAATGCAAAGAAGTATGAGCTTCTGGATGAAAAGTCTTTCGAGAAAAGATGATCACGTCATCCGCTTTTCTCGGTTGACTTTTCATCTAGAAGCTCATACTTCTTTGCATTGATAAAGGTGTTCCTTATAACACCGAAACACAGGTCTGCTGTAATTGGTATTTTTTATGCTTCAAAACTTTGGATAACTGATTATTTAAATTTTCATGACAAAGGTATTTTTTGTTACTTTATATGTGTATATGTATACTCAGTTAATAAACAAAAAGTTTTTTTTTTTTTTTTTTTTAAGGAGTTCAATGCAAATACATTAGTAAAATTTCAATGATTAAAATGTATGTTTTTTCCCTTTAAAAACGTGCAGTTAGTGTTATAAATGAGTGAAAGTGTTTCACAGAAAGTCAAACTGTATTTGAAGGCTGATTACAATGTAAGTTAGTATGCACTAAAACTTTACTTCTTTTATTATATTACTAGTGGCACCCGCACGGCTTTGCCCGTAGTATAAAAATTAATAGGATTTTTGGTTCTCCTGTATATGTACAAATAATGTATTGTGAATTTCTCGCCATTTGGAATGCCAATGTTACGGTTCCACATTATGATAACTTGGTAATTTACTCATCCATCTTGTGATAATTTTGCTCGGGAAAATGTTCTTAAAATTGGAATAGAAATAGAACAAAATTGAATTTTCGAAAAATCGCTTCGAGGTGCACACCGCCATGCTACAAACTAATTCTGTGCCAAATTTTCATGAAAATCGGTCGAACGGTCTAGGCGCTATTCGCGTCACAGAGATCCTTACAGAGAGAGATCCGGACAGAGAGACTTTCAGCTTTATGCAATACTAGCAAAAATACCCGGCGTTGCCTGGGTCAGTAGTAATTATGAGAAACACTCGTTACTTGCACTTGTTTTCTATTTTAAATGAAATAATTCAAAACAAACCCCTTTGACGTGATTAAAAATCGAGCTTCTTTCTTACTCATAAAACTAATACAGCAATAAATAAGAGCAAAATAGCATTCATTTAGAAACGAAAGCACGACATTTAAGCTTATACAAATTTGAAGTATTGCCGAAATATGGAATTAAATTTCACATGTTTAAAAAGATTTATCAGTTAATACATATTTTTTTACATGGAGTCTTACCTTTTCTGCATGTCTGTTGAAGTACGAACTGTTCAAAAAAAAAAAAAACCATAATTCAGAAGTTAAAAAGTTAATTTTAAAGTTATTACCAACCTAAAGCAATAATTGCACACATTGCGTTCTAACTAAGTCCATATTTGCTGAATGGGGTTGTTTCTTTCAGTCAAAAGTACATTTTTAGTCACTGAAATTGATAGAATAAGTAAGCAAAAATAACATGGAGCCAGGAAAAACGTTTACTTTCCCAAAAGTTACTTTTTATTCAAGTTTTTTAAATGCTACAAATGATACACTTTGGCGCGCTACTCCATTGCCCGACTAAATGTTAACGCTTTGCTGTCAACTGCTTTGCCTGGTTATGCTAATTTGCGCTGTGCGCTAATGGCATCGGTGAATGACATTTCATCACTTGCGACGTCATGTGTAGAAGCGTAAAACATGAATTTCCATCTGCACACCGATTTAAATACTTGTTAAAAAAACTAATTGCTTGTCAAATAATATTTAAAATTGTTAAATCCTATGTTTTTAAGTATGTTCTTTCTGAAAATAAAACTTTTAAAATTTCGAAAACAACCCTATTACAAACAAAAAAGTAGGAAAGAAATAAGCAAATAGTAGATACGACCATTTAAGATAATATTAACTCCGACGATGTATATTACAAATAGAGAATACTTACTTATAAAAAAAAACCACCTCATGTCAAGAAACCCCTCATGAAAAGTCACCTCGTTTTTTAATGAGAACTGGTTTCAAAGATACTTTGAAATTTTTCCGCCATATGGTGCGTACAACGAGAAAAAAAAAAGAAAAAAAAACCGCTTTCACCTTATTAAAACTGTTTCTCATTTTAAATAACAAACTTTGTCTAATTAAGAACTTGTAAAAAATAAAAATAAAAAGTAAAAATATGTTAAAATCAACATATGTTCTATGCTGGGTACTAGGAAATTCTTCACTTATTTCATGCAAGAATAAATTACGCTAGGTTATCAAACGTTCTTACTGACAGTAATTAACGTTACATATCCTTCAAAATTATCGCGAAATTTTCTGGAGGTTTTTATTTAGCTACTTCGATTAAGTTTTGTTTTCTTGTTTTTATCAAATTTTGCCCAGCTAATTTACTTTAAAGAGTTTCCCGTCTCTTTCTAATTATTAGATGCACTTTCGCTGTCAAAAGTAAAAGTGAAATAAGATGCCCGTTATCGATCAAAGTTTTTGTTTACGAAAGAACGCTATAAAAGATTGTTGGTGTTTCTTTATGTTTATAAAGAAAAAAAAGGGGGGAAGGGGGAACGAGGAGAGAATTCGTTGAAAATTTCCTTTTTTAAAACGTTTTATTCGTTTACAATGTTGATAAAACTTATTGAGTTAAAATAATGCTGCAAATAAATATTTTTTTTGCAAAATGTTATTAATTGTACAATCTAATGATGATTATTATTAAAAAGTTATGCTAATTGAAAAAAAAAAACAATCTTCAAAATGCTTCTGACATTTCGTTGGCTGATTCCTATGTAAAATGACCCCCTGAATCCGAATATAACCTCCGTTCCCCCCCAAAAACGTACCAATTTTTTTTAAGACACCGCCCCCCCCCCAAGTTTTTTTCAATTTTCCTTAGTTTAAGAGAAATTATTTATTTTAGTGGTTAAAAGAGCTTTATATTAACAGCTAATATGGTTTTGACTGGCAAGAGAGGTTCGAAGTTCAAGACCATGGACACCAATAGCAAAAGGGGGGAATTGGGGATAAACCCCCCTCAAAAGGAATATTAGAAAAGTCTACAAAAACGATCATTTTATTATTAAAAAAAGATGTTTGAAAAAAAATTTCGGCACGGAATGGCAGAATAAGACTCGATTCTATGACTCCGATGTCCAAAAAAAAAAAAAAAAAAAAAAAAAAAAAAAAAAAAAAAAAAAAAAAAAAAAAAAAAAAAAAAATTCGCGATGTAAAAAAAAAAAAAAAAAAATAAAACTATCATGTGAAGTCGCACGTTGCATACGAGTTGAATCGCGGGTATTCATTCAAAAGGACATTCTTCTGACTGATTCTTATGTAAAATGACCCCTTGTTTCCAAATACGACTATCTTTCCCAAATCACACACCCTTTTTGAAACCTCCCTCCCCCCTCCTCTGATTCAAAGCCATTTTTTTTATTTGGAGGGGAAAAGGAGCATTACAATGACCGTAAACCTTATTCTGAATGATTAGATGTGCAAAGCTCAAAACCCCCAAACACACTGTGCAACAAAAAAAGAAAAAAAAAATTCAAATGCTTGTGAGGCTAGTCCGGCTGATTCTTCTCCAAGTGACCCCCTGAATGTGATCTCCGTTTACCCCTTCACATCCCAATTTCGTAGAAAAGCCCCCCCCCCGCCTTTAAAAAAATTTTTTTCTTTAATTTTACATCTATTATTTTCCTTTGGAAGGGGGGGAAGAATTTTATATTAAACCGTAACATTGTTTTGGAGGGAAGAAAGGCTAAGTGTTCAAAATCATGAACACTGATAACAAAAGGGGAGACTTGGGGAGCTTATTTGGGGGTTGGGGGACATCGACCCCCCAATATTGTAATGGGGGCATGATGGAAGAGAAGGTGGTCATATTTGGAAACAAGGGGTCATTTTACATAAGAATCAGACAGAAGAATTCCTTTTTGAATGAAAACCTGCGATTCAATTTGTCTGCAACGTGCGACATTTACAAGATAGTTTTTTTTTTTTTTTTTGCGAAAATTTTTTTGGACATGGAAGTCATAGAAGCGAGTCTTTTACTCTCATTCTGCACAATTTTTAAAAACTCTTATTTAAAAAAGCAGAATAAAAAGATTGTGTTTCGTGATTTTTCTAATATTTTGGGGGATATGCCCCTCAAGTCCCCCCTTTTATTAGTGGTGCCAATTATCTTGAACTTCGAACGTCTCTTGCCCACCAAAACTATATTAACAGTTAATATAAAGCTCCTTTAACCGCAAAAAAAATTGCTCTGAAACTAAGCAAAATTGAAAAAAAAAAAAAAAAAACTTGTGGACCTTAAAAAAAATTGATACGCATAGGGAGGGGGGAACGGAGGTCATATTCGGATTCAAGGTGTCATTTCATATAAGAATCAGCCGACAAAATGTCAGAAGCATTTTGAAGTTTTTTTTTTTTTTTGCCGCACAGTGTAATTTAATTGAAAAAAAAATATAATTAAGATCTAATTGAAAAAATATACTTGTTTCTATTCTGTGCTTTTACCCATCACACCGTTTCACTAAATTTTCTATGCTAAATTAGCACGCCCCCCCCCCCTTTCTAAAAGTGTTTGTTTCTATTCGGTGTTTTCACCCGTCTCGTTATTTAGTTAATTTTAAGTGTTAAATTAGCACACTCCCCACCCCCGTCCAAAAAAGAAAAAAAAAAACTTTATGCTTTTCGTATTATAGTACTTTACTGCATCATATAATTACTCTCTTTTTCTTTTTTTGTGTAATCAAGATTGCTCATAGATTTTACTTTAACTTGGGAATGGCGTTTACTTTTACTTCCTTCGTGATGTTTTGATAACAATTCGAGTTATTTATCGCTTTATGTGGCGAATGGAACTTAGGTAAGGGGATGTTGTGTCACACGGAAGAGTTTTGATCCCTTTATGTGTCATGAACATACGCCGCAATAAATTAACTTCAAATGCATAGATACTGTAATTATGAATAATCATTCTTTAAATTACAACTAACTTAAGCCTTTTTTTCAAAACAAAGGTTCTGAAGATTTGATGTTTGATCGTAGAGTAGAATAATAATGAATTCACGTAGAATATGTTTTTCATTTTCATTCAGTCTGCTTTAAAAAATAGTTATTTTTAGTTTACGAATTTTTAACAGAATCTTAGATTTCAATAGCTTTGTTATTGTGCACATTTCTAACTCTGTATATAGTTAATTTATTTTTTCATGATTTCTTTATGTATGATGATATACGTCGTAAAATATATTGCTCCTCAGTGGGATGTTTTGGAGGATGGTTAGTGTGAATAAAAAAAGAAGAAATAAAAATAAAAAAAAGAAAGAAGAAGTAAAAAAGAGAAATAAATAAAAAAGGAGAAATAAAAAAAGTAGACTGAAATGTTTGAAAAAAATTATAACTTGGAGTAATCATGGAGTGAGTAACTATATAGCGTTGGAGTTTGAAAAATAAAATATTGGACGTTTCAAAGAAATAAATAATGTTTCAAAATCTGGTTTGAGCTCCTCTCTCAATACTTAGCTAAATTTTCTCTGCTAAATTAGCAGACTTTCCTCTACACGAACTTTTATCAAACAGAAAGAAATGAAACAAATATTTTGTAACTCTCAAACGTGAAGTTTTTTCTTTTGTTTGAAATTTATTGATCCTACCGTCTAAGTTTGATTTCATCTCCTCCAGAATAAATTCACGGAATATATTGTGACAATATAGGGTAACGGCACCAGTAACAGACATGCTTAAGACATCGCTCTCAGGTTAACTCCATTTTCTGAGCCTTTTGATGTGTTTATACATTTAAAACTTTTTCTCTCATGCAACTACATGTCATCCAACGTTTGGCTGCTTCTGGATCCTCTGAATTAGATAGTTTTATTTTTATTTTCTGAATTTCGAAAAAAAGGTCCGATCCCCAGTAGCAGACACAGAAAAATCTGAGGACAGCCAGTAGCAGAGAGGATGAGGAAAGGAAGAGTAATAGACCCTTTTTCTTTTCAAAATGAGCAAAAGTTCTTTATTTTTAGAACTACAACCCAAATTCAAAATAATAGAATATCAGAACTTGTTTGAACAAAACTTGTCCTTGAGTCGGGAAAAATGAACGCATGCAAATTAAAGGGACTAAAAATGGTTATTTAATGGTAAATCAATTTAAACAACTTTTCAAATATTATTTTAACAATTTATGGATTAATAACACATTAGAAAAATAGATAGATTTTTTATATGGGTCAAAAAAATCAGAATAATCTATTCATTCAATGTGAATTTTAACAACAAGTTCCGCCTAGAACTAAACGAGCCTACTTTCCCCTATTCCCATACTACTTTCAAGTACCTGATCAATATTCTCAAAAAGAGCTAAAATCGCAAATTGTTTCCAACATAGTTTTTTTTTTAATATTTTAAGCTGATTTCTAGGACTAAAATATGCCTTACTCATCTAAAAAATTAGATGCGTAAGAAAAATAAATAAATGAATAAACGAACAAATAAAATAGCAGCACCTTTTAAACAAAGCACTTCTTCCATAAAAAAAAAAAGAAACTTTAACTTTCTAAACGAAAAAATAATAATAAAAATGAATAAGCTCATTAAAATAAGTACATCATATCAAAAAAAAAAAAATCATTTCTTTTTTCCCCAGTTGACAAAAATAATTTTTTAAATGAATTAATGCACTTATCAAAATAAATAATAACAATAAAATGTCAACTTAAAGAAATAATTTTCGTTGTCAAAAAAAATCGTCTGCGCATATCTTTATGTTGAAACATAAATGACTTCGAGTTTATCCGCCGAAAACTGAATACCTAAATTAAAACTTTAGAGTGAAAATAAAAACAAGTCATATTAACAATAATTATTTCACAGTCAAAACAATGGCTGCTTAGTCGGAGTCGGAGTCAATCTCATTCTGGGATAAAAGTTGGAGTCGGAGTCGAATATGCAAGAATCGGAGTCAGTCATTTTGCCTCCCTGTATACATTTTTGCCAAAGCTACGAAATCAGAGTCGAAGTCAGGGAGTCGAAGTCCGACTAATTGTCGGGCAAGGACTCAGAGTCAGGTGCCCCTAAATTTTCGAAGTTGGAGTCTGGAGTTTGTCATCAAGAGCTATTTCCAACAAAGTTTGTTTGAAGTAAAACCACTAAAAATTACGGAATCTACATTGACTTTCAGTTTCCCCGTAGGCGCTAATGTTAAGGGATTTGAACTGCTCAAAATTGAACGGAAAATTGTTCAAATCGAAAATATATTTTATAGACAAGTTTTTCATCAAAAGCTTTTCCTACAAAGTTTGTTTGAAGCAAATTCGCCTCACAGTTCGGAATTGCCTTGAATTTCCCTGTAGGCGCTAATGGTAAGTTTTTTTGAACTGTTCAAAATTGAACAAAAAATAGCTCAAATCAAAAAGTGAAATATAGGAATGAGGTGTCCTTGCCGAGATCTTTCGAACACACACAAAAAAAAAAATGTTTTATTCACTCAAAGGTTATTAGGGGGGGGGGCAGACAGACAGACCGACAGACCGACAGACATTTTCCCCCATCTCAATATCCTACTTTCCAATTTTTAATTTTTTCATATTTATTTATTTATTTGTTTATTTATTTATTTATTTTTTTTTTTTTGACTTTTTATTGTTTTTGTAATATTTTCAAGATGCATTAAGCCTTATTTCATGCTTTTTCTTCTTTCCCTAACTTTTACTGGAAAAATAGGCTAAAAAGTATCGAAAATATCTGCATACTTGTTACCCTATAGTTTGTCACAAGTATGGAGCTTGGTGCCAGGATAATTTTACGCTCGTTTAAAAGCCTTTTACTGCTCAAAATGGGTCGTCAAGATAATAAATAGGAAAAAAAAAGAAGTTAAATATTGTATCATTTATTAAAGTTAGAAAAAACTATCCAACTCAATTCAAATCAACGTTTTGCAATCTATGGTATGTAAGATTTTAAAGGGACATAGAAAAACTGACCAACTAAAAAGTAACCGAAGTAAACGAGGTAGAAAAATTGTAACACCTGGCAGCGGTGAACCCAAATTAAAGTAAATTGTGGAAAATAATCGTTAAAAGTGCTTCTTACTTCCATAAGTGTTGGACAGAATGTATAGTTATCTTATCCACGCCAAATACACTTGGACGGTTGCACAAACTGCAGTTGCAATTGCGGATCTACGAAGTAAGACCAAAGATAAACGTGAAGCAGAAACGTGCACGACTCTCCTGGAGCAAAGTGAAGCTCAAACAGGGGCAACAAGGTTGGAAAAGTATTATATTCAGTGATGAATCTTTTCCTTTTTTTTTTTTTTTGAATATCTGTGAACAAAAAAAAAAAAGGTGTTCAGGTTTGACGTTTAAAAACAAAAGCATATGAGAAATCTTGTGTAAGACGTTCTCTCCACTTTGGCACATCCTTCTTGGTTTGTGGGTGCAGGAGAGCTGTTGGAATGGTGAAGTTATATATATCTTGAAATAAAACAATGCATGACTTCTGCTGTTTACCAATAGTACTGCTTGATACTTCATCTGAGGCACAGCAGTTACACATTTAGTAACACATTTTATCTTTCAGCAAGATTCCACTCCGTGTCACATCTTTAAATCGACTCATAGATTTTAAACAGAAAGAAGAATTTCGGTATTAAATTGGTCAAGCAACTCTGCCAATCTCAATACAATCAAGAATTTGTCGTACCGTCAAATCTAAAGAAAGCGGATCGAGACCTGGGGCCCGCCAACAAAATTTAGCTCGTTACCGCATTGAAGAGGGTAAGGAAACAGTGTCAGAAACGATTAATGTAAACAGGTGGTAGAATCCGTGTGTGAAAGGATTAAAGCATTGAAACCAGCAAAAAATGACGCATTGTAGTATTGATATTGTTTCTTTTGAAAGTGTTTTTCCCCCCTTTAATTTGAATATTCTAATTTTTTGACTCAATGTAAATCTTCATCACTACAAACTTTTGGATTATTCTGTCTAAGATTATTTTTAATTGAATATATTTGAAATGAAATGCACGCTTTTTGGTCTAAGAAAGGTAGAAGCTTCATTTAAATACCTAATTTGTACTTATATTTGAAATGGAATAAACTTTTTTCCAAAAAGTGGGAAGTATTCTATTATTTTGAATTTGGGTTGTAAAGCCTTAATAAATTCAGTTGAAAATAAAACACCAGTTAAACTTCGTGGTAGCTTTTCATAACATTCCACCACTGCCTTGTACATAGCAACTGGCTCATAAAATTCACTCTGATAATACTAGATGGTTGCACAGTATTCATGGGCCACCGCAACATCAATTTTACTCGCCTAATTGACTTATTATTTAAATCCAAACTTATGAATGTCTGTAACTGGACCCGTGTCTGTTACTGGTAACCTTATCCTATTCATGCGTTCTTTGAAATTCTGTATTCTGTGCTTAAGTACACTTGTTCTTATCAAATCTTTAATACATTTGTTGCAAGGAATTTTCTTCGAAAAAAAAAAAAAAAATGAGACTCCTGTTTAAAATTTAAGCACATGAAAAATTCACTTTTTCATCAACTAGAGCGCTGATAATTTTTCGTCATTTCTTTTAAAAAATGTTATCTTCGCATCGGGATTTAGCAGAAATTGAACTGCATTGAAGACGATAAGGCCAGAGAGTCTGAAACATTAATACACTTTTAAAATCCAATTAATTTAAAGCCAAACGATGCTTCAATATTTTAATGGATTTAACCTCACTCTGAAAGAAAAAAAAAGAAATAAATAAAACTGCTCTAAGGAACGAGGTATTAGGAAAGTAAGAAAAACTTTCTTAAAAAATACCCGATTTGCGTTACACACTTCAAAAGGAGAGAAAAAAAAACCTTTCTGTAATTAATGCTTTAAAAAGGTAGAGCAATGAAGGGGAAAAAAAGATTAGAGAAAAATTTTCCAAAAGCAAATAAGTAAAGTAATTTGAATAAAAAGAGGTTTTGGCGAGGGAAGTGAAATGAAGTAAGTATCATAAAAGAAGTAACATTTTCAAAGAAAGACGTTTAGAGTTGAAAATTGCCCCGGAAGGTTTTGCTTTCGTTTTCTGTGTGCCGTAGATAAGAAATGCCGACACGAGTGAATTTGAAATAACTTGCGTCTTTAACAAAATAGGCTTTAGGGACCATGCAAATATTTTGCATTCACTCTAAATTAAATGTTTAGAATTTGAATAAGGTAACTATTTTATCTATTTCATGCTACACGTCTAGTTTTTTCTTTTGCATATATGTATGGCTCATTGTAAAAGTGAATTACGTCCTGGTAAATGACTTTACTAGACCTTATTATATAAAGCCATATGCATTTTTTCCTTAGGAAAATATCAAAAAAAAAAAAAAAATAAGTGCTCAGCTACTATTTGTTGATATTTACCTTCGGAAAAGAAAGTTACTTCAATTTTATACTAAAATGTACAGGGTTAGCATAAAAGAGTATTCCGGTTTTGAAAACTTTATATTTCATAAACTATTACACTTAGCACTATAAATCATGCATAGAAGTAAAGATAAACTAGCTAAGTTTTTTTGAACGTGCGTAACTTTTTAATGTGCACGTTCCGCGCTAGCACACTCAGAAATTCCTTTTGGAAGGAGTTTTTTGGTCAAAACAGTCCTTACACGTGTATCAACTACTGTATTAGGATAGGAAACAATGGTATGTTTCTTTTACACATCAAAATGGTTCATTGTAAAAGGGAATTTTTTTCTTGCAAATGACTTTACTAAGCCTTATTATGCAAATCCCTTTTGCAAATTATTCCTTAAGAAAAAAAAAAGTGTTCAGCTACTATTTGAAATTTGTTATTTACCTCTGGGAAAGTGACGTCCGCCTTATCTAGTTGGTGGTCAGAGAAATCTGACTGCAGATGGGGAGGTCTTGGGTTCGAATCTTTGCTCAGGCATGGATGTACTTTATCTCTCCTTTATTTGTCCTTTCGTTGTGTAAATGTGCTGGTATGCTGTAAGTGGTTGCCTACCCTATAAACAGGTTCTTATGGCATGTGCGTACCGTAGAAGTCAGATTTCACATCAAATTACGGCACAGTTGGAAAAGTAAAGCAGTACATCCCAAATTGCCAGCCTAGCTGGCACAAGACAACAATTTTGGAAACGTGATTTGCTTCAATTTTATACTAAAACTAGTGGCACCCGCATGGCTTTGCCCGTAGTAAAAAATTAAAAGGTCTTCTGGTTCGCCTGTATATTTACAAATAATGTATGATGAATTACTCGCCAATTGGCTTGCCCATGTTACGATTCCACGTTATGATAACTTGGTAATTTACTCGTCCATCTCATGATAATTTTGCTCTGGAAAATGTTCTTAAAATTGGAATAGAAAAAGAACAAAATCGAATTTTCGAAAAATCGCTTCGAGATGCACACCTCCATGCTACAAACTAATTCTGTGCCAAATTTCATGAAAATCGGCCGAACAGTCTAGGCGCTATGCGTGTCACAGAGATCCTGACAGACAGAGATCCGGAAGGATAGAGATCCCGACAGAGATACTTTCAGCTTTATTATTAACTAGTGGTACCCGCACGGCTTCGCCCGTAATAGCAAATTAAAAGGTCTTTTGGTTCGCCTGTATATTTACAAATGATGTGTAGTGAATTTTCTCGCCAATTGGCTTGTGCCCACGTTACGGTTCCACGTTATGATAATTTCGTATCTCGCCAATTGGCTTGTGCCCATGTTACGGTTCCACGTTATGATAATTTCGTAATTTATTCGTCCATCTTATGATAGTTTTGTTCTTAAAATTGGAATAGAAAAAGAACAAAATCGAGTTTTCGAAAAATCGCTTCGAGGTGCACACCCCCATGCTACATACTAACTTTGTGCCAAATTTCATGAAAATCGGCCGAACGGTCTAGGCGCTATGCGCGTCACAGACATCCTACAGACATCCAGACATCCAGACATCCTCCGGACAGAGAGACTTTCAGCTTTATTATTAGTAAAGATAAAGATATATAACTAAATGTCATACTAGTACAAACAAATAAGTATTTTAAAAATATGGAGGTGCACCATTTTTTCTTTGAACGATACATATTTGAAAATGTTTAGATATGTTCCTGACACAAATTTTAACGTTTTTCAAAAATTTATTTTAGCTAAAATCTTCTTGTAAAATGGCATTCACCTTTGTTACTTGGCAACCGTGTTCTATTTGAACTCATATAACAGTTATCTGTATAAAATATTTAGAAGTTGCATACTTTAACTGAATAGACGTTCTTAACGAGAAACTTATAAACCAGTGTTGTCGGCCTAATTTAGTCCCTCAGTTGCCAACTCAAATCCTAAGAAGAAAAACTTTGGGTGCAATATAAGTAGTCAAAATTATATGAACTAACTGATGTTGCATATACTATATTAATTGCGTCTGAGTAATATAGTTTCGAGTAATCACGAATTGCTTAATATGCTCACTTAACCAAAATTGATGTTGCTCTGATTTATCCGATTACCATGACGGCTGTTGCTCTTAATATTTATTTAGAGAGCGAAATGTTTTTCGCCATAGTTACAAATCGTCTATGGTTTGATTTTATTCATATTTTTTCAGGACTAAACTCAAGCAGACCATTAAAAAACGGAGTTTTTGTGTAAAATTAAGTATTTTTGCGAAAAAACACCAATGTAGGTGAGCTTAAACAGCAAAACTTCATCTAAATACAAAATTTCCAGATTACTAATATAAATCATTTAAGATTGATACGAAATAAAAACACATTCCGTTATATGCTGTAAATAATCTTTATGATAAGTGTACTGGTGGATATCGCCATAAAATATTAATTTTCATTACCAGATCGACGGGTGCTAATTTCTTGGCCATTTCCATTCCATTTGTAGAAATGAGAAACCCAACGAATAGAGTCCTATTCAAACTCCTAATTGTGAAGAACACAATTTGAATTCAAGACCTTAAAATTCAAATGAATGCTAAATGTATTGATTATAGTTATAATTATTATTTTTGTCGTTTTGTACGTTTTATGGTGGATTGGTGTTTGAACAGTAATAAACGTGAAACGACAAATAGCGAGAACGCGCTTTTAACAAGACATACGACAGTAGAAAAACGTAAAGTACCCACACGTGACGACTGTTCTTAGGGATTCAATTTTATGCCAACAGGCATTAATAGTTTGGAAAGTCCAGAATTTAGTAAATATCAAAGTTATGCTTAAAATAAAAAAAAGCGTTATTTGGAAAAAAATATGCAGCAGTGGATGCAGTTAATATAAAAAAAAATATCTCATTAAGACAATTAAAAAAACAAAACTGAGGCTGTAGCTTCGTGCGCTCATGCTGTACTACAGCATAACACAAAAGCTCTCACTTTCTCTCGAGGTAATATCAAGTACAGTAGAACCTCGATTATTCGTAGTAATTATTATCGAACCTTTTCGATTAATCGATAATTCATCAATAATTATCTGGTTTAATATGTAGTACAGTTATCGAACTACCTTTATGAATATTTTAACTGTTAAATAGATTAAAATTATAAAATGAATTTAAATTTAATTCTGAAACAAAAACTTACAATGGTTTAAATGGAAGCTTCATCTGGTGTAAATTGGCCATCCTTTGCTGTGCAGTTCTATCCCGAAGTAGTTTACTAATGCGCTTGAGTTCAGAGGAAAAAATGCATGTTTGTTAAGAGAAAATTTTGGATGATAGTGGAAAGTGATAAAAAAAAGTGAAGAAGAAACCAACTTTGATTAATGGAGAGTTTCGATTAATCGAGGTTCGGATAATCGAGCTTTTATTGTACCTGAATTTCGGCAGAAAGACTAATTTTTTTCCTGTTTTTATTGATGGAGTTCGTTTTATGTTTTGTTTTTACAATGGAATACAGGTACTTGATCTAAACGAATAAGCAGGTGCAATGTGGATTCATTTTAGTTCGGAGAAATTCCAGCAATAAATACCAAAACAGATTCATTGGCACAAGATGCAGTAATGCAAAGAACTTACTCAAATGGGCATGGTTTAAAATTGCGGGTGTTGAAGAAATTTCTATGTGGTGTACTGCAATAATACATTGTCTCTATTCTCTCTCATTCTCTCTCATGGTATTATGGCGTGCCTTTTAATTGCGGTAGAATCTTTTTCCTTTAAAAATAACCTAAAAATATCAAATAATGTGTACATGTAAATTTTTGACGCTATTTAGATATTTATGCAACTTTTTTTTAAAAAACGGAGTTCCTTGAAGATCTTTCTACATGGAGAAACATGCACTTTTTAAGGGTAGCGGAATAAAAAGAGATTTATTAAGAAAACTCAAATTATGGGAGAAAAGGTAAACAAAACTGCATCAAGAATTTCTTCTTTAATGTTGCAGCATGTTAAAACTTTAAGTGAACTTGATTTATCTCAAAAACTAAACCATTTTTGAAGATCATTTATGACACCTGATTATCGAAATCAAAAATTTTTTCTGGAGAAATATTTTGATAAGTTTGCCGGGATATCTATATAAGTGCTCCCTAGGAGTTCACTTCTCCCTTAGAAGATAATCTCATTGAACTATTTAACAACAAAAGGTTAAAAGTACTGACGTTGTGGAATTAGCATAATTTTGAATTGAAATAAAAGATGAACGACCCATACGTCAATTCTTCACTTCTCATTTACTCTAAGCGGTTTCTATGACCATCACTGTGATAAATATCAGGAAACTTCCACGGCCACGTGCGGGACAAAAAATACGCTTAAATGTTATTAACATTGCTTCATATCACTTAATATTTTAAATAAATATAGGTAAGCAAGTTTTTAATCTTTACAACTGAAACAAAGATACTCCTGATACAGTTATAGTTTAATTAAACAATTTTGTTGTTTAAAATTTAATTTATTTGCATGCGTCACGTGCGGGACATCCAAAGTCGACCTCTTTTAACTTGCTTATGAATTAGCTAATATTTTTGAGAGCAGATCATGAGTCACGTGCGGGACATCCAAAGTCAATCTTTTGTAACTTGCTTATAAATTAGCTAATATTTTTGAGAGCAGAGCATGCGTCACGTACGGGACATCCAAAATCAACCTCTTGTAACTTGCTTATGAATTAGCTAATATTCTTGAGAGCAGAGGTTCCAGTGTAGAGGAAACATGTCTCATTTGTTGAGAAACAGTAGTTTAAACCATTGAAAAAAAAACTGTGTATTAGATCATTCCAGGAAAAAGTAGACACTATGTCCCGCACGTGACGGTTCATATATTTCATTAAAAAGCAATTATTTGAAAAAATAATGAAGAAATCTTTTGCTTACGAAATAACACACTCGTTTGTAATTTAAGCAAAAATATATTTATCATTACCCTTTTAAATTATTGTTTTAAATAGAATATATATGAGGCGTCACATGCGGGACAAAATTACTGTTTGTCATGGAATTTGCCTATCAAAAATTGAACCAAAACCAATGTGAGAGAGAAGTATGTAGCACTGTTTCATTTGATTCAATGGTTTTAGAAAAGGTGCAGTAATTTGAGGAAAATTTACCTGCTCAAAAACTTTTCAAAGTATTACTCAACTTTATCTCTTTCCTCCTCTTTTTCAAATAATTTTCCACATCTATTTTTTAAAGTAAGACGCAACCTAGAAATCTTAGTCAGAAAAGAGTTAAATGACCCGAAACAATTTCAGAACCACTCGCATAACAAATGGGTAAAATAAATTTAATGCTAAAGCGAATTAATACCGAATACTGGAGAATTTTTTTTCTCACGCGTGCTGAGGGATGATTGCAATATCTTTATGAAGTCATTAAGATGTGTCTGCAAGGTTTAAAAAAAAAAATAGTACATTTTTATATTAACTTGAGGTTGTCTTAATTGTTCAGTTTATTTTCATAGAATTCATCAAAAGAAATACCAGAAAAGTATAAATTTTGCATAAAATACAATAGCATTTTAAAAAGAAATCTTAAAATACAAATATTTTAAAAGTCGATGAAAAACGCATTTTGATGTTGAGTTGAACCGTACTATTGTCTATTCCAGACTAATAAGTCCGTAACAAGGACAAAACTGCAGTCTCTGGATATCATAACCGGGCTGTTGGTGTATTGTATACAGCTTTGGCGTGTTTTAAAACTGTTTAATAATCATTGAGTGCGGATCTTTAGTTTTTATTTTTACTTTGTGAAAACTTTAAAGTTAAAAAAAAATTTCTGGAAAAATCATAAATCATTTGTAGGAGAACATACTAATGATTCGAATGACTAATCGCTAAGTAGAATGAATATTAAAAGTTTCTCTCCCTGATCATTCTGAAAATTCAAAGCAAGATATTCCCAAACTTTCAAATATTAATTCTTATGTAACAGTTTTATATAGAGAAACATTTTCTTCGGCTTTAATTAAATATCGTATACAACGTACTATAAATTCTTAGAATATCTTACATAATGTAGACTTAAGGAGTAAAAGGTCTTGCATACTTCAGCAAACATTTATCTAACTGCATGGTTCCCTAAATACCGACACGTTTACCGGGGAGACTTCCTCTACTTTAATTTTTCGTAACATTAAACTTAAAGAAGGAGAATCTGTTCGTGCAAATCTTGAAGAAGCGAAGTGATTCATGTAGAAACTTTTTAAGGGGGCGTATGCTCGTCGCAATTCTTTGGTGGAATCATTTTTGTGCACGTTCTTTGAGTTGGTAGACAAATATTTCTTACATGGAAATGTACAGGGGTTTCGAAAAGTCCTTGACACAGTTTAAAAGTCATGAAAAGCAACAAATTTTCGTATTATTGTCATTTCGCTATTATACTTCACAGGTTCGAGAATTTCTGATGACATCGTGAAAAAAAAAGAAAAAAAGAAAGAAGTGGAAATTATAAGTAGTTAACATTGATGGCTTAAACGCCACTGTAAGAAAACAAATGTAATGTGAGGAGTTTAATCATTTCATTAGACAGAAAGCAATAGCTGTCATTAGGCAAATTCAATGTGATCTCCGTTTATGGACATGGGATGAACCCGAGTACTGCTTCGCTGTAGTTCGAGCAACATACCGTGCACATAGTATGTTGCATTAATGTTGCATTATAATTTTATCAGACAAAAAGCTATACCTAATCATTCCCAGAATTTAATGCGTGCACCGTTTATGAACTTGGGATGAACTTAAGTATTGTTTTAGCTGTGGTTTGAGCAACATACGATGTACACATTACGATCATTAATGTTGCATTATCATTTTGTTAGACAGAAAGCAATGCCTTTCATTACCAAAGTTTAATGTGCGTACCGTTTGTTTACACCGTAAGAACTTGAGTACTGTTTAGATGTGGTTCGAATAACATACGGTGCACATATTGAACTCTGGTAGTGAAAGGTATTGCTTTCTGTTTAATAAAATGATTCAACCGCTCAGATATACATAAGTAGATATACGCGGTTTTAAGTAGGTTTCTTTGAAAACTACAATGGACTCATTATTGAATGTCCTCCCTTTTTTGCCAAGTAGTTAGTTACGATGGCACAACATCGTTTACCCGGACTAAGTGGGGCAATCCGGGAAATCCAAGGCAAGCCGGAAGATCAAAATTCCATATAATTGGGGTAGTATGGGCAATACGCCAAACAAATCCATAAATAAGATTTACGGTACAATGCAACAAAAAACAACATTTTGTTGCAAAATAACACACAGAATACATTAAGAATTATCAAAAAGAAAAAAAATGACCAACTCTTAACAACGTTTTGATCTACCGTCTTCTAGTTCAAACAAACGTGTCGTTTGAAAAAAGCACTGCCAAAATAACGCGTTATCGTTATAGTTAAGCTGTAGTGGCGTATTAGTATCAATCTATGAAGGAACCTGGCATTTAATCAAAATAAAGAAACGAATGATGCCTCCGTGGCTCTATGGTAGAAGCTTTGCTTCAGATGTCGGAGATTGTGGGTTCGATTTCCGCCGTAGCCCTGCGTGTTAATTCCTCTCTAAGTGCTGTAAATCTTTCTTATGTTATCTTATCTGTTAATAAAGAAGTCCATTCTATCGAGTCAATGGCACCAATCTTTCCGCAGTAGTTTATTACGGATACGCCAAAAACAACAACAACAAAGATACGAATGCGCAGCATACTTACACATTGCTGGCAAAAAAAATAAATTGCATTACCCTCGCATTTTCACAACAATGGGATATGAGAGAAGTTTTGGTCGCCGATTAACGATGAATATATGTGAAGTTCTGCAAAACTTATGAAATAGACATTTAACAGCAGGAATCCGATAATTTTTTTACTTTATTTATGGAAATACATGGCCAATACTGTATCAAGTACAATGAGAAGTGCATCCACGTTGCCAAGTGGACGACGAAAAAGTAAGGAGAGGTTTTAATTGTAATACTCTTTCTGTTCAAAAATAAACAAAGCTAAGATGGAAATGTTTGAACATCATAAAATATAACCTAATATGTTGTTAATCTGCCTCTAGCTGTAATGACAGTTTGAGATCTACGGGGTATTGAACAGATGAGTGATTGATCGTATTCTTTACTGAGTTCATGGTGCCAGACACGAATTATTGATTCCCGGAGATTTGCAAGTGATGTTAGCTTATGTTTCTCATCACTTCTACAACCATTCTATTCGAACAATTTTCGATCGGATTTAGATCGGGGCTGTTTCCGGGCCAAGGCAAACTGCTGACCCCGTGCTCATTTTTCCATTTCTGAAACTGCGTGTGAGTTTAGAGAAAAAAAAATACTTAATCCCATGTCAATTTACGTCTAATGGCAGGATAAAGGTTTTTAAATTGTAACTTACCAGCTTTTCCCTATGGCATGGAGCAGAATCATCCTGGAAAATGACGTTTGGAACTGAAGTAAAGTGATCCCGGATATTAGGAAGCAATTTCTCCTCCAAAATGCCAATATACACCTGAGCGTTTACTGTTCCTTGCACAAAATGAAGCCCACCAACTCCTTGATCAGAAATACATCCCCAAATCATCTGGGGGATCCTTGACTGTGTGTTGAATGCAGTCGGGATGATATTCCTCTCCTTTGCGGCGTCTAACTGTGTGCTATCCGTCGGAGCCATAAAGATTGAATTTGGATTCGTCCGAAAACACAACTGATTTCCATTGACCGACAGACCACGCTCGTTGAGCTTTTGCCCTGTCTAGACGCTGTTTCCTCATTTTTTGGTCAGCAATGACTTCCTCTATGGTCGACGTGCCACTAAGTCGTTTTCGTACACCCGATACGTTTCCCCATGCTGTTCTAAGGTCTGTTGAAGATGATTGTTTTTTCCGAAGACTAAGTAGTATCAAATATCTTTACTTCGCTGCATTGGATATTCGTGGACGACCACTGCTTCCGGTGCCCTTTAGCTTATTCAGTAGTGGAACAACAGTCGATTGCGAACAGTTTATTCTTTTTGCTATGGAACGTGACGACAATCCTTCTTTGTCCAAAGCAACGGCAACACTCTTCCTTTGTGGTGTCAGTTGAACGTATTTCAACATAGTGCAACTCATAAGTCCAGCTCGTAAATGAATGCGCCGAACGTTCAATTGTTTTTTTGTAGTTAGAAGGATGATGCAATCTTACGTAATAGCTTGCGTCATGTACCGATGCCAATTCGTGTTATATGATGCAAGAAACGCTAAATATTTCATAATTACATATAAATGCTAAAAAGATTTGGATTTCGCGGGTGATGGAATTTTTTTTTTTTTACCACCACTGAATTTATACGCTTGCTTTCATAATTTAACGTTACATGATGTAAACATAATTTTTACGAAGCTACAAATTTGACTCGGATAAGAGGGTTATCTATATAAACGAGGACCAAATAAATGAGGATCATTTGTAGCTTTGTTTCAATAATCACTACAAACGTATTTCTTCTGTTATTTTAAAATTAACATATGTCATGCGATCTCAGATGAGCATTTCGCATCTCCTTTTCGGTAAAATGTAATAAAATGGTCTTCAATTACTAGTTTTGGTCTTCTTAAAGGTCCTAGGCCAAGGGTTTCCAATCTTTTTTGATTCGCGGCACCCTTGGATGAATAAGGATTTTCTTACTACACCCTAGCCTAGCCCTATTATATCATGCATAGTGATACTGTGGACACTTCGCCGCACCCCTCGTTTTCCCTGGGGCACCGGTGACACTTCGTGGCACCCCCAGCCTCTCTTCGGAGCACCCTTCATACCGCAGCACTCACTTTGGGAACCTTTGCACAGAGTAAGTAATTAAAATAATTTATAAATGTAGGTAAACAATAACATTTTATCACCTCAGTGTAAAATTAAAAGTAATATATTTTCAGATTTCACTTGAATTTAACTGTAGCTAAAACACAATAATTAACACGCATTTCCTAGCAATATTTATTACACCAGTCTCTGTTAGAAGTAACTTTTATTTACAATCCGGAAAGAAAGATTTTTCTCATTACCACATTCATTTCTTTTTATAAAAGCATCGCATTGTTTAAGGCCATTGTTCATTATCTTTCTCTTAAACTCGTTTCCTGTATAACACTGCAAAGTTTTAAACTACAATTCTAAATCCTTTATTTATTTAAATGAACTCAACTAATTGAGTTAAATTTTAACTTAATGGTTACATTAATTAGCCCTAGGTTAGACAAAAAAACAAGTATTTTTCTTTTCTTTCGGATATATGTTGAACAAATGAATCTTCTCTATTTAAATTGCTCTTTTTTGCATAAAACGTACTTATTTTCTTTACCTTTTAAAAAACTTAATGTAGCGAATTTAACAAAGTAGCGCTTCATCTCTTTATTCAAGAGGATTGCTTTCACATGCGTAAAAATATGTTTGTATTGTAGAATGCATTTTGAGTTACAAAAGACTGAAAAAGCACGTCATTTAAAACGATTTTTAAATACAAAATTTTATTTTAAGCTTTTCCATCTTTACATATCTGCATTTTCTACCTTTGAATTTGTTCTGAGATGGTTATTTTTATTTTTTATGCTGCACTCTTTGTGTACTTTTAAACTATAATTTCAGAAATATTTTTTTTAAATTATTTTATTTTTCATTCGTTATCTGATGAAAAGGTTTTCTTTCTGTTTCAGAAACATCATTAATAGTAACAATAATGCAAATGTGACTAAATATAAACGAAACGATATATTTTCCAATTGAGTGAGAATTAGCTATTATTTTACTTCTTGAGAATTTAATTAAAAGTAATGTACTTTTTCGCTTATTTAAATATAGCTTCAGAAATTGGGTACGACCGACTAGGTTCCTCCCTTTTGTTTGGGTTAACAGAATAGACCCAAAGTAACTTCATGAACTACACGGTTATACCTATAGCTTACAGGATGAATTAAACGATCGGAACCACTAGTACAGGATCGGAGGCAGTGCTGTACTAATCAGTAACATCCATGATTTAGATAGTATTTCAAACCGAGCTTTTGGCACGGAATTATTCAAATTCTTGCCCACTGTACCATTTAAAACAAAATTGAAATTATAAGTACGTATCTTCCACTGCGAAAAGAAAATGTTACTTTTCATTCTTTTTTTAGGAAACGCTTTCTAATTTCGTTCGTAAAAGAAACATTGTTAATAATAACAATGATGTAAATGTGACTGCATTTAAATGAAACAACGATGTACATTTTGCTATTTATTTATATTAAAGATTTAGAGGAAAGTTTCAGAAAATTCATACTTAGCATGTAACCGAAAATAACGATCATCTCGCTCACTTTTACTTGTCTTCACAGAATAGACCCGAAGTTTTCCCATGGGTTTCTAGGATAAACTTACCATAATTAGAATAGAAAAGATCAGAACCACTAGAACAGCTCCGGAGAAAGTGCCATACTAATCAATACCATGAATGACTTATCAGGTATTAAAATCCGGGATTTCAGTTCGGAATTCTTCGGGCTAACCTATATAACCATTTTAACCGAAAACTGAACAGAAAGTATATATACCAAAATCCTAAAGGAAAATGTGTATAGTATTAAATGCTGTAAACATAAAACCTATTTTTAGTTCTTAAGCATATTTTGAACTCTCTAACAAACGGATATGTTTCACAATGAGTTCTTTTTTAAACCTCTTTTGCCTTAAGAATTTTTACCAAAAATGTAAAAAAAAGCAAAAAATTTCACTTAATTGCAACCTCATACCAAAACTTTCACTATGACATCCAGACACTACAGTTTCACGTTTTTTAGGATCACCAGCCTGGAAAAGGCTTAACCCAGCTTTAGGCCGACGTCATCTCATTGTAGCTGAGATTTTCTTTGCACTGGTAGTTAAATATAATGTAGCGCACTAGAAGTTTTGTTGTCATCTAAAAAACTTTGAGCTGCACCCTCCACACGAGAAATACATTTACTTATTTTTATAACGAATTTCACAAGACGCCCTTTGCTCTGAGCATGCGTGGTATTCACATGAACCAAACCGAAAATAAACGCCACTGATCAATATCCACAGAAAGTTTATTTGCTTTAACAAAATTATGACACCCACAATCATTTGATGCTCAGCACAACACAAACATAAAGTGATCAATTCATCGCTACTATTTGCTAAAACTTTCTTTTTATTTTTTGCATCTAACAAAGCATTACAGTTTTTTTAACAAATTTATAATGTTTAAATGAATTTATATTAATTTTGATTGTATTATAGTGGAGAATCACTTAACGAATTTCATGATGTTTAGATCGCTTTACAATCTTCTGACAGCTCTCATTCAACAAAACACTGTCCATTGCATTATTTGTGACAATACTTGAGTTTTATTCAAAACCTTAAGTGCAACAAGCTATTGTTAATCCTTAAGTCAAATCTTCCTCAATGCTAATGAGACGAAGTAACCTTTCATTGCCTGCGGTAGGGCTAATGGAATATGATCCTCAAGGTGTCATGACCGTCTTTCGTTCCGGATTATCGTCTTCCATTGATGACAGGATTTAATTATCCGCCAATCAATTACATGTAGCCTGGGAATAAGGGCTAATGACCTAGGTTATTAAAGCGTCAGTGAAAGCTTTCAGAATACTCTTACGTTAGGGAAAGCACTAAGATCAAGAACAGCTAATCGAAAAAAAAATGAAGTAACTACATTCATCACATTAAACATGAAACAATATACTTTTACCAGTTTATTTGCATTGCATTTTTATAAATCCAGAGATTGCTTCCTCTTTTCCGTGCCACATACATGTATTTCTTCCAAGTGTTGAATAACATCTGATTTGAAGCATTTTGAAAATTAAAATGACTGTTCAGATTAAATGTAGAATTTATAATACTGTTATAATAATTATTTCTTTCTATCGATGCATTTTGCAGATGGACTGGTAATCATCTAAGTCTCTAAATGAGTCTTAATGATTATAAAGAGCGGACAGACGATAACTATCTGTACAATCAAGGAAATACTGAATAGCCTGTATATCAGAGAGAAATCCTGCATGCTGCAATGGGTATATGTAGATGTAAACATCGAGAGAAACGACTATGAGAATTATTTGGACAAAGAAGTTCTAAACCGCAAATAATCTTCATATACCATTGCACTTGCAGTAGTAAATACAAATACCGAGAGTAGGATCACAATTGAGGCAGTGAGAAGCAAAGGAAGATACTTTCGAGTTTTGAGTACACCGTGTTTTAAAGTTCTGGTCCTAAGCAGGTTTTCATTGGATTTTGTTCTAAATCATGCTGCATAACAGAACCTACCTGTACTATCTCTTGCTCAAAGACAGAGATGTTCACCAACCCTTTGTACTGGTTATCTCCAAATCTTTAATTTTGGCATTTGCATCCCTTTGCTTCTCACGGCCTTAATTAAGTACTATAGGATGTCCTTTAGATACCCCCCCCCCCAGCAAGTTTTTATAACACTTCATGCCGTCTTTGTCTTCACAAAAATCGTCATGCAACTTTATAAACAGTTGATGTTGTATCCCTTCAAGTTCTTCTTATCATATTGCATTGCATTGCATTACTTCTTATCATTGATATTCGATCGTAGTGTCAACTGCATAATACACAACAAGCATACACCTCTTTTGCCTCTTTGTTAATTCTTTCATCCACTGCCTACTCGATTTCAGCTTTAAATGACTAGCAATGCTTTTGGAACTACTGCTCATCATCAATCTACTCAGCGCGCCAACTCATCACCTTGAAATTGTTTAGTCTTATCTCTTTGTACATCTATTTCTATGTCTGTATGTATTCGTTTTCTAACCAGCAGTTTCTCCATAATTAAGGATCTCGATGATGGCTAACAACTTTGACAAATAACGGTTACTATACTTGGCTGTTCAGCACTATGATTTAGATGTTAAAGTATTCCTTTCCATAGATGTAAATTAATAGCTTAAAATTAAGCAGCAACTAAAGTCTTATAAAAACGTCACTATTTTGTTTATTTTTCAAAATTGTTAGTGATGCTTTAAACATTTTTTTTCATTGCGAAAAGAATATCAAAGACTAAAATTTATTTGAAGACTTCAATCCAACATTCCATAAACAAGTTTCATCTGAATACTCTTTACATTAAAGCAAAATGCTCTTGAAAAAAAATACAACAAGAGGTATTTCTAAACATACGGATTTAAGAAACACAATGCATGACTTGATTAGTTTTGCACTGAGAATATGAAAACATACCACAGCAAATAATCTATTTTCCCAAAAGGCAAAAATAGAGAGCTACAGTAGCTATTCCTCCGTGACGCAAAAATCTAACATTCTTGTTTCCATAAAGAGTTAATATGCAACACAAATCCAAACAGAATTTCATGAGGCACAAAAGACTCCAGGCGCGAAGAAGTCTTCTACAACTCAAACAATGCTGACGCCATGTTTTCTCTTTTCTTCACTCGCTTTCCAATAACAGAACTATCTTCTTCTTCATATATACACAAGACAAGTATCTAGGGATGACAATGGCTTTGATGTATTTGTCTAAATATAGAAACAAGACCGGACGTTGAAATCCTTGCACATGGAGCTTTTATGTTTCTGTATTAATCATTCTTAAGTAGGTAGCGTTTGCAGAATTAATTGACTGGAACTTAAGTATGGAATGACGGCCAAAGACAGGTATTAATAAAAAAACACATACATTGAATAAATGTATAGATCATAAGAGTTGTAGCAATTATAGAAAAAGAAGAATGATGGTAATGTCCCACAAGGACTTTATATACAGGTAGTTATCAAAATAATGGAAACACCTGTGAATAAAAATGATATTTTTGAATGCGCTTCGTTAGTAATTAAGAATGAAACTAGATATATTTTTTTTATAAATAACAATGTATATGATCTGGTAGTGTATGGTAGTTTAACGGAAGTTCTGGAAGTGTTGGATTTTTTTCAAGCGCGTGAAATGTCGGACCTCTCAAATTTTTAAAGAGGCCAAATTGTTGGAGCGCTTCTAGCTGGAGCAAATGTAACTGAAACACCTCAACTTTTCAGCGTTTCTAGAGATACAGTATCTAAATTCATGATAACATACACACATTTCAGTAAGACAACAAACAAAAAAACTTGGCAAAGCAAAACAGTGGAAAGAAAGAGAAGCTCAGTAAAAGAAACCGACGGGTGTTGAAGTGGATTGTAGTGTCTAAAAAGTGAATAACAGCAGCAAAAGTGACCACAGAACTCAATCGTGATCTGGATTCACCAGTGTAAGCGATTATAGTTAGAAGGGCTCCTTTATAAACAGAAAATTACAGAAGAGTAGCGATTCCGAAATTTTTTTTCCATGTATTTCTATTATTTTAATAACTACCTGTACACACACACACACACACACACACACACACACACACACACACACACACACACACACACACACATATATATATATATATATATATATATATATATATATATATATATATATATATATATATATATATATATATATATATATATACAGTGGCTCCCAAAAGTGTTCGTACACTTTGAAATTTTTTAGTAAAACCAAAATAACTCAAAACTGGATTCGAATATAAAATCCAATATTTTTTCAAGTCATTCCTATGTCATTCTAAATATAACCCATTGGTTTTTTTCAAACTATTGACGGATCTTCTTTTTGAAATGGGTCAGAAAACGAAGAGACAGAGAAATAACACGCCACAAAAGTCATCGTACACTCAAATATTTTCGAATAAATTCATGATTAAAATTATCATATGCCGTTTTATTAATATTTCTGCATTGTGTTGACCCTTATAAGTCATTTGGCTTTAATTTTTTGTTTATTTATTCCTTAATATATTGCTTATTACTGTAAAATGGCTGGTATTCGTAAAAAACCGCAAACGCCGTTCAAAATTTGAATTTTTTTCCCACAGTAGTGGTAAATTGGTTTGAAATGTCTCGAAATTAGTTAATTTATTTGTTTGTATAGTAAAGTGCTTGATAAAATGCTTTCAAGAAAGGAATCGGACCGAAAACAAGGTAAGAAAAGGTCAACCGGCAAAGTTGACAAAACGTGATCGTAGATTTAAAGTTAAAAAATTTATGAAAAATACACATTTGAGCACTGTAAAAGTTTTTGTAGAGTTAAATGAAACATTTTGCATTTAATTTTCACCTAAAATTGTTCGCCAAGTTCTTTGATTAGCTGGATTAAATGGGACCTCTTCCCGCAGAAATTTTCTTGGTCGTGCGAAAAACAGAAAGCTTACGCTTTTCGTCCCAAAATCAATGATAAATAAGCTAAAAACAGTTTAGAATCATGTCTTACTTACAGATAAAAATTAATTCAACTTTTTTGGTTAAATTGTTGTATAACTGTAAGTAGAAGAAAAAATTAGGAACTTAATCTTAAGAACTTAGTTGGATCAGTTAATCAGGACGGTGAAGGTGTTTTAGTGTGAGGGTGCATATCAGCATCAGGACTTGGTAGTTTGTAATTTTTTGATGAAATAATGAATCATGCTGTTCCTTTAAATATTTTAAAAACCAATTTTGAACTCTTAGCCAAAAATTTGGTTATTGGAAACAACTTTGTTTTTTATCAAGATAACGATAAGAAGCACACGGTTTTCAACGTTTGCGTCTAGTGCCTCGAAAATTGACCTAAAGTTTAGAAAATACTCCCTCAATCTCCAGATTGTAACTTAATGTAACGTATTTAGAGATATCTGGAGGCTACATTACGAAAATAGGGCTTTAAAACGAAAATAGAGCTAGAAATAGTAATACTCGAAGTGTAGTAGAACACTTACTCAGAAATTACACTAAAAAAAGAAAGAAAAAGAATGAAATCTATTCCCAGACGTTTAAAACGTGTTATTAATACTGCATGATATTCTACTAATTAATAACTTAATCAAAAGTTAGATTATTCAATAATATATAGACATTTTATAAAGTGTACGAAGACTTTTGTGAGATAAAATTTCCGGCACTTTTTGGTTTTTGATTTAAAAAAAATTAAGTTTTAATATTTTTTAAAAACTTTTCATGCAGTTTTGTTAAAAATTGGTCATAGATCTTAAAATTAAATACCTATTCCAAAATATTAATTCTAACCAATGATTTGGGGCCTATTTCGTTGAAAGTCGTAGGTGTACGAAGACTTTTGGGAGCCACTGTATATATCATTCATTCATTCATTCATTCATTATCATTTCATTCTATTTCAATTAGCGTTGATTTAGCTGAAAGAATGAAAGAATATGTTTTAGTGCACTCCCCCTTAAGTAACTCTCGTGGGCAGGGAAAAGGCTGTTTTATTTTTTGCATTTTTGTATTCGTTTTTGTACAGAAGGTTTTTTGTACATGCTTGCTTATTTGGTTTTCGCTGAAAAAAAAAGTCTTAGTTCCAACATTTCTCTATTGTTAGTATTGAATTAAAAATGAGTTTCTTCAAATATCCCTAAAACCCTCTATTGACGTTTACTTGCCCGTGGTGGATTAGCATTTGATGAAGTGAAATTTTCTTTTATTATTTGTATGACTGTCTTCTTGACAAACAAGAAACGTGTTGCTACTTTCAATTTTTTTCAGTTGTAATTAAAAATCAATTTGTTTTGGACAATGTTGTTATGAATATGCAGAAAATCCTGTTCATTCGCTTATCACTAAATGAAAAAAAAAAGAT
Source organism: Uloborus diversus (assembly GCF_026930045.1). Lineage (NCBI taxonomy): Eukaryota > Metazoa > Arthropoda > Arachnida > Araneae > Uloboridae > Uloborus > Uloborus diversus. The sequence continues at coordinate 49,079,899 of NC_072732.1, forward strand.
CCATTTAATAACTTTTCCAATATGTTTTGTCACTTTGTACCATAAAAATGAATATAAAATAAATAAAAAGCTTTGGTGGTTATGTCAAAAATAATAAATCATTTTGACATATTCCCTATTTTCTGACGAGCTAAAAACATTTTGAATGTGAAAATCATTAGGTACTATTTTTATATGATGGCGTCATAAGCTTCTTATTAATCGGTTATTTTTTATATTCTATGTTAAGTTATAAAACACTTTATTTATGTACTGAAAACATGTTCATACTACTTATGTTTTACTAATAAGAGGAAATCATAACAATAATATGTTAAAATTGTGCATTGAGCTCCGAAATTATATCGATTTTAAATAAGTAGACGATATGAGGCCCAAAGAAAAATCTCGGGCACAGATGGAAATTTTATTGATTCTAAAAACTTTTACATTTTAATTACATTTTAGTTCCAGTGATTGTAAATCACTTTTATTTCACTTCGTTCTTTAGCAGGAGTTGTTAAACGAATTATATTTTATATTATATTTTTTACGAACCATAGCCAAATTATATTTCCTCCTCATAAACTGATTCATATAGAAGCAAATTCACTGATCAAGTAACGCTCTGACGTCCTCAACAATGAAACTCGCGCCGTAGCATGATAGTTTGATATTATTTTTTCGTAATTTTTGAAATGGCAGGAAAATGCTTTATTTTAACAAGCTGAACTGGATCCGACAACTGAACTATTTTACTGGTAAAACAATAATTTTAGGAGAATGAAGGAGCGAAAAAGTGGTAGACAATGAATGCTGTCTACTGTAGTTTAAGGTTAATCCGCTGGAGCTAAGGTTAAAACTTCAACGATAAAAATACCACCAAACATGCAGTTGCTTCGTTCAAATGTAGAAGCAATTTCATCCGTCATAAGTTGACTGGTGGTTTTCTAGTAATACAATATTGTTAAAGTAGTTGCGTACGTTCATGATATATTGTACAACTACCGAATCTGCACCTTCTTTAACCTTATGGCTAAGAGTTTGAGAAGCATTAAATTAGCACCCTAAAGGTTCACAGACACAAAACCACTGCGACCAAAGCGTCGAATTTCCATCTACATGTAACTACAGTTCCAGTTAATTTTCTGAGCAATTGCTTGGCGATGGCTAATTGTCGTCAACAAAATGTTTTAGCTGAAATTATTAGACTTTTTTGGCACGGGAGACATTCGACGCGTTCAAACGACAGAAAAAATGAAACACGAAAAATTTAAAACAAAGAAATTCCGTCACGGACGAAAGACATAATTTGAGTTGTGTACATACGGGTGGCATGAACTTAAATATTTGAGAGGGGGAAAATCACACACACAAACACACACATTGATTTACCAAATGAAACTCCGAATTTTAACGAATGATGAAATACATATATGTATGCAGTAATGCGAACATCTTTTGAAAAGAGATATCCAGCATTTAAAAAAGGCTATACTATCTCCAAAATTGCCAGCCAGAAATTTAAATTTTAGAGTCTGCATAGGGTCTAGTTGCGTATCGTTTTTTGATTGCAATCCGATTCTCCAAAAAATCTGCGGCACCACCTTCGACCGGCCTCAAGGTGCTGCTTCTCTAGCGAAAACCGTCTCCAGGTTGCGTCCATATTCAAAATACACACGCATACACACACACACACACACACACATACACACACTCATGCCTGCACACAGACACACACGCACACTCATACACACACACTCGTAATTGCGAAAAACATAATTTGAATTCTAGATGTCAAAATTCAAATTAATTTTTAATTTCTTTCTTTTTTGCATCGTTTCGCAGAAAACTAGGGGTGTAAAGATTGAAAATGTTTTTCTGTATACTCAAAATTACAATTATATTGTATTACTGTTAGTTTTAAAAGCCCTTTTATTTATTTATTTATTTATTTTTAAAGTTAGGTAACAAACGGCGGTACTACAGGTAGAGCAATATGCATCAAACTTCTTTGAACTTAAACTTTGGAAATATAGTCTAGACTATGTTTTGGATTATGAATCAATTGGCAAATATAGTGGGTAATATTTATTTGTTTAATTTTGCAGCAAATTAATCCGGTATTTATGAATAGCAATTAACTAAGTGGAATTCTCATTTCTCGTAATAGATCTCAGGACATGAAATTAATATATTTCACATTGCGGCTCTTGCCTCTAACTGAATGAGTTGAGTAATAGATTTAATAACAGATAATTCTTCGATATCATGCTGTATCTTAAGGTAACAAGAAATCATTTGAAAAATGCAGACCATTCAATATATATTTACTGAAGTAAAATGTTTTTCGTATAATGAGAAAAATGATATTAGTATACACCTATTATTCATGATTTGCAAACTTTATAAATGTTGTGTTGACAATCTCTCAATAATCAGAAAGTTACATTCGTAGTATATTTTAGTATTTAAACTTATAGGAATTAAATTGATTCTTCGTAACACTGCAATTACGTATAACATTGCTTCTTGCTATTACTGCTATGTACTTTAATTATTTATGTCATTACATCAGAAGACAGATCTATTAAAGAACAGTTCTAAAGATTTCTTCAAAAACATATTGGCAGACTGCCAAAAGTTTACCATTCCGGTGCACATCTTTAAAACACACTTAGCATTTAGCCTTCGTGTGTATGTAAAATGATTTATGATAAGCTTTAGGACACATGCTAAAAAACTCTGCAAAGCTGTAGTTATTTCTTAAATACAAATTTAGAGAAGGATTAAGGATAGAAGTCCGATGAGTCCAGAACAAAGACGAAACTGCAGGCTCTGGATGCCCTAAATGGGCTGTCAGAATAGGTTTTTAATTGTACCTTAAGCCCGGCTTCAGGGAGGTAAACATAGTATCTAAAGTTAGTTCCTTTATTTTCCGAGTTGAGTCGTACCATTTTTTCTCTCGCTGGAGTGCTAAATTCATTTTAGTAACCAGTTTGCAGATAACTTCGGCTACAGTGATAGGACATCTGCCTCCAGCTCGGTTATGACTTTTCCAAACGATAATTCTACAAGACAAATGAAACTTAAGCCTCTGGACGTTTCGACTGGAATCTAAGCACATATTTAAAGCCATCGTTCTTGTGGCGAGGAGTAAAATGAAAAAAATAAAAAAATAAGGTCGAATTTTTGAATTTTTTACTTCCTTTTACAGAAAAGGAAATATTGTATTCGCAAAAAAATTTTCACTCAAAAATCGACCTTAATTTCCATTTTACTCACCCCCAAATGAATGATGAGTTTTTTTCGACTCGACCACACGTGGATAAGTGCCTAAGAACGTATAGACACGCGAAATATCCATTTTGACGATTCCCGAGTTAGTTACAACGAGTTTTCTCGTGAGGTCTGTATGTACGTATGTATGTATGTGCGTATGTGCGGATGTGTGTATGAGCGTATGTGCGGATGTGCGTATGTGTGGATGTGCAAATGTGCGTAAACGCGTATGTATGTCGCATAACTCAAGAAAAGTATGTCCTAGAAAGTTGAAATTTGGTCTGCAGACTCCTAGGGGGATCTAGTTGTGCACCTCCATTTTTGGTTGCATTCGGGAGTTTCTAAGGGGGTCTTTTGCCCCTTTTCGGGTGGAAATCATTGTCATTAATTTCGATGTAAACTCAAGTGGTGTTACTTATTTTCGGACACTTTTCTATATTTTGCCAGTCTTTTGGTCGCCAAGTTTTGTCGCCAACTTGGCGAGAAATTTGGCGATTTTTTTTAAAAATCTAGTTTTAATTTAACCACTGTTGGTGATATTTAGAGTGTAAACTATTGAATCACATTAAAATTAAAATTAGCAATAATGGGAAAATGACATTAAATTAGAGTAAAAGGAAGTCATGTGAGGCACACATCAGCTCGTTTTTTTTCGTTTTTTTGGTTTGCTTCGTAAATATAAATAAAAAAGAGCATTGAGAGATTTTTGCAAAAATTTACGCTGTGAAAAAATAAATAAGGATAGAAATATAATTATATATATCGTTCAATTTTGCTTCGTTCTAAAAACAAACCAAAACATCTTATATACTGCTTAATTAAATATTAATGCAGCACATGAAAAATACTCACGAGAAAAAGTGAGATTCCGTGCTTATCCGGGAAAGAAGGGATGAAATATCTGTCTCGTTTTGTTTGCTAAGATCTTCATTTTCATTCTCTTACAAGACAAGCTATGTGTACATTGTGTAAGTTGCAGCTGCAAATGACTTTTCCTTTTTGCTCAAATGCATGAGTTTCTTTGAGCCTTGTCACGGTTTATTTTCCTTGCTTTCCCTGGACAAACACAAAATAACTCAAAATAAGAAAAATATAGATGAAATTATACTATTATACCAAAGAAAATTTTAATTTACTACAGATAAAGCAGCACCCATTGCAACAAAACGAATTATGTTTTATGCAGTGTAAAACGAATTTCTGAAAAAGTGCAGTGAAAAGTATTGCCATAGTTGTTGCCAGTTCTATACTAGTGTAAAATTTTACGGTAGAAAAAGTAAGAAAACCCTGTGTCTAGTTGCTCTGAGTAAAAAGAGCGGGTTCGAACCTTCGTCAGTTTTATTTGAAGAACAATACTCCTAACCAATAGATTGAATAGCACTGGCAGTGTAAAAGGAATAGTCGAAATAGATGCTTCGCACCGTATATCACGGGGTGGTATAAGAAATTAGCACTGTAATCGTTAACTTTTTTCGGTACAATTTACAATACAATTTTCTCTGTACTGTAAATGCTCCGTTTTACAGTAAAAGCTGCTGCAAAAAATCCTGAATTTATAACAGTGTAATATTATGAAGAGAAGTTTCCTAACAGATATAAAAATGTGGATTAAATAGGTGTGACAGAACCCTCCGTGGCTCTCTTCGTCTTCTAAGCCGGAAGTTGTGGGCTCGATTCCCTCCAAACCCATGGGTGTTATTTCCTTCAATGGTGTTGTAAATTGTTCCTGTTTGTGTCCAGAAGCAAGGCGTTTTGTACGTAGTCCTCTATGCATGTGAAACTGTTTTCGCTTCAGTATAAATTAATAGTTATTATAGGGAGTTGCGTGGGCGTAATGGAGCCCCTTAATGCACTATCGGTAAGTGATGATTACCTAAAAGTAAATGCCCTAATTTGAGGCTAACAAGTACATGTCTGCTGGTTTGCATTCATGAGAACTGTTGTATGAGACCGGTCTGTTTTTATAACCTTTTTAATGCCTTTTATCATCGCAAAGCGTTGTTGTTTAACATTGCATTTGTTCCTTTTTTTTCAGAAAGATGTCTCTACGTTTTTTTTTGTTTTTTTTTTCGAGCTATCAAAATTGCTTATTTTTCGTTACTATGCCGGAGATCTGATATTGCTCGAAAGCTACTGTCGTTATGATTGTTAAATAGTTAATCATTGATCAACTTATGATAGCATTCTTTTACTCTATGTGGTGAGTGAAATTTTTAAAATTTTAATATAAACCTCTTGTGCAGTTATGAGTCAAAGGGGGCATTTTAATAATTTTAAAACCTAATGTGACACACGGACTTCAAAAACTTTATTAGAAAGATTTTCTATAGCAGATTTCCCTCCCCCCCAAAAAAAAACTTTATTTTTATTACTATTTTTTTAAAATATCGCTGATTACATTTTTCAAATATCTTTAGTTTAATATGTTAGTTTAGATATTTTAGTAAATATGTTTAGTTTTAGAAACTATAGACCAGTTCGATGTTTTTATTCAAAAAAAAAAAAAAAATGAAAAGAAAAGAAAATGAAAAAAGCAAAAGGTACAAATTTTGGACCATAAGTTCAAAATACGGTATATATTAGCCTGATAGTTTCCGAATCCAGTTTACCTTAAAAGAACAGTGGAGCAATTGGCAAATTAACATATTCCCACGGAACCCCAAAGTAGTTGTTTTTTTTTTAAAACGAAGTACAAAGTAGTGAAAAGATTCTTGAAAACGTTAAAAGGCCTAAAGATTAACATAATAATAACTACTGTTCATATAAAGTAAAATATGTTGCTCCTAGGCTTAATTATGGCCAAAAATATTTACGACATGTCTAGTTCTCAAAAAAATGAGCATTTTAGAGGAATTCTTTCGATTTTCTGTTTATTATAGAATGTATAATCATTGTTATATGCAGTTTTTTCTTATCCTAATCACCAGTAATTAAGTTTTTTTAATTATATTCCATCTAACGTTTAAAAGTAGTGTTACAATATACGTCATACTTGTGCATGCAAGTTAATTAGCTGCACGCAAAGTTGATCGGATAAGTTAAGAAAATACGTTTTAGTTAATGTGGTTTTTCCCTTTAATTGATTAAATGTTATCTTAGATTTAATCTAAACATGCAAAAAAAGAAAAAAAAAGGAAAATCTGTAAAAGTTTAGTCACATGGAAAATTTAAAAAAAAAATTATAACAAGAAACAACAATAATTAAATCATTCTTCTTGAAATATGTATAAGGTTTGGTTAACAAAATAAAAATAGCTTTATGTAATGAAAAAATTAAATTAAATAAATGATCTGGGTTTAAACCTTAATTATTTGCCTCTTCTTCAAAACAATTAAACATTTTTGATGAAGCTAAAAACTTAATTTATAATTGCATTTCTTAAATGCATAGTGGAAAGATTTACATGTAATTGAAGTTAGGGATTTTTCAGAACACATTTATGATGAAATGTAATTAAGCTAATTGTAAGATGCTAATTAGAGAGAATAATGTAAACGTGATCTTGTTTACTATGTTAAACAACTTTTAGCTTTTTTTTTCTCTGTTATAAATGAATAGCAGGTTCTAATCCGAAATTATTTTTACTCTCTTTCTCAAAAGAAAATCAATCAAAGTTAATTTTTTAATTTGCGGAAAATTAATAAAGGGAACAAACTCCTGGGATCAAATTATTTTTTTAATGCAAGCAGCATTAAAAACAAAATTTGTTTACGGAAAATTCGTTTATTCTTTCAATAAAAAGAAACATTAGCTAACATTAAAAAAAAAAAGTTGGTATTTGATTTATTGTTCAGATTTAATGATTTTTTCCTTTTGATTTGTTTACTTAAAATAGCAGGCTTTTACTTATTCATTTATTTATTCTCGTAGTTATTATGTTAAGAAATTATTTTATATTATGTTAAGAAATTTAAAAGTAAATTAAATAGAGCTATTAAATTAAGATGTAATGCAAATGTGTGTGTGTGTGTGTTGCCTAAGGTTACAGCACTATTTTCTCAATTCATATTGAAAACGATGTATTGAAGTTTTCCGAAGCATTTAATTAACAAGAATCAACTAATTGTAATTCCTAGCGGCTCCATTTTAATTCAAAGCAAATCACTAAAATGACATGCATAGAGCTGCATAACTTTCAATTTTAAATTACATCCAAAATTTTTAAGCAGTTTAAAAATCGTCCGATTTTATTTCTGCTACAATCTGGAATTCTGTTCTTACTGTTCTTACAGCAGTCAAATACCTTACAGTAATAAATGTTATCCATAATAAGTAGTAGAGCTTATGAAACATTACGACAATAATATTGCTCAAAATTGGGAGCAAGATCAAGTTACTTATTACAAAGTTGAAAATGACTAGAGTAGCCCTTTTCCGTATTATTTTAAGCATTCAATGTTATAAAGCTATTGAACTTACTGTTATAATTTAACGTTATTTTTCTTGTTGCAATTTCGTTGGTAAAGCAGCTTTGGCTCTACTTCAGTCATTTTTTAACAAAATATTTGTTTTGAACTTAAATAGAAATGATATCAGCGTTATTGCGATTAGTAATTTGGACCTTTAATTTTCTTGTCCTTTGGAGGCACTTTTTTATTTATTTATTTATTTTTTTTTACGTTTAATTTTTAGCAGGTACTTGCTAGCCTTAAGGGAAAGAAATCGGGGGTGAGACTCATAAAAATATAAAATTAATGAATGACAAGTATCACATAGTAAAAAATAAATAAATTCCAATCTTTAACTCATTTTTACGTATTATTTTAGTAACATAATTAGTAACATAATTTAGTAACGTGAAAACGTACTTGTTTGCACGTTTCCAAGGATGAATTTGCATGGGATCCGACGGGAGCTCATTTCCTGCACTTTTGACATTTTAGACGAACTTCAAATTTTTTCAGTGCAAAAAAAAAAAAAAAGTTCTGGAGACTATATGGATCCCGCCCTTTTTTTCTCCAGGAATTCTACCCTGCACGTTAATCACATAAACTCCCTTAATTTACACGAAACATATTTCTTACTCGAAACGGGTTATCGCATTTTAACTAACATTTTCCAACTTCGTTTTTTGCCTATGTCGCACCCTCTGATGTTTTAAACGTGATGTTTAACTGGTCGAAAACTAATACAGGAAAATATTGCGTCATTCCTATATTTTTGAATGGTGCTGCAGAGGCTGTAAAGGTCGCCATTTTTTGAAAAAAAAAAATATTTTTCTTCAAATTTAACAGAAAAAATGAAGTGATATTTTATGTATCACTAGCGATACCCCGTACTAGCGATTGCCGTTGTAGGAAATAAAAAGGTCACCTGTGTAGCCGCCTGTGTATTTACAAATAATGGATGATGAATTTCTCGCCAATATGGCTATGTTCATTTGCATGCCTACGTTACGGTTCCACGTTATGATAATTTGTTAATTTACTCTTCCACGTTATGATAATTTGCACGGTAAAATGTTTTAAAATTTGGAATAGAGAAAGAACAAAATCGAATTTTTGAAAAATCGTTTCTAGGTGCACACCCCCATGGTACAAACTAATTCTGTGCCAAATTTCGTGAAAAAAGGCCGAACGGTTTAGGCGCTATGCGCGTCACAGAGATCCGGACAGAGATCCAGGCTGAGATCCAGACAGAGAGACTTTCAGCTTTATTATTAGTATAGATAACGCACTGAATAATATTAAATAGTTTTTTAAGAAGAGTTTTAAACTCCCCCCCCCCTCCCACCTTTTTTTTTTTTTTTTTTTTTTTTTTTTTTACAGCAATAGGTGCAGTGTTCCTGAATTCGGCAGTTCTGGTTATCAGTTGTGCAGTATATTCAATGAAGCGATTGCAAGAGGTTTGTTAAAAAGTCAACTTCACATTCGCTAGAATCTAATTAAAAAAATAATATTTAAAAAATCAGAAACTAGGTGTCAAATTACCTTTTGCTAAACGAATAATTAAAGAAGTACTGTAGTAGAAGGGGAAACATGAGGGGGGTATTCAACCATAAAAATTTATACTAAGTATTAAAATACTGCTATACTTATTTTCATTAAAATACTATTCCCAAATCACACCTTTTTACGTCAGGTAACTGTTCTTAAATTTTTCCTTCTGAAAATCATAACCCAGAAAACAAAATCTGAATCAATTATAAAACTCCAGAGTTGTCTTTGCGCCTATGAAACAACAACGTTATACCTCATTAAGATCCTAGGAGAACTTATTTACGCATGGTCGGAGGCGTTTTCCCACTTCGCTAATCGCTAGATTAACAAATCTAAAAGAAAAAAATCTACCGGATAAGTTTACCACACAAATCAGCTCGCATTTCTCGCAGCCTCATCTTACTGCAAAGAGTAAGAAGAGACAGCAATAAAAGTATTTTATTACGTAACTATTAAAGCGATATTGCTCTTATCATTTCACGGTTTGTTGAAGTTTTAATTTATGTTGTTAGTTTTAGTGAAATATTAGCTTTATAACTTATCTCACCTGTTCAGTTTGTAGGAATTTGTCTGGAAAACAACTTGTAACAAAACTAAAGTCTTGACGTTTGTGCATAAAAGAACAAAATGAACGTTATAATGGGGGGCTTCCTTTAGTTAAAAGTACTACTTTTAGTCGCTAAATTGATAGAAAAAGCAAAAGAAAAATAAAATGGAGCCAGAAAAAACTTTTATTTTTCCAGCAGTTAATTTTTATTTATTTTTTTAATATCTGGTTTTAGAAATAACACGTGGTCTTTATGACGTAGCAAGTGATGTACTTTGGCGCGCTACTCTATTGGCGATCTGAAGGCTTAAGCTTTGCTGTCAAAAGCATTGCCAGTAAGTGAGAATAAAAAAATGAAATAAATATTGCACTTTGCGATTGCTGCCAACCGGTTGCCAATACACGAGCATAAAGAAGCGAATTAAGTATTGCGCTTAGCGCTAATGGCATTTCATCACTTGTGATTTTAGGCTCAAAAGCATAAAAAATGAAATTGAATTTGAGCATTGAAAACAATAATTGTTAAAAATATTAAACTTTGTCAAATTATATTTTAAAAAAATGTTGAATCCTATGTTTTTAAGCATGCTCTTTCCGAAAAAATACTTTTAAAATTTCGAAAGAGCATCCAAATTATTAATATTAATTTTTTACATTTTCACTTTTTTTCAGGATTAAATAACTGTTCCTAATTTTTCAATCTCCTACTTTTAAGAAAAACGGTTTTCAGAGGGTGTTTCTTCAGGCACAAAAAAATGTGCGGTGAATAAAAAAGAACAAAATGTGAAACTTAATTTTAAAATAAAACGCACAAACTAACTCATGAAACTGACACGAGTTTCAAAAATGTTGGATGAATAAATATAAATATAGGGGAACAAAAATTCTTATGAAACAAAAGTTGTAAATGATTCCCTGACACTTTTTATCTAAAATACAGAAGTCACTTATCAGAAGTTTAAAAAATAGTGTAAAAAAAAACATTTTCACGTAGCCATTTGAACATGACGAAAACGTATGTCAAACTAAAGAAGAACAAGAACACTTAACTGAAACATTTTGCGGAAGTCTTATCAGACGGGAAACTTCCTATTACCTTTCTTATTAATGGGCCTCGTTTTATCTTATCTCACCTGTGCTTAAACAAGTCTTGCAGGAAACCGGTAACGAAAGACTAGAAGGCACTTTGAATGAAATGTAATGAAAAAAGATATTTTTAAGTTATTTTACCTCCGAGAGAAGCGCTTGAAACTTTTTAGAACAATGCTTGATTGCCTGCCATTTCTGGAGATAACCGGAAATAAAACTTCCATTCTTTGTCACAGTATCTTTTTACTTTTTCGGAAGAGGTGATTTTTGACCATTTCCATTTATTTGTTTAATGACTCTCATTATTACCTCACCCTGTGTGCCGGTTTTACTTTTAAGATTGTAGAAAGAATCGTTAGTTTTTTGAATGCATATTCTCTTTGAATGAATCAGATAACTTAGTTAGGAATATGTGACATATATGTTTTAATAGTATGATCGTTATTTTATATTCAGGTTTCACTTGTTCCATGCTTTTTTCTATTTATTATCATTTTTTTATTAAAACTATATTCCAACTCAAAGTTGTACTGAAAGCTACGTCACGTAACCACCTTAATAATTGCACAAATAGAAAGTAAAAAATAATGATTAATCTTGCACTAAAATAATTTTTCATCCAAAATACATTTCGTTTATTTTCATTTCTAATTAATGATCACTTTATTACGTTAGAATGCAATTAAGCAACTCATCAACGTTATTGGAACACTTATTTGACATTATAAATTTGAGTTCTAGAAACATTCATCCCCCCTTTTTTTTATAGTAATAGTGGAACTCCAACTATTCACCGACTTGGATAAGGCTCAGAAAATATCTCAGGAACTTGTGCAATAACGTTATCCAACCTAAAAGAAGAACAATGGAATCTTCGGTACGTTGTTGACATTTGCTTTCGAATTAATATTGCACGACTACCTTATAGAGGATTCTAGAACATTATATTAAATTTTACTACTTAAGTTAGGAGCTGTTTATTGTAATGGAAAAGCTGGTATTTGTTGCTGAACTATATTTAACACTTCAAATAAATGCGCCCAACAAACGTAGAACTTATATACATGTATTTGTAATGCATATGTGTTAAAAATTAAATTTCAACTAAACGAGAAAATCTAATTTTTGATAATCGGTCTGTGCTACATGAGATAACTATTAAATAAGATTGTAAAAACCAAACTCTGGTGATTTTTTATGTTTAAGTAAATGAAAAATGCAAGGAATGCCTCTATTTTGTACGAAACAAACAATTTAATGTAAATTAAAGTTAATTGCAAATAAGAGTTTAGTAATACAGTGCTGGTCAAATTATTAGACTAAAGAGTTTTTTTTTCTGGTTTTTGTACACTATTTCTACTAAAATACTATTTATTTTACTGTTAAATGTACAGTAAATACTGTACACTGATTATTACGTTATTTTAGCTTAATTTAATGTTTGCAGTTGGCAACAGTGTTTGCAGGTATGTTCTTTGTTTATCTACTTACCAGGAACATAACCTCAATCAGCTTAAACAGTTCACTAGTTCTTTTATTAGTGTGTTCTTTTATATTTAAAGTTAGTTTTGGTAATTAGTGAGTATGTGTATGTGAGTATATATAATAGTGAGTATAAACAATTTTTTACCTTCTTTTTTAAAAAGTTAAGAAATGGTGTAAACCTTGTGAAAAGTATGCCAAAAAGACTTAAAATGCTCATCAAGAACAAGGGAATGCATACTAAATATTAAATAATTATTTCATTGTTCGTTAATGTGTCTATAGTTATGTAATCAATAAAGAATTTGCTTTCAAAACAGTCTTAGTCTAGTAAATTGGCCAGCCCTGTAGTTTTAAAAATATGTAAGCAGGAAATAAATTGAGCTTCAAAAATGTAGCTGACTTCAGTACTTCAGTTCTTCTGCAATTAAATCATATTATCTTCTATTAAACGCAACAATAGTGAAGAAATGTTCACGGCAAGAAACACTATAGATTAATAGTATTTAGTTAATTAAAAAAAAACGTGTATCTGTAATTAGTTTAATAGAAAACTCGTGCGTCAGAATATTTAAGCATAATGAAATTAATTCAAAAAAAATTAAAAACGAAAATGAAATTCTATCAGAAAATTTCGATGGATTTAACCAAAAAGCAAAAGGAAATGTAACCTAATTTTTGTCTTAAATGATATTTTGAAACTCTTTAATTCTCACCAATGATGTGCTACGTAATCCAAAACGGAAAAAAAATCGAATGGGAACCCTTTAGCTAAATACTGTGGACTAAATAATACTAAAAAACGCAAATTATAAATGCTCTAGAAGAATGAAATAAATTAAATGTAAATTTTTATTTGTTTCTTTAAAATAAAATTTCGTTTCAAAGTTACAAGTGTAGATATTTAACCAACCCCTTCTTTACACGTTTCTTTAAAACGTAAGTCAAAAAAAGAAAAACGTGTGAAGAACAAAAAAAAAAGAACATTGCTGTTTTCGAAACACAAAATTCATAGAATATAAAACTATATGCACATTGCAATTCCTAAAAAAGCAAAGGTGTTTTTTCTCATTATCAGTACCAATTGAATTTTAAATATTTGTTTGGAAAACCAAAGTACTAGCAAAAGGAGAAAAAAAAAGTGCTTTACCCTTACTTTTTAGAGACTTTGATGATTTTCTTCCTCTAAGCTATTTGGAAAAAAAAGGCCAATTAATATGATGATAAAGCAATTCTTTTGTCACTTTCCTTTCGCTGGAAATCAATTAAAAATCCCTGAGGAAATTTCGGAATTAAGTAAAATGTTTACTGTGCATCAAAGTTTTATGCAAAGAAAGAATCTCTTCAGCTAATAATTTTATTTTTAATAAATACCACCTAACCCTTAATGATAAAATAACCGTGAGCGGTTAAAAAACATCATAATGAAAACTAATTACGCTAATTTTACAATAGTAATTAGTAAAGAAAAACTAAATGAACTGGTCTGGGGGAAAAATACCAATAAAATAGTGTCGAAGATAATTAAAAATGCTTCCTTCTCTCTTTTTATTATTGAATATTAGGAAAGAATGCAATATTTTTATTGTTCCTTTTTTTTACATTTAATAGAAAGCATTGAGTTAAAAAACTGATTCGCTTAAAAAAAAAAAAATACATAGGTAACAGTGGTGATTTCGGTTCGTAACGCCAATAAGAGAAAATTAAACTTTGAACCGTGATCTATTCAGCAATTTTAATGTTAAAGATTTTTTTTTTAAAGGCAGTACCGAAACATTGTTGAGATGTGTTTCGGCTTCAATTCACCACTAATGCATATGCATATAAGTATACTTCTGCATATCAAGAAATATCAGGGGTGAGTGGGTGCCGTGGCACACCGGAACTTACCGAAGTACCGTTCCGGTCCGATTTTCCGGAAAAGAAAAAAATATAATCCGCTTTTTCATTAAATTGGCCAGGCCTCGGAATTTAAATATTTTTTCAATGGCACTTGATACACTACTCCCCCTCAAAAAATAAGCAAATCTGTTAATATTGAATGTGAACATCAAGCTTGTACAATTTTTAGAGAAAACTTATTTTTATTTTTTTGGTGTAACGAAAGTTTTAGTTCATCATTACATATTAAAATCCAAATGTTTATAGTATTGTGCAATGAAGTTACTATCAAAAATTAAATACATTGGTTTTAATAAGTCAAATATATTTCCTTTTTTTTTTGAAATTTTTCAAAATTGAAGTTTTTAAATTCTTTTAAATATATTATTTTTCGATAATTTAGTGGATGCTTATTAAAATAATTTTTCCTAACTGTAATAAAACAATCGGTTTTATTTATCCTCCGTTAAGACCATTTTGGGTTTTAACTTTCCTCTTTAGAGGTTGCTTGCCTTGCTCTTTGCCCTCTTTCACCCCAGGGCATATATAACCGGAGCTGCTAACTTTACAGTAACAGTTTGTTTAACTGATTGCACAGAGCAGTCTCAAACACGAGGCAAGCTATGGCACAGAATTTGTGATTAAGCTCTCAGGCAAAGTTTGGTTTTGAAGCCTCGGGGGTGCCTTAGAGTTTTGAAGTAGTGCCTCGATGAACGTCTGAAGAATATAATTACCGCTGTTATACTGTCTGGAAGAGAGGTTTCAGATAAGAAGAGGGTGTAAAGTGCTTTTGTGTTTGGAAAATATATCGAATTTAATCGGAAATAAGTAGCTGAATTAAGGTTGTTGACCGTTTTTCTGCTTTTGTTAAAGATAAATGTTCGAGACAATGTTTATTTACTTGATGTGCATATTTTAAATGTTAAAATATGGCCTTTAGCAGTATTGTGTTCCTTTTATTGTTTTGATGAAGATTTTTCGAGCAATGGTTTAAGTGCAGCGTTTAGGATTTATGAATTGTGATCAACAAATTCTTCTTATTTTTATTTTATTTTTACTAGCATAGTTTTGCTTTACTGCTTCAATATTTTAAATTATGACTGGAAAAAAAGATAGTAATTAATATTTATTAGACAAAAAAGATTTTGTAACTTTAAGGAAACTCTATGAAATGTAAATAAAATTAAATTTAACTTAATCTAAATAATTTTTTTTTTATATTTTTGACAGATGTTTAACAAAGCTAAAGGTTTTAAAAATCATACTATTAAGATATCTTTGTTTTCCTGTTAGGAAAAGTTTGTCTACTAATTCAAAGCTTTAAATGTGTAAACATTAAATGCATTATTAGTGGGGCTTTTTTAATTTTTTTTTACTTAAGTAGTGTTGAACTGTTAAGACTTAAAAGTTTTATCATAAGTACATTAATAAACATATCATATTATTATCATAAGTTTTATCATAAGTAAATATCATTTCATAGTCTGCCTTACCATTTCATACTTTTTCAAAATAGTCAGTTTTTTTTTTTTTGCTTGTTTATCATATTTGAAGTTAGCAATGCTTGTAAGTTGAATGCAGATGCAAATAGTTTCTAGCTAAAACATTTAGAATCTCATACTTTTTCTGAGTCTGTAATTTAACTACATTTTTTTGTAGAAAAATGTCTTAGAATTAATTTTATCATGAGAGTCGCTGCTGGTAACCTTAGAATATCATTAATGTATTTATTTTTAGAAAGATGGTTTAGAATTTTTTTTATCATGAAAGTAGCATCAAGAAATCTTAAAATATCATAGATAAGTTCCTTTTTACAGATAATTTTAATGAAAAACATGGATATACTATTTTTGTAAAAAAATATTTAAAGAGAAGTATACATTTTCCCATTTAAAAATTTAATTCATATTTTTTAAAAAACAGAAACCATTCTTAATGTTCGTAAGTAATATTGTCAAATCATTTAAAATAATAATATTCCGTGTTTGGAAAAATTGAACTTATAACATGTAGTGTTTATTAGTTGGTTTTGATGAACACATTTTACATCTTAATGAGTCTAATAAAACTGGAAGTTAAAATAGTTCAAAGTAATTCTCAAACTTTAGTGTTCAACTTTTGATGTCTTACTGTAAAGTAAACCTTTTTCATCATAGAAGAGACATTTTTACATTTATTGCGAAATTGTTTTTTCCCCCATTGTTTAGAAAAATTTTTCATATAAAACAAGAAAAAAAAAAAAAAAAGAAACTTCATGCGAAAAAAAGTCTACTCCGTGCAAAGATATTGCATTGAGTTTCTTTTTCTTTTTTTTTTCAAATATGCTTTGACATTGTTAGATCGAGAAAATTCATTTTGGAAAAGGGAAAATAATGAACACAGTCAAAACCATAAAAATAGTGATAAATATCGTTAAAAAAAATAAATTTCCAAGACATGTCTGGGAAAAAGAACTACGCACTATGTCGAATTTTGACGTATAGAATGTCTGACATTTATTTTTAAAAAATGAAAAAAATAATCAAATGAAATACTTTTAAAAAATTCAATTGCTCTTTTTTTTTCAGTTCCATGATGCTACAATTCGATTTAAAACACAAAGTTTGAAACTACGCTGTAATAAGTTTTTGAGTAGTATTTCCGATTTTCAATGCGTAAAATATGCTTGCAGAGGCGTCAAAAATATCGCCGGCTACATGTGAAGTCTTTTTCGTTCCATATGTAGAATCCCTCAAAAAAAAAAAAAAAAAAAAAAGTTATCCGACCCTTTAACGGGGATAACACAGTTTATGCATATACTCAATCAGAATTCGAGAAAGTGAAAGTAAGTAATCTGCTGCATAGCAGACGAGAGATGCTGTACCGGAGTCAGAAATCAGGCTTGATCTCGGGGGATTTGTGGATATTATCTTTCCCCCATTTTCCTAACGGGTACGGCCGTTATGGACACCGGGGGTTGTATGCTTCCTGTCACGTTAACGTACAGCTGTCATTTTGTGTCCAGGGAATTTAAAAGTTTGCCAGTTTTGGCGAGCTAACGCTCAAGTTCATCCACTTACAAAGAAAAAAAAGTGTACATTTTTTTTCACTAAACATTATGTTTTTATGCAACACGAATACTTTCTCATATATCAAGTCATAAATAGCAAAAATAGCATTATTTTTGTAGATTGTGTTGGGAAAGGTTTTTCATAAGGATTATTATTCTTGTAGTTTGTACAGTCGATTAGTTTATATGAGATAGTTGAAATCTTTTTGTAAGTCCGAAAATGTTGAAAGCTTATCTTGCAGTAAAATACTTTGAGAAAAATATTAGAAAGCTTTATTGGGGTAGACCAAAGAGAACATACCCCAGTAAATGAACAAGTTTCTTTTCTTTTCTTCTTTTTCATGCATTTATTTATATTATTTTATTTATTTATTTAAATTATTTTTTTTTTGTTTTTGCATGAAGTTCCAGAAGTTTTCCTGTTGAATCGAAAGCAATAATTTCCTTCAATACATTTCCAAATCGGAAATGACTGCAACAATCTTTGAAAATCCCTTTATACACAATGGATGACCACTTCTCAAATGATCGTTAATTAAGGTTCAAAAATCCATCTATATCCATTACTATGAAAAGTTCGAAATTGCCGTGGCACGAACATACGCAACCATTTGCGCGGACTATTTTCAACAGTTAAAATTTCAGATAAATATGCATTTTTTGAACATCTATACTGATGATTTTCTATTGTATTTTACTCTTAACAAAATGGAATAAGCTACCATATTGCTAATTTCCCATCTTAATAAAAGCGATGTTTTTTAGCATATATTTCACCAATTTGGAAGACTACTGAAAAGACGGATTTAGAGTCTCCTATAAAAACAGGCAGTAACTTTTTTAACACTTCCTGTATTTTTATGGAAACTCACGTGAGCAATATTTTTGCCTGCTTGTTTTTTTTAACTATGGATCACAAAATGCATCTTTAAAATAATATATTCCTGCAATGTGTGATCTATTTTTATGCTCTAGTTAAATGGTATTATTTCCATATCTTAAATTCAATGCTTTGTCATAACGTATTCTGCAATAAGTGAAGTGAAAGTTATCTCAAGTTTGTAACTCTCTGTGACGAAAAGGATTTTGATGAACCCAATTTAAGATTTTGCAGTAATTCTTGAAATATGACTGAATAGAAAAAGACTTAAAAAGCAGCAAAACTCTTTACAGCTGAAAAATAATTTAAAATTAAATTCATTGATGATTTGCTTTTGCATGTGAGACGGACGTCACTTAGCAAACATATTATTGGTACACTAATTTTCCTTTCGACAGTTGAAATTGAAGTAAATGTGATAGTTAACTAATTTCAGTATACTTCAAAGTGTACCATGATTAACTAACATATTTCTTTTCTTTCTTTTCGTTTTTTTTTTTTTTTGCAATACTGTTTTTAAAATACATATGGAATTAAGAGAATAGCTGGAAGTAATCTAGTTTAATTTTTATCGTGTTGTATATTTTGTAAACTTATTCGAATGATTTTAGTGAACATCCTACGGTCAAAGTATAAAAGGAATCCAACTTTTTTGTTTGTCTTGGCAGCATAAAAAGTCGATGATACATATATATTTTTTTCTTTTTTCACAATTTACAACCCTAGCCCCTATGTTCATAATGCGTACAAAGCATTAGGGGTGGCAGTCGGGGACATAAATTGCCCATTCAGGCGTCATCTCTTAATAACAACGCAAAGGGGGTGTATTGACAGTTATGGTTATTGTGCTGACAAAGATGAAATACTAAGTTACGCTTTTCGCGAATAAGGGTGGATTGATCTAGAATACTGAAAATTAAATAGTTTCTCTCAGTTTACGTAAAAAGAAATGAAAGCTTTTAATGGCTTTGTGTAAAATGAAAGCAGGGTTTAAGTAATTTTTAAATACAAGGATTGAAGAGTCATAAAATGAGAAAAAAATAATTTAATAATTAGTACAAACTTTCCCTCGCACTTATAATTTCTTTACAACATTAAAGTATTTTTCAACTGGATGCCTATATTAAGTGGCAAACAGTAAAATTTAAACATGTATAGTGTTTCAATTTATTTTGAATGCACTTTAAGAGTAACTGGAACGCATCAATTCTTAAATTTGAAATTTGAACAATCTCAAAAAAAAAAAAGAGTTTTAACTATGCAATTCCTTTTTTAGGCACATGAAATAGAAATAACTTTAGACGACTGGTAAAAAAAATCCTCCTAAAACAAGTGTCACGCCCACTCTGACACAAAGAATGTGAACACTGGGCACTAATGCAATATACCGACAGCCCAGTTGGATAACCGAGCAGTAGGTATCTTGCTTGTAGTTCAGTCTAAGCACTGGCTTAAGGCTGTAACTTATTGCTTAATACTTTATATTTAATTTATTAGCTTCTTTTGCAAGGCCAGTATTCTACTTGGCCACATTTTATAAATTGCTCTTATACATGTAGTTTATTTGTAGCTTTCCCCCTTGTCGTTTCCTTATCTTGCGTAAATGGTTTCATCTGGTTTTACACAAAATTGTCGATGAAGTAGTTTGATCCACGTAATTTTCGATTTTAGAAAATAATCTACACCTTATTTTGCAGTCGAGACGTCACATAAAACAGTTCTACTGTGGAGGTAAAAAATGAGGCTAATATAACCTTAAGCATACTATTTAATCCTCATAACTTTATAATAGTTAAAAACTTCTGAAAATATTAAAATGAAATATTTTCATCACAGAAACTTGACTGAATATCAATTGTTAGTAACTTAAATAGCGCTTTTTATTACTCATGCAAATAATTGACGCGGAAAAGAACAAAATAAAAAAATAACTGTCACTAATAACACACTTTTGTTAGAGTCATAATTTTCATCTTCTTCTTCAAGGATTAGGCAAAGATCATGTTCCGACTTCCGGGAGTTACCGCGGCCTCGCTTCCAATTTGGCCTGTGACAAAAAAAAAAAAAAAAAAAAAAAAAAAAAAAAACTTTAGGTAATCTGCCGCTTTTTGAAGCATTGCAATATTCATTTTTTTCCCACAGAGGGTAAATGTGTTCAATTATCTCCAAATGTCTTCTATGAAGGTGAAGTATTTTTTTTTTCTTGAAAAATACTTCAGCCGTTTAAAAATCATGCGGATTCATACCCATTGCATCTGTTCTGCTAGTATCTTCCGAACGCCAAAATTTCATATCACTAAGCCATACATTACATTGGGCACAGCCATCACTTGTAATCCTCCTCTCTTTTTCTTAATTAAAGATTCTAACGAAAATGCCACAAATGTATTAAAATGTATTGTCTATTGCATTTCACTATTGTACACAAATGATGTCACTACACACAATCTTAGTAAATAGAATGAAAGGAAACAGCTAATGTTTCATAGCCCAAAATTACAGATAACTGCAAGCAGTTTGTATTTAAGCAGCAATTTGTATTTTGTGCTACAAAGCATTGCAAAGGATATTTCCTTTCATTTTACCGCACAAAGGTATATTTATTAATTGTTTTCTATCATAGTAGTTGAAGTGTTGTATCTGTTCCATGTACGAATATTTGTTATCAAACTGGTTGGCTGATTTTGAGGTGAGATACACGTTCAATGGTAAAATAAAAATATAAAAAGTAGAATTATTCACTAATGTTGACTTTAGGTCATGTTCAATTATTAAAAACATACTGACGAAGTCAAATGCATTTTTACTTCCTTTTACAAAAAAGGAAGTATTGTATTCGCGAAAAAATTTTTACTCAAAAATCGACCTTAATTTCCATTTTACTTACACCCGAATGAATGATGAGGTTTTTTTCGACTCGACCACGCGTGGATAAGTGCCAAAGAACGTATAGACACGCGAAATATCCATTTTGACGATTCCCGATTTAGTTACAAAGAGTTTTCTCGTGACGTCTATATGCACGTATGTATGTATGTGCGTATATGCGTATGTATGTCGCATAACTTAAGAACGGTATGTCCTAGAAAGTTGGTACTTAGACTTTTAGTGGGGTCTAGTTGTGCCTGTGCACAACTAAACATCACTAGAGTACCCCTTTTGGTTGCATTCGGGTGTTTCTAAAGGGGTCTTTTGCCCCTTTTTGGGGGGAAATCATTGCTAATTTCAATGTAAACTCAAGTGGTGTTATAATTTGGCGAACACTTGGCGATATATCGTCAGTCTTTTGGTCCTCAAGTTTTGTCGTCAACTTGGCGACAAATTTGGCGATTTTAAAAAAAGCCTGTTTCAATTTTGCCACTGTTAGTGATATTTAGAGAGTTAAGTATTGAATCACATTAAAATTGCCAGTAATGGGGAAATGACATTAAATTGCAGTAAAAGGAAGTCATGTGATGCACACATCACCTCGTTTCAACTTAAAAATCGATTGTTTTCGTTTTTGAAATTAAAGCTCACTGCACGATGTATTCTTTTTTGATGCTCTCCGTATTTAAATGCATCTTTGAAGGTCGTTAACAGTTGGGTTCATAATAAGTCAGTCGTTTTCTGCAACAGCATCTTACTGAATAATATTTTTTCCGTGTTGTTATCATTTGTTCTTATGTTACTGTAAAAGACACATACCAGTTTAATTTCGGCATTTGCCGGTATCAGCATTCACATAGCAAAGATATCGGCAAAATACCGAATATACTCGGTGAATCAATGGTGAATGCTGACATTGTACAATTTATTTCTTCCGCAGTATCATAACATCACATCAAAACCAGAAGTTCCGCCCAGAACTAAACGAGCCTACTTTCCCGTATACCAATATCGATTTTCTAGTATCTGATCAATATTCTCAAAATTAGTTAAAAATGCAAATTATATGGAACACGACTTCGTAATTTTTAAGGCGATTTCTTGAAATAAAATGTACCTCGCCCATCTAAAGAAATATCGTTAAAAATAAGAATGTGTTAAAAATAAATTAAATGATTAAAGTAGCTGCACCTTTTAAACAAAGCCACAAATATATTATTTTACATTGAAAAAAATATTTCATCGTTTTCAAAAGAATTAAAAATGATAAGCTCATTAAATTAGATGATCATATCAAAAAAAATATTTTTCCTCTGTTGCCAAAAAAAAAAACTAAAAAAAGAAAGAATAAATGTACTTTCAAAAATGGATAAACAATAAAATGTCAACTTAAAGAAATATTTACATTATTAAAGAAAAAAAATGTTTGCGCATTTCTTTATGTTAAAACATAAAGGACACCGAATTTCTCCGCCGAAAACTGAATATGCAAATTAAAACTTATTAGTGGAAATAAGAAAAATTATATCAATAATAATTATTTCACAGTTAAAATCATGGCAGCGGAGTCAGAATCGGGAGTCAAAGATTCTTAATTCAAGGACTCGGAGGTAATCTGTCACTTTTTTCCAAAGTCCTCAACTGTGCCAATGTTTGCGTAGTCGGAGTTGGACTCATTTCGGGATAAAGGAGTCGAAAACTTTAAATTTCCAAGAGTCAGAGTCAGTCATTTTCCTTCCACGTCTAAATTTTTGCCAAAGTTACGGAGGTAGAATCAGTGTCGTGGAGTAGGAGTCCAACTTATTTTTGGGTATAATAGTTGGATTCGGAGTTGACTGCCCTAAAATTTTAGGAGGAGCCGGAGTCTAGAGTTTGTCATCAAAAGATATTTCCAACAAAATTTGTTTGTAGTAAAGCCGCCTTTAATTGACAAGTAGGGTACAGGTACTCTGAGGTACATAATTTTGTACTGCAGTTGTACTGATCACAAAAAAAAAAAAAAAGGCATTCATTCAATATTTTCATCGATTCAAATATACAGGGTGTTCCAAAATTATCTTTACGATTTCAAAAAATCATAACTTTGAAAGTAAACAAGATATTTATATTCTGTCTTTTGCATGTATTACTGCAACTAATAAAAAAATTTTTTGTACACTTCAACATGCGCACCATTGATGGCCCTAAGCACTTCCAGTATGTAATTAATTTCATGCCAAGTACGCTGTAACTTGTGCTGGGTCGTCCAGCTCACTTTTATGCAGCACTGACCCGGTACTCATGAAGCTTGAGTGCCATGCACGGATGGAGGGTCTGGATGGTGGGTCTCTTTGGAATTTTGTCCTGAAGTTCCGTTGAACTTGTGCATCTGACTTCGTCCGTATGAACCATGACACGCATTGAGCTTTCTGTTGTGATGTCCACATCTTCACTTATAACTGTACAGCCTATTTAAAAAAAAAAAAACTTGGTTAGTTGCAGTAATACATGCAAAACACAGAATGTAAATATCTTGTTTAAGTTCGAAGTTATGAATTGAAGTTGTAAAGATAATTTTGGAACATCCTGTATCTCATTAAACAATGTGATAGCTTTGACACAGTAATAAATTTTTACTTCAGTTGGCACCATTTTTATTTTAATGAATTCTACAATATGCATCTTTCATTTATAAATTTTACTTTAAACGAAAAAAAAACTCAAAAATTTTGTTAACTGCTGCATTTTATATATTGTAACTAGAAGTAGTATTTGCTATGCTTTATTTTAAATGCACCCATAATTTCCCAATGGTGGGCTTTTTGAGAGTTAAAGCATTGAAATATTTTTCTCCTGTTACGAATGTTCGAAAACATTTTTCTGAAGAAATGGGCCTTGGTTTCTTGGGAAATCCGACCCATGAATATTGTCTGAATGTGTTTCCACTTTTATTTTTATTTAAAAAGCAGTAAGCGTAAAGGATATTAAAAGAAAAGCATGATTTAATACCTCTCGCTTCTTATTTTGGGTCCGCACAAATTGGTTATGCAAGAAAGAATCAACATTCTAAACTGTGAAAAATACTAAAGTGGTCTATCGGTTCTTCTTTTTTAATAACTTATCTTTTTTCACCCGAAATTCCCATAAGTGTGAAAAACAGAAAAAAAAGGTATTAAAGACAGCTTAATGCAACTTTAAAGTATTGCTAAAATAAACAAAAATAAATAAATAAATAAATGAAATAAATAAATATTTAAAAACTAAGGAACTAGAAAGTAGGGTTTTGAGATTGGAAAAATGTTTTTCTGTCGGTATGACTGTCGGTCGGTCTGTCTCCCTGCCCCCTCACTTAATTACCTTTAAGTAAATAGCACAGTTCGAAAGAAAAAAAAAAACTTTTATCTTACTTGAAAGATCCCATCAAGGACACCAAATTCATAAATTTCACTTTTTGATTTGAATTTTTTACACACTTCAAAACTTCTTCTTTTGAAGCGGTTCAAAGGACCTTAACGTTATTGTCTATATGGAGACTGAAGGTCAATACAGATTGAAAACTTAAAGGATCATTTACTTCAAACATACTTTACTGGAAAAAGCTATTGATGAAGAACATGCATAGGAAATATTATTTTTGATGTAATCATTTAAAGCGTAACTATTTTTGAACTATTCAAAAATTTTAAACATTAACGACAACATAAAAAAATATTTTTTGGCACCAAAAGCTATGAAGATTTTGAATATATTTTTAATTTTTCCTTTTACGAAATAGAAAAAAATAGTTACTAATAAAAATCGAAATACCATTTTTCGTAGACTTAACATAGACGAAAAGAGATAATTATGACTGAACCAAAATGGAATAAATTCGAAGCATAGATGTTTTCCTAGAACTGCCGAGTAGAACTTCGACTTGTAGAATTTTAAGACCTTTGAGCCCGACTCCGTTTTCAAGGCTCCGCAGTGCTTTCAGAAATAGACTTCGAGGGAAAATTACTGATTCCAACTCTAGAAATTTGAAAATCTTCAATATGCCCAAATCAGTCCAGCATCGACTCCATAACTCCAACTTCGACTCCGTAGCTCTGGTTTTTACTGTAAAATAATGATTGCTGAGATTATCTGCTTTTCCTGTATTTCTAATGTTTTAATTAATTAATTAATTTTGGGGCAACGGGAAATAAAAGAAAATTCAGATTTTTGTTTCCTACAGAATAAAAAAGAGCATGCATACGATATTATTTTTTACAAAAAACTATTTACTTAAGACTTATTTAGTTATTTTTTCCAAATAGATATTGTTTTATTTTTAACTCATCGGGGGATAAATTTGACAATTTGCCTGTTTTTGATGGGTTTTTTATGTGCTTATTTTGCTTAATTTTGAATTTTATTTATCTATTAAATTATATTCATGTTTAAGGGGGTAAATATAATTTAAAATTATTATTAATATTACTTTTTGGAAAAACGCTCTCATGTGTGACTCTTTCTGAAAAGAAATGTTTAAAATTTTACATTAGAACATTTTTAATCGTGTGTGTGTGTGTGTGTGTGTGTTTGAAATTAAATGTGTTCTCTTATGCTTGTTGATCAAATTTTATTTAAGACCTTTTCTTTTGTGCTTTATAAGAGTAAATGTATCCAAATTTAAATGATTTTAATTTCCCATGTACCAGCATCGAATTTCTAATGCAAACTTCTATATATCTCTCGCTTAGTTCAAGTTAAAACTATTACTATAATAAAAAAGGAATAAATTCCTTTGTGCTTGAAAATTAAATGAATGAATTACCAACGTTTTAATGCACAACAATTACTGCAAACTACTGCAAATACTTGTTCCTTGGATGACTTTTCATCCAAAAGCTCACACTTCTTTGCATTGAAAAAATGGTATCCTTGTAACCCCGAAACACGTGTCTACAGTAATTTGAATATTTTCTTCATTAAAACGTTGGTAATTCATTCATTTAAGATTATCATACTATTTTGACCAGGTAAAAGAACATATCCCTATTTTAGTAATTTTAATCTTTTTTTTAAATAGAAAAATGTTATTTAGTGTGTAAGCGATGTCAAATTAATGCTAGGCATTGCGTTATAGTTATTTCTCACTATGATTGTTTCTGATTTTAACATTTTGAAATCAAGCATATTTTTTTATAAAAAAATAAAATTTATTTGAAAAAAAATAATAGTATCCTTTATTTTCCATGTGAAAAATACGATTTATATCATTGAATACATAAAAAAAAATTCTCTCTATTTCAATGAAACAAAGTATCTGATAAATAAATGGCTAAGTGAACTATATTTGCTACTTCATCTTAAACTTCATTTTTCAAAAAGGATATATTTTAAACAATGACAGAAAATGCTTTGCGTAAAATTTAGTTTTGAATAAATGTTTAAAAAAAAAACCCCTTAATATTTCATGAACGAAACAATATAAATCATAATCAGCAGAGCTTTTTTTGTATGAACTTGAACACTTTCTCAAGCATATATGATCCGATTTATAAGAAATCCAATTCAAAGAAATCCGGATAATATGACTGAATCAGCACAAGAAGCTTAAGCTGTATGCAAATTCTAAATTCGTTTACTGATTCATTGGATTGATTCAGTATGGCTGTAGTACTGAGATAAAATAAAATTTTAAAACTTGCATCAGCTTTCACTCATTGAGAATGTGTTCGGTTCCTTTTTGTGTATCATTTCTTCAGCGTCCCTCTCACCGATCTGCATGACAGAAAACTTGGAAGATAAAGAAGGGTGTTGTATTACGTGGGCAACTTTTTATGGGCGCAAAACGCAATTACGTCGACGTGACGTCGCGTCTCTAGAGCTTTGCAGTCCTCTCAACTCCATCCGACGAACCCTACTTCACATAACCCCTTCTTCCAGGGTTTCTCTATGGAAAAACTGGCAGCAAAACAAGGTTTCACTCGTATGATAAACGGATTTAAATTCGGAATTTTGATGCATGATTCATACGTTTTATTGGGTAAGGGGAAGAACGTTAAATATGGATCCTCTATAGGGGACGCTTATAGGGATTTTTAGAGATCAGAGGGAAAAATGCAAATTATACTCTGCCATATCTTTCTTGCGTGTTTTGAAAATGCACGTATTTGGTTTTTCGGCTTCTCTCCCCGGAGGTATGTTAAATTTTATAAGCAAGAACCAATTTGTATATATATATATATATATATATATATATATATATATATATATATATATATATATATATATATATCCAAATACTACCAAGAGAAAGAGAAGGAAAAATATATAATGTGGATATTTTTAGGGAAATTCCTTGAAACATTTTCAAAAATACAAAAGTCATAAAAATACCAATACACCTATTAATTCAAAAGCAACCAGGTTTGCCTCTTTTGCCACAGTTTACACTGAATATTTCGTTTGGACTAGGTTTCAATGTACCATCATTATTTATAAACAATTAAAAAATATAAATTTACTATTTTAACAGAATCAATATAAAGCTGCATGAAACAAAGACGCTTCAGCGAAAAACTTTGTATCTGTTGAAAGACACAAAAGTATGATTTGTTTGGCCTTTTTTTTCACTAAAAGTAAAATCATCAAATGTGTCGGTACTGTGTTAAAATGGTTTTTAACATTCTATAAAATATTAAGTTATATTATCAACGTGTGGGTTTCAAGCAGGCAAACGTTCACCCATTTAATTTCACATGTAGGATACATTAATCCTTTAATCAAATAGCGTACAACCTTAATTTACAAAACACATGAGGTAAATTCATCCATTCTAAGTGCATATTGCAAGTTAGTTCGTTTCAAGTAATATCAATATCATACATTTGCGTTTATTCGTTTATTCCTCTCAAACTAGAAATATCCCTGTACTACGTATACACTAATGCCATTTCTAAGTTTCACAAATCAAATTCATTAATTTTAATAGACGCGCTCGTAAGCCCATTTCTAAAAATTTTAAAGTCGGTATCCTCATTGCATCTTCGCCATTCTCTGCTTTCTGCGAGGCAATCTCTCATCGAGCGAAAATATTAAATAACCAACTGATCTTGGAAGCACAAGAGGATGACGGTAATCTCGAGTAATCCAAGAGAGGATGTTTTCCAGCGATAAAATAGCTCCCCCAGGCTTTTCACAAGGATTGGAGGATGATTAGTTATTCATGGGCACTTGCACAATAGGATAAATATAATCCTGGATAATCCAATAGGAAGTCGACGTTCGGATCATTGCGTCTCCCATGGAGCAGGGTTTGTTAAAGTTTTGAAGGGGGGTTGTTATTTTTTTGAAGTATTTCAATTAATTCATTGTCGTCTCAATATTTCCCTGTAATTGGAGGAAAGGACTGTTGATGTAATTTTAACTGATAAGGTGGAGATTGTAAGTGATTAAAATTGATGATTTAGTGCTGCGGAGGAAGTTTTAAAAGCGCAATTGTCGCTAGATTTTACTGCATGATAATCCGTAAAGGTATACGTTTATAATTATTTTGTGCAGTTGTCTAGAAAGAAAAATATTTTTATAGAGCTATTAATAATGGGAAAAGCTAAAATAAAGCCAGAGCAAATATTAAAAGCCTCAAGTTTCAAAATATAAGCCACTTGTTATCAGGAACTAAGTCTGACCGTTTCTAAAATGTACTCGCAATTAAAAAAAGCAATCTCTAAACATTTGTTATTATTACGGGAGAGTGTTGTACCATGGGACACTTTTAAAATTTTAATTTTTAAAGTCAATTATGTAAATCAAATTTAAAATCTGAAAGTCACATTAAAATACCCCAACATATTTCTCTGCAATATAGTTTTTTTTTTTTAATTCAGACAGTTTGAAAATAAAATATTGCTAGCCATTTAAAATAAGAGTTCCAAACTGTCCCAATGTACAACAACCTATTGTGCCTTGGGACACATCCTGTTTTACCATGGGAAACTCTTCATGATTCTGGAAACAGCCCTACACTAGAGCAAATCTTACACCAGAAAACAACAAAAATATTCTTTTCATGGTAGTGAATTAAATTATGAATATTGAATGATGAATCATAAATAATGAATTAATGAATCATTGACTAACATTAAATACGTTTAAAAACTACATCAGATTAGAGAATTTTTCCATGTTCGTAACGTATCTAAATTAAGAACCATGCATATATTATACCTTGGAACGAGTCCTAAGGTACAATATATATTTGGCTGTCCCGAGGAACAATAACCACGTGGTTTAAGAAAAACCAAAATGGTGGTCAATCTAGATGCATTAACATTATTTCCTCATTACCATGATATTTAAAATTTACTTCTCTTTAATCTTTACTAATAATAAAGCTGAAAGTCTCTCTGTCTACTTCTCTCTCTGTCTGTCAGGATCTCTGTGACGCGCATAGCGCCTAGACCGCCCGTCCGATTTTCATGAAATTTAGCAGAGAATTAGTTTATAGCATGGGGGTATGCACCTCGAAGTGATTTTTAGAAAATTCGATTTTGTTCATTTTCTATTCAAATTTTCAGAAAATTTTTCCGAGCTAATTATCACAACGTGGAAGACTAAATTACCAAATTATCATAACGTGAAACCGTAACATGGGCGAGAAAATGAACATAGCAAATTGGCGAGAAATTCATCATCCATTATTTGTAAGAAATATACTGGCGAACCAAAATGCCATTTTAATTTTCTACTACGGACAAAGCTGTGCTAGTACAACCACTAGCACAATATATATATATAGTATATATATATATATATATATATATATTATTCCCTTCATCTTTTCTTCTAATTTGTGCATTAAAGCATTGTTTCATATTCTTCTACAATAACGTATAGATTTTTCTTATACATTTAATTTAAAAACTAAATTTTACCTTTACTTATGATTTTGTTCATATGTTTTTAACTATTAATCATGCTATCAAATGAAATGCACAAATCATTTTCGAATCAAAATTTTCGATCTAAATGTAAGAAATGAAAAACTTAAACAAGATTTTTGAACTTGTGATATTGACCCCAATTATGATAGAAACCTCATATGCTTATTTATACACAAATGATCTTTCTTTCTTCTCAAAACAAAATCAATTTCATTAACTTATAGCTTTATCTCTGATAAGTAACCCAACTACATAAATCATTTTGTAAACACTCACTGTGATCTGAACTCAAAGAAACCGAAAAATTAATTATAAGTAATGGCTTTTTTCTTCTTTTTCTCTAGATACGGCTATCAATAAAGTGAAAATACATTTATCACTACCAAATAAGACGTACCTACTGGTTTCGTGAGCAAAAACATTTTGAAAAATCTTTTATTTTTTAAACCTTTATTTTTATTTAGTTTTTACTTATTTATTATTTATTTATTTATTATTTATATATTTATTAATTATTTAAATCATCTTGTTTCATTAAGTATGTTAAAACACAGAAACATATGTCCCTTTGGATTTTCTTTTCTCCGACTGAACTGGGACACGCTGGGCCACGCTGTTTTTTTTTTTTTTTTATCAAGCTCATCTTCCGTCTACCTTTTATTGTCTTTTAAAATGTTTCAAAAGAAGAAATATGGTAACCAATATATTGTCCCCAACCGTCTTTTTTTTTCAATAATGTTAAAATGTCATAAATTTCTGATTAAAATTTTCCCTGCAATTTTCATTTACGAAAAACAGAACATCTTGGATGTAAAAGAAAATTTCCACATATGAGGCATTAAGAAGCAAAGGGATGTAAGTGGCAAAATTAAATATTTGGAAATAACCAGTACTCATGGTAGGTGAACTTCTCCTCTGTCTTGGGGCAAGAGATGGTACTAGTAGCCCTGGTAGTTGCTGCTATACAGCATAATTTAGAAAAAAAAAATCAATGAAAGTCTACCTAGGATGTTATCTTTAAACGCGTTTTACTCAAAACTTGCAAATGTACACTTACATCCCTTTGCTTCTCACTGCCTCATAAGAACAAAATATTTGAGCTTTAAAGTTACATATTATCGTTATTTTTGAATATTTTGCAAATATATACATTACACGTTTAAAAAAATCGGATTTTATTCCTCTAATACAGCGTTTGGAAAACTAGGTTGCGAGGAATCTTCATTTTCCGTGGAGATACTTAAATAGTACCATGAAACTTGTATTTTTTTTGTAAAATTTAAGTTACTAACATCGATAAAAATGAAAGACGCTTTAAATCAGTATTTTTCGAATAAACAGTAACGAAAATATCAAAAGGAATCTTTGATTTAATACCCATTTATTGCCAACGTACGACATTTAGATTATGTGAGTACAAGAAACGAAATTTTATTGAAACAACATTGAAACCGCATATACTAGTACGTTTGAAACTGGTTTTCAACATTGTGTCAATAAAATACACTGCTAACCACATCACCATGAAGCAGTAGTATGATAACGAAATGAAATTTTATACACGTGACGGCAGCATTGATATTAGAAAGTGATTTCAAAATGAAAGCAAAATTATCATGTATTACTGGAAAAATCCCAAACGAATGGAGGTTTAAGTAATCTGTTAAACAACTCTAGCACTGTAACAACGATTCAGAAACGTTCCTGGAAAATAATGGGCAGCTGATGTGCCCAATTTCTTACAGTAGCATATCTTACAAAAGCCAGGAACGGTTTCCGCTCAAATTCAGTAAACTTCCTGAATATATAAAAATCTTTCCGTTTAAAGACAGTCGTGACTGTGTAATTTTAGAGTAATCTTAAGCAGATACAAGAAAATAGCTTGGTACCTTCCTGAATTATCAAGGAAGTTCCATTTGCAGTATCGCAAACATGGCCAAAGCTAAGACAGAATTGCAAGTAAGTCTCGGGAATTTCACTCGCCTGCAAGTCTTGCAAAGCTATGTAATCCGTTGACTCTGTTTTGCGCTCTTTGGATTAATTATCAGTCTGGACAGCCTGCAATCAAACTAAAGCCGATACACTTTATAAATTCGCTCAGTCAATCTCTAAACTGGGAGCTAAAGATATTTTTCACAGCAGTGAGGAGTCTGCCTTCTTGAGACTTGTAGCAATTCAGGAAACGTTTTGACGTTGATACTTTGTTTTTCCAGGAAGTGGATAAAAACCATTAATATCCCGAAACGTTACACAGATATACTTGGTAACGTTTCGAAATTTTTTTACAG
Organism: Uloborus diversus; assembly: GCF_026930045.1. NCBI lineage: Eukaryota > Metazoa > Arthropoda > Arachnida > Araneae > Uloboridae > Uloborus > Uloborus diversus. The sequence goes on from NC_072732.1 coordinate 49,112,075, forward strand.
TGAGCGTGAGTGTACGAAGCGATAGTGTTGAGACAGCAGTCTTGTATGATATTCTGTCATACCACAGTTACTATAAACACGCCGCGAATTCAAACATACTCATACACTGTAAAAGCGATTTAAAACCGCGTGTGAGAAATAAAAGTCAATAACCTTCCAGAATTATCCTTTAATCTTTGAAGAATTTGGAAATCTACCCGGTTAAAGCTAGTTAGGAACCTTCAAGGAAAATCAAGTACGTTTAACATAATTGATTAGAGCCCTCCTGATTTTCTTATAAGCTCAAAATTCATTAACGCGACCATGGCCAAAGCTAACGCAGAGCTGCAAATAAGAACCAAGCATATCCCTTGCCAAGCTGCTGCTATCCAGAAACTTATTCGCTCTGATTGGAGTCTGGAAGACCCGTAGTCGAACTGAAACCGATATACTCATTAAACACACTCAGTCAATCTTTAAACCGGTAGCTAAAACATTTTTTCACAACAGTAAAACACTGCATTCCTACAACTTGTAGCAATCCAGGAAAACTTTTTGTAAATATAGTTGATTTTACTTGGAGATAGATGAAAACCTGTGAAGTCCCGAAACGCTCCACGGAATAATAAGTGACGTTTTCAATTTTCGGAATTTTTTTACGGTGTAACCTGTCTAATTTACCTTCTAAAGTTATCCCAAATGTGCTCGACGTTTGGCAAACCAAGGCATCGCTCCGCAGGCTAGAGAATTTGATAATGCGGAAAAGGAAGCCCTCTGTGAACCTTGCTGTGTGAAACTGAGCATTATCCTATAGAAATATCTCCTTGACCATGAGTGGTAACACGTGTGGCTAAAGAATGCCACAAGAGTACCGTTCGGCTGTGATAAGATGGTGCTTAAATGTTAGGGGGGGGTGGGACTTGTGTCGTAAACGATAGAACCCCATGACATCACTCCAGCTGTGGGTGTCGTGTGCCGCTTAGTTCTAAACTCGGCACATGAAAATTCAACTTTTATACGTAAAACCTAATAACTTTGAATTTGCTTTCTGAAGACACTAAGCATTATCCTCATATATATGATGGCCAAAATCACGGATCGAGTAATAGTCTAACATCACCAAAAATGCAACTAGCGCCATAGCATATGCATTATTTCATTGTTGAAGCACCGAAAATGCTGTTAGTTATTTATAATTTGATAACATTTTTTGGCAATGTCTGACAAGCAGGGAAATGCTTTTTTTTAACAAGGCTTAACTGGATCCGGTTACTTAACTGTTTTACTGATAAGACTAATTTTAGAAGAATGAAGAAATGAAAAAAATGTCAACAATTAGCGCGCTCCACTGGAGTTTAAAGTTAATCCCCTGGAGTTAGAGTTAAAATTTCAACTATAGAAATATAGATTCAATTTCTTCGTTCAAAAATGTAGAAGCCCGTCATACATTAAGTTTAGTTTAAAATAATTTAAAAGTTGTCTAAGTTTGTTAGTTTAAGTTTAAAATAATAAATTTAAAATATTTTCCAGTTTAAAATAATTTTCATTTTTCTTGCAAAAAAAATCAAATGTTACATTTAAACTATGCTACCGAAGAAAAACCAGGGTCTCCACGAAAAAAGTGGAAATTTATAGGATTCTACTAATCAAAGAGACTGAAAAACATTGCTCTGAAGCACATAGACAAAACGCACCCTAAAACGAATGCGCGCACATATATACATACACCTAGAATCAAAAAAGTCAAGAGGAGAAATATTAAACCGACGGCAAGATTTTTGTCATGTCTGGGGTCCTATTACACGTCAAAAATAATGAGTTATTCAAAATGAAATGTGGCAACCAATTTTAATGAAGTTCGCTTTCAGCTGCACTGATTTCTCTTCATGTTTCCAGTAGAGAAATCGAGTAAGAAAAATGAAAAAATCGATTAATCGGTGGGGGAGGTTAATATCGTATACGTCCGCGAAGGATGTTGGTATGCGTCGAGTTTACTTGCGTGTTTCTTCAGTTTCAATAACTCTTGCGCCCCTCATTTCTTTCCGGTGATACTTAAGGAATGTTGAAAACTGAAATGAGATGTGAAATTTTTAATTTTAGAAGAAGAGGTCATTAGTTTCGCTACGATCATCATGTATTTTAAATAATTGCCTTACGTATGATATTTTTGTAGCAAAAATGACTGTGAGAGTTCTCTTAATTCTAGAATTTTATTTGATTCTGTTCACTTTTTTTTTTTGTGAAGTAAATTTAATTAACCCGGGAGGACGCGCGGGGGTCATTTTATGACCCCAAGCCTTCTGCAAATAGTAATTGCCAAAAACTAGCCACCGGTTCATTTTTTTCTTATCAGTAGCTATGTTTGGTCCCCCCATCTACCATTTGGTAACAATTTGAACGGATTTCGGGAATTTGTGCTCCTCTGAAACACGTTTAGTCAGTTACTGAGGTCATCAATTGACCCCGCGCGTCCCGCCGTTTGTTTAATGGACCAACTATTTTAAATGGCCAATTCGGTTATTTTATTTTTATCCCTTCAGTACTGAAGTTATTTAATGCAAATAGGAATACCAATAGCATACTAGAAAGAAATAGGTCATTTTCGAACATTTTTTGCTGAAATTGAATCAAATAGTTGTTTTATCAATGAAGAATATGGAGAAAAATATTTTTTAGAAGAGAAATTCTTAAATCATGAAAATTCTAGCGAATATGATACATAATTGAGAAAAAGGATGGAAATTATTTAAATAAAATGAATAATTCTGATTTTTTACTGCAAAATATGATATAAAATAGAGTAAAGTGAGATGAGTTTGCCTTGAATGTAGGGATTTTTTATTTTTTTAGTTTCTTATTTTTTTAGTTATTATTTTTTCCATTTGTTAATAAAAAATGAAACATTTTTTAGCATTAATTGTACAATTTTTTGCATAAAAATACTAGCAACAGCATTATAGTTGTTATAAAGTGTTTATAGCTCACATAAAGCGTTATTATCCGCTTTGTGTCTAAATTTGATTTAAGGAACAAACATAGAAATACTTCTATTTAAAGTGCAATGCAAAGCTGATTTATGACACGCACTTACGTCTAAAATTCAACTTTAATGTCGAAAATCATAAGACGTTATGGTTTTATTAGTAAACAAGTCGAAAGATGATGTTTTTATTAGCGAATGACTAAGTTTTGATCTGGGGTCATTCAATGACGTCCGCGCGTCTTAACAATCGCCCACGGAACGCGCGTCCTCCCGGATTAAATCAATTGCAAATATATTTTAAAGTGTAATTTTTTATAATAAGGAATAAAGATAACGTCATGAAACTGCTAATAAAAGCTTTTCGTAATAACTGAGTGTAAACCTCTCCTAATGCTCAATTTATGTTCACACTAGAATTTCGGTTATAATTAAAGTAGTTTTAACGATGAATATATATTTTATTAAACTTGGTAAGCAATGTAAAAAAAAAATATAACTTGGTAGAGAAAGCATTGTAAATAGCTATCTCAAAGCTTGTGAGTAACACTAGAACGATCAGACCGTCCATTTTGACAGCAAAATAATTTTAAAATGTGTTCAAAATGTTTGATTTTAACTGATCTCTTTGATGTTTTTTTGGATTTTTCTAAATTTGGATTCACATCTTCGAAAAAAATCCATCCATTTATCTTTATTTGTTTCAATACAAGTTTTGAGCATACCAGGAACTGCCATCGACTGTCAAAATTATGTTTTTAGCAGGAGACCTTCAGTAATACCTTTTTTAGAGAAATATTCGTACTCGCAGGGTTTCAGAATTTTTCTTTTCTTGTTCTCCAACGGTCTCACAATTCTTCTATTGGTTTTGAACAGATAGTACTTGAAAGACGTTAAAATTAATTTTTCTATTTGTTTTAATTATATAAAACAAGTAAAACTAAAAAGTATAATTAATATTAGAACTAACATTTAATGTCTTTCTTGGTTATATCCTTTTTTTATATAAGATTTACAGCTAATTAAAAAACAAATGGCATTTTGACCGTTTATGGTCGTTTTAAGTAATATGTAGCATTGGTCGAGTGGTAGGCACGACTTCGTTCAATTACGACTTTGTTGGTAGAAGCATTTTTAGCACTGGTGAAGGGGCTTTCTTGTAGTAGCCTTAAAGTGACATTTACAGCATTTCCTTGAAAATGTGTGCTTTATTAAGTTAATGTTCTTTTCATTTATTTTTTTACTACAAAGCAAGCGCGTTTACAACTCAACGTATGAGTGACAGACATATCGTTTATGCAAACAAGGGCCGGGGTGCGGGTGGCAATCCATTTGGAGAGAATGTAATTGTGCATTTGTGCATGTTTTTTGTTGTTTTTCCCTGTACAATGCATTTAGTATATACCTTAGATCCCCTCCCCTCCCAAAAAGTTCTGAAATGACGGGTCTGGAGTAGTTACTTCTACGTTAAACTTTTTTACTAAGGGGTGTCATACTGTCACATAAAACTTTTCCAAAAGAAAGCTCTTTTTTGGTGGAAATTGTTGTAAGGGGGATTTTTTTTTTATTGCTCTAATACCTTGGGTTACGTTTTTTGGTCATATTAATACGATAAAACAACTAAGCACCAATATCTATCTTTTCAGTTATATCTCAAAGAATAAAAATTTTCAAAATTAGGCACAAAGTTACTAGAGCCAAAGTCATCGACAAGTTTAGAGAAATTGAAGTTACCATCAATTAATACTTTTCTTGAAATTTCTTGTTTTTCCCTTGGTTTTCTTTAAGGTGAGGGTGGCACAAATCGGGTAGGCCTTCGTACGCCCCCCCCCCCCTCATAGTGTGTAAGCGGCGATGCATACGTATGTCATGTTTACATCAACACGTCCGAGTTTTAATCAATCCCAGCGAAGCAGCAGTAAAGCGACATAGCGCAACCAGGCTTTAAATTAAAAAAAAAATGATAAATTTCTAAAAAACAAAGTTTTGTAACTTGTGATTAGTCGAAGACCAGCTATTTTTTTTTTTTTTTTTTTGTCAATAATATTACGTTACTCTGACACCATCCAGCTACAAATTACGATAGTCATTCCGTTTGTTTCTTTTTTAAATTTAAGGTTATAATTATTGAAATTACAAACGTGCCTTCGGACAAAGCGGGTCGGGTAAAGCGGGTATATGATTTAATCATATGTTTATTTATAATTTCTTGACTCCTGTGCTAAATTAGATTTTCTATTTCAAAAGGATAAGTATAACTTTAAAAAGTTATTTTTTAGGATGGCCATTAATTAGTCTATAAATTTAATCAGTTATTTCTTTATATTTTATAAACATATGTGCTGACTTGTCTTGCATCGTAAATAATAACCATATAATTCTTATAGACATGTACACTTTTTTTCTCACGTACACACATACACTTATGCGTCATGTAGAAACTACCCAATCTTTCGATGTAATGTGTTTATGCAAAAGCATCTTCAATAAAAACTGATATGAATTTCAGACAAATATATATTTCTTCCAACCGCATGTTATTCAGCCGTTTATCGTATGTGATGAATAGTCATGACATTTCACTCTGAAATAAGTGAAAAATACGCAAACAAGATGCTTATGCAATTGAAAAAGTCATTTATATATTTTTTAGCCGATAAAATGTGATTAATTGTGTTGAAAAGAAATAGATTACATAAAAAATGAAAATCAAGTTATATCATAGTTAACTGAGCGTTTGTCATGACGGAAATTATTCATTCAGTAATTGGGTGAAAATGATCTTACTTAAGATAAATAAAAGCGGTTCCTCTGGAAAATTAAAGTCAGTAAAGAGAAAAAAGATTAAAATTATCGTGAAGTCAAACATTACAATGCTTTTCATGCCTTAATCTAAAAAATAGCAACAAATTAGTGAAATTTTGCTAGGTGATGAAATGTTTTTATCAATGCTGAAAATATTATGAAACATTAAGCAATTTTGATACATATTGACTTTGCGTTCTTTAGGAGATATGTTATACTATTGATAAGTTATATTACTTTGAAAACGAATTTTAAAACACACTTTCTATTTTACCCGCCTCCTTCATAAACTTTAATACCCTTTGCATTTAGAAAAATTATTGTATTTATAAACAGTAAAGTTTTTGTTCCTTTACCATAATGCAATTAGATTTCGAAAGTTAATTCTTTGAGGGCATTATATTGATGTATAATTTCGATAAAGAATAGAGTTCTATAAAGAAAATAAATCATGATTAAAGCTTGAAAAAGATGTGGTATAACAAAATCTTATTACGAAGTTCATTTTAACAAGAGTTAAAATTCCTTATTTATCTATATAGTTAAATCTTAAATTTTGCTTGCATGACCTTCCGATTAGGTTACCCTAAAGAAATATTCAAATGCTCTTCCATACTTGACTACCATTTAAGATTAGGGAATACAACTTTAATTAAGCACAAGTAAAAAAAATGTAAAAGTTTGGGCAAAGCTGCGTCAACCTGTTTTCAATACATGAATAAAAAAAATGTGATTCTTACATTTAGACATGTGTTTTGTCAACAAATGTCTCTTGTATACACTATAAGATCATAATTTTTTGCTGATGTTTGATTTTCGAATTTCCCTTACCAGGAAATGACACAAATAATGTAATTATGAAAAAGTTAAACATGTAGCAATTGAAAGAACATGTAGCGACATATTTTGGAGCAAAAAAATGTTTGTCTACGTGCCCCGGAACCAAGATTTAAGGTCTTAAATCTTCCTATATTTTTTTAGAAAAGTGTCATATTTAAAGACTTGGAAAAAGTTGGAGGCATCAGATTTCATCGTCTGCGTGAAACAGGATAACCATTTGCAAAGTGCGAATGATATCGTCCATTTCTCATTGAAACGTGCAAAATTTGTCGACTTTCTTCCATTTTCAGAAGGTTTTAAGACCTTACATTTCGATAACGAGGATACGAGAGCAAATAATTTATGCGTCCAAAATACAAGTTTTACTTTGCTCTTTCAATTGCTGCTTAGTTACCTCTATTTCATTTTTCACAATTGTGAGGTTTCCTAGTTAGATATCATTACAAAGACTTTTATATATGAGCCTACTACTCCGATGTAAGCACAAAACATTTCTTTACAGTTTCGTTCCATTGTTCTTGTTCATGAGAGGAAAAAAAAATTAATCTCAAAAAGATTTTACTTTTTCGTTAACCCCCAAACAAGTTTTTTTCCTTGTAGAGAACAGTTCAATGCAAAAGAAGGAATTAACAAGTTTCTTTTTTTTTTTTTGAGTGGTATCATATAAGATGCGTTAACTGAAAGATATAATAACTAGACCATATTGAAAAGTCGGTGCAGTGTAAATAGTGCAGTAGTGTTAGTGGATGTACTCTAGGGTTAATTTCCTTTAAACACGTATAAACCATTTTTTTGTTTATCGCTATTTTCAAGTTTGAACATGAAAACATCTTTATAGATAGCAGTTTTTAGTATATTTATTTGTGTTTACTTTTATTTTATTTTATTTTTGTTTTTTGGTTTTTCAAACAGAAATTATGAAGCCAAAAAGTAAATTTCTTAAGTAAAAAAAATATTTGATAAGTCGAAAAGTAAATTTCAATTTGCGTTTGCAGAATCTTTTGCATCGGCAATGCTCGTTAGCAGTAATATCAAGATTTCTCTAAGCTTCATTAATTGTTATTAATATTAATATTTACCAGCCTTTAAAGTTACTAAAAGTTATGTTTGTATTGCAATATATTGTATTTCTGAATTTTCTATTAATATTTAAGTTCACTGTAATTAAATATAGTGTTTCTATAATCAAATTTTATTTATTGATTCAAAATTGAAAAAAAGTATTTTAAAAGATCGTATCACTATCTTTCTGCTGCGAATGATTTAATGAGTAGTATTGAAGTAAAAATTACAAGTCTATGTTTGTTTATATTAAAATGCAGACATCAAACATTCTGTTTTCAACAAACAATATTTTCCACCCGTATGTAAATACTCTTATCGTAAGTACCTCACTTGCAAAGATTTTTTAATACCAAGTATTAAAAAATTCAGTTAACATTCAAAGTTTAGAAAAATCTTTTATGAAAGTTTTTAGAAAACTACTAGTCCTCTATAAGATGAACACCAACAAAACTTTTATACATCTATAATTTAATCAATGAATAATTACGTAATTATGCAGATTTGATCAGCTTTTTTAATCTAAAGAAGTAATAAGTCCCCAAAACAAACTTTTCAATTCCTCGAAATTGAACTCATCGTTCTTATACTAGTCATGTTTAATTAATTTTTAAGTTCTAGTTCTGAAAAATCGTGGAGATAGATACAATATTCTATAAGAACCAAGCTGAGTTCACTCACGTGTTTTTGTTTTCATTTTAGTAAGTTCTGGGATGATATTTTTTCTTCAGCTACATCAATCGACCTAAAATCTAATTAAAGTAAGTGCTCTTTTTCCTTGGTTCTCTTTACCATAATTCCTTAGAGAAAAGTGTACACAAGATGAACAAAAAAAAAAAAAAAAATAACGAAGAAAGTAAAGAATTTCCTTTTGTTCTATTTAACCATGTTTTGCTTAATACTTGTTGTTTTTAGCAATTTCGTTTTGTTTTCCAAATCCCAATGGTTTTTCAATTGGAAACAAATAAATAGCTCTAAAATTTTGATGATTTGTAAGTACACTAAATCTTCTTCCAACGAAAATCTTATTGAAATGGCTTTTTTTTTTACTTTTATCAAATTAAAATAGAATTTACTATTGTTGAAGTATTTATTTAATCGATAAAATCACGAAAGAAATGCACTACAAATATTTGCATTCAGGTTCTGAAATTTCGTTCATGGTTAAACTGAAAATGTATTTGTTTATTTTTTTAACTCTCCTTTATTTTTAACTTTAATACGTACTTGCCACAAAATAACTACATTATTTTTTAACATTCGTTGTGTTTGTAATATTAATTTCCTTAAAGGAATTATTTCAAGTACCATTTGCTTTTAAATTCAATTATTTAACACATTTCTGTTTTACTAACGTTTAGTAAGAGTTCTGACCTGCGTACATAATTGATATTCCAGTGTATTTCAAAAAATGTTAGCACTTGCGACGTTTAATATATAGCATACGTAAAAGTTTCTTATTATTTATTTGAGAAAACATTGTCTTCGAGCAAATTTTCATGTTCAATGCAAAGTGCTTTAATCAAATATTCATATTGTATTAATGTAACCGAAACGTCACAAGTATTCAATAAATTTGTTAAATTATCAATAGATTTGTGAATTCATGTTTTCCGAAAAAAAATTTAAAAAAGAAATAAAAAAGACAGAAAAAACGTGCTATATTTCTTCAAATACTTCTTTAAAAAAATTATTGACATACTACATGATTGGAATTCCTGAATTAATCTCTTTACTGAATTAAATTAAATTACTGGATCTCAAATTTTCATTTTCTATAATTTCGAACGTTAGTTTGAAAAAAAGATTGTATACACACTTCTAAAAGAAAACGTTACAAAACCTAATTCGTAATTTGTTTCGTAATATATTTTTTTCAACACATTTATATTTTACATTGGTATAATAAAGTTCATGTTTTCAAGTTAGTTGATTTCCCTTTCAGTGGTTCTTTTCTAAATAACTTCCGACAGCGGAGCTATTTTGATGTACTTGCATTGCATTACAAGCAATTCTTTAGCTAAAACATGCACTGTTGTTTTTGCTGCTTGTAAAAATATTGTATATATATATATTTTTTTTTTTCAAAAAATATTTTACACTCTGCAAATTTCTAGCAAAACTTTGAAGAGGTTTTTTTAATTTCGAAGCCAACTGAATTTTAAATGTTATACTCTTTAGAATATGGTTTTATTTTTACTAAAATCGCAAAAAAATTACAAATCAGCGACAAATGATCTTCTCTTTTAAATTAACACTGTACCGTCCAATATGAGAATCAAAAGTCATAAATATTGAATCTAATTTTAAAATGTTTTCCTCCATTTTTTGAACAAGTGTCTTTTACAGCTAATCGCAGATTTCACTACATTTGAACAAAACTGAATTTTCTAATGCCAAAGGATGACATATATATATATATATATATATATATATATATATATATATATATATATATATATATATATATATATATATATATATATATATATATATATATATATATATATATATATTCACACAAACAGTCAAAATACAAATGAAAAAGCAAATGAAAAAGGTGAACCCAGGACCAACACTTTCTCAAGGAGGGGATTGGTCCTAAAGTTCACAAGGCCCTTTCTGTCTAGCAAGAGGGAAGGTCCCAATAGCTTGCTACCCTCCCCGAGAGCCTTAGAAAAGAAAGGAATCAGAGAACATACCTTACGATAAAAGAGCAGAAGAAAGTTCCGGATAAAAAGATCTTTTAATTTAAGCTACATTAGAAAAGTAGGGAATTGCCTAGCAGAGTGAAGTATAGTGCAATTGTATTATTGCAGTAAGGCCACCTAAGCTATGAAGGTCTGCCAGGAGCTATCCTGAATATTTCTGATGTAATTTCCGATCCATTTTTTGTTTTTTCTCTCCTCGGCTTTACTATACTCCAGGTTTTTTCAACTCCACGGTTTTCAATTCCATGTCCCGCTGCTGCCGAGTCCTAACTGCATCTTTGCCTGGCACGAGCAGGTCAATTTTAATTTCAATGTGCTCATTCCGTCTGGATGCACTCCGGAACTTTCTTCTGCTCTTTTATCTTAAGGTATGTTCTCTGATTCCTTTCTTTTCTAAGGCTCTCGGGGAGGGTAGCAAGCTATTGGGACCTTCCCTCTTGCTAGACAGAAAGGGCCTTGTGAACTTTAGGACCAATCCCCCCCTTGATAAAGTGTTGGTCCTGGGTTCACCTTTTTCATTTCCCATTTTGATGTTCTCGCTTTTTTCATTTGCTTTTTCATTTGTATTTTGACTGTTTGTGTGAATATGTTTGTACTGTTTTTGTTTCTAGCAGCTTTGCGCTGGCATTACGGTACACTTTTGTATTTATTCTTTCAGTTTTTTAATGTCGTTGATTTTTTCAATTTCTTTGAATTTCTATTTTAAAATTGTCTTAAATTGTATCTCTTGTTTTATATGTGTATATATATATATATATATATATATACTAGGGTGGTCCTTATTTATATGGGGGAGAAAAATTCGGAATTCAACAAGTGACGCTCCCTAGTTTTGTGACACTATAATAAAAAGTAATGTGTGCAAAATTTGAACTCGATCTGTCAATAACAACTCGTGCCCCTACGCCGTTGAACTTTAACACTTTTGATAATTTTTCTTCAAATCTTCGAGTTTTTACTTCAGACCCAGTACATCTTTTCCCCTAGGTTTGCAAAATATTTTTACAGTGAGGTAGCACTAAAATTAATCTTTAAATTACTTTATATCATCTAAAGATTTTACGTTGAATAAGAATGAAATAATGCTTTAGAAACTTTCCTTAATCGCACGCTTTTCTCAATGTATCTCGATAGTCTGTATTTTTTTCCGATAGTCTTGGACGGTCTGTAAAATAAATTGTTTTTGTGACTCATATTCGGTAAATTAGTTGCGAAATTCTTCGATTAATTGTGCTCCTCTTTCAGTTGTATCATTCTCAATTTTCAGTATTTTAACGATCTTTCTTCCATTTAAAGAGTTTCCTTCATTTTGCTGTGAATCGGGATCAAATAGAAAATTTTTTTTAGTATTTCAACATATCACAGTTGAAGGAAATTCAACAGGAAATATTATTACAAGTTCCGAGAATTCTCTGTAATCTTTCTCAATTCGGCTTTTTACGAACAATAATGTGTCATCGTCTTTTAGAATTTAAGTGGTATGTGTACTTGATTGAAATGTTATAAGTTCTGAATGATGGAGATCTTTCTACAAAGTTTTGAAGCGCTTAAATAATTGAATATCTGATCTAGAACTAAGAAAGGCAAGAACTTCTTTAAGGACACACTCTGCAGTACGATTTCAAGTGCATGATGATGGCAATCCAAATTTAATATATCACCGTTCAGTTTTTGCTCTAAAAAATTGCATGCACAATTTAAACGGTTGGTATTGCAAGTCGTTGTATCAAACACTACAGCTGTAGAACAGTTAGCAATAAAGAGCTATCATCTAAGATATCATATGCAACTGAAGAAATATCTCAGGAATTTCGAGTAGCTGTTCAATATTAGGACCTGAAGCTATCACGGTAATCCTGTCGGCGTTCTTTTTCCAGTTACATCTGGATGTAGCTTTATATCCCAGTGAATAACTACAAAATCTAAATTTAAATTCATGAAATTTAATTTTACTTCTCGAAGATTTTCTCTTGCTCTCTTAAGGAATGTACGATTGATCACTAGGTCATTTGGATTTAAATTTACTGCATCTACATAGGCTGTAAATGAATGAACAACATCTTTATTCCTAATATGGCATTTGTCTAACCGTGATGAGAGGCGAGATGATGTCAATAGTTGGCAAGCTTTTTTGCATTGTGGTAGACCAGCTGTAAAAACCAAACGTTGAACAGGTTAGGATAGATACCCATTTCGGTTTCTAAATCTTGTGAATCGCAAGAATTTGATGATAATAAATGACTATGTACTGAAATAGAAGAAAATTAGTTTAAAGTATAGATTTCTACATTGTTCTGATCTGGATATTTTTTTTAAATTTATATTTTAGCTATGGAAAATACAGTACATTTTTATGTTAGGAGTAATCCAGGATTTTTCGAAATTTATATTCTAAAAATTAAAAATTGCATAAGCATTTAGGTATTTATATCTAAAGAACAGCGAGTTAAAATATAATTGCAATTACTTATATTTATAGCATTGAAACCTTGCGACTCTATTAGCCACACCTATAACATACAGCGGGAATTTTGTAAATCAACACCCCCAAAGCCTAGAGGAGGCAATTTTGTCCATATTGGTGGGAAGAAACGTTCCCCTGCCGCTTGGTTGGAACAAGCTCAGAAAAGCGGTACGCTTGACCCAAGGCCATTGGTGTACATGTACCCTCTGTAGCATGTTAAATTTTACAGAATGAAAGTGAGAGTATGGTCAATCGGGAAGTAGCAGCACCTATTGAGGTTCAAAATTACTTTAAATATAAAACGTTAGAATATTTTTAAATAAAAATGAGAAAAATCGCAATTTTTTCTTCGAAACTCAAAGAAGGGGGGCCCTAGGGGCGCGTGTTAATATTCATGGATTGACTTAAAATTTTGCAAGGATCATTTATTTGTATAATGGAACAAATTGAGGGGGCGTCCCGTAAAATATCTGCAACTTCAAAAATAAGGACCACCCTAATATATATATATATATATATATATATATATATATATATATATATATATATATATATATATATATATATATATATATATATGTATATATATATATATGAATGTTTATTAAAAATAGTAATGAACATTTGCTTTTTGCTCAAGAAATCACAAATCAATATGCGATTTATTGATCAAAATTTTGGGGAAATATCTTTTTAAATTGAAATATTTTACTTAAATATATTAGCTGTTACGAGCGCAAAGAATGGCGGCTTTTCCGTGGAATTACCCTTCATTAGAATCTTGCAGAAACTGGAAACTTATCTTTAACAAAAAAAGTTCTGTCAATGAAAAAACAGAGCGAAATAACTAGTTGTATTGTATTCAGGAACCTTTTCGGAAGGAAAAAACCTAAATTGCATATGCCTTAAGCACAAAAGTTCTTGAAACATCTCATTCTTCGAAAAATTAAATTAATAAGCCAATTAACGGAAAAAAAAACTTACCTTATCCCCGGAAAAAACTTCGACGTGCTTACCCATTTTCTACATTCCAATTTGCTTTCTATGGTTCAGAGCAAAAGACAGATAAATTCGAAATGTATTCACAAAACTCGATACTTTCCATGTCTGATGAAAAATAACGAAAGTAACAAAAATATTCTCCATAACAAAAACTAGTGCTTCAGTTATTAATAAACTCCGTTAAAGTTGCTTTCATTCGTGCTTTCTACTTTTAGTGAAAGCTTTATCGATAGAGGGAATCCTCGCATTGTGCTTTCTGCATTTTTCTGTTTCAGGCTTTTGGACAGATAATGAAGGGAAAACAAATTCATAGTGTGGGTTAGACTTTTCGGGAAAAATAAGTTTCAGATATAGTGGCACAAATTTATAGATCAAGTACTTTTTATAAAATGCTTTTGAAAATGAAAAGGATTGTGCATAAAAGAGTACTCGAAATGATACAAGGATTTGAAAAATATTTGTTTCTGTGAATTATTTCAAAAAGTATTATTTATTTTGTTTATGACATCAAAAATTGGAAGCAGCTACAGAAAACTACCATTTATGTTAAATGATCTCATAATTGTCAATTCATTAAATAAAAATGAAAGACATTTGTAGTAATTTCGAAAACAAACAACGTACAAACAAACAGTTTGTGCAAAATTTTCAAAAAAGAAAAAAAGTAGTTAAATATATAATCTTCCACAATGCTAATTCATTTTATAAGAAATTTTAATAAAACTTTTAAAAGCTATATTGTAACTGCAGTTTTGTTGAAGAAATAAATAAGAATTTTGTATTTGTGTGTGTGTGTATTAACGATTGTAATTGTACGATGCAGATACCGAAAAAATTCAGGTGGAGTGAAATTTAATTGTAGAACAAATTATTGGTTTTGTTTCTGGCAAAATGCTTGTAGTCAATACTTGCTATAAGATATATTTACTTTTGTGCCGAAGGTTTTTAAAAAAAAACCTTTAAAATGCGTAAATAGCAATAAGAATAGCAGTTTTCTCGGATGCCTTTTAACCAATAAACTACTTATGTTCTATGCAGTGAAAAAATAATTCCTTGAAAGCCCAAAAACACGTGCCTGAAAAAAATATTGATATTTCTGAATTTTAAGCGTTGTTTGAATGTTTTTAAATATTTGCTGCATTTAGGCGAAATCTTAAAGACGGGTAAGGAAACGAAATCTCACAATATTGCTTTTATAAAGCTGGTTTGTGCTTGTTGTAAATATCATTATGGTGTTTGTTTATTTTAAAGTGGACTACTTCTTGTCTCTTCAACTTTTCAAACCTATACTGCGGTCACAAAAAAGGTAGAGTAGACTTAAACAGAGAAATCCGCCGTTTGCCGAGGTGAAGCATAAGTTTGCTTTGGACAAAAACATACTGGGGCCAATCAAACGGCGAACACATATCATTCTGTCTTACTTTTTTTTTTGGAAAGCACCTCAGAAAAATATCACGCTTTTGAGTCAATCTGAGAAAAGTAGTAAATTTTAAAACTAAGAATTAATGGACAATTACATAAATTTATGCGAATTTTACATTAAATATTTTTTTAGAAATTATACAAAAATCACTTTTTATTTTGAAGTTCAAGAACCCTGCTCGGAAATAAAACCGAAATTGTTGCGATAAAAATCCAAAAACTACAATTCTCGAACGTTTTTCGAAAACCTACTCGCTTTGAGCCACCCTCCCTTATAAACATAAAATATATTGCCGTTGTATCACTGTTCTCCCTATCTCACTGTACCCACTTCTCCTCTACTTTAATACGATTTTGAAATTTGAAATTGATTCAAATCAAACTTATAGTTTTGATTTTATGCTTCACATTCTTTGGAATAAAAAATTAAGCGATTGTTCTCAAAATCAAATATTTGAACAATTAAGAAAACAAAGTGTCATTAGTTTTATTAGTCCTTAATGAAATGTGTTGAAACAAAGTTAGATTAAAAAAAATATATGTTTGTTAAATGCTATCAAACCATAAAAACCTTCTAAACGTATCAGCAAAATGAAGCAAAATTTAAAGTTATGTGAATTTTCTGTTTAAAATAAATTTAAAACTTAGAACATTAAATCATTTAGTTTTTTTTTTACTGTGCGACTGTTTTAGAAGAAACATCTATGCAACTTTTTAAATATTCTTATCTTTCGAGTTAATTTAATAAGCTCTCTTTCCCACTCAATATGAACAAAAGAAAATGCTGCTTGTGAAAAGAATAAACTCAACCTCTTTTGTAAATCAGCGTTTCCTTAATTTTCCCTTTTTGTGTGTAAGCAATATATTTTTTAAATATTCTAATTGACTCGTTAGATTTTTCGGCAAACAAAAAAGAAAGTACTAATAAGGAATTGCTTTTGGTGTAAAAGCATAAATTTTTATATTCTTAGTTTAGAATAAAATCTTATCTTGGAAAATTGATTTTGTTAAAACACCTTTTTTAGCTCCGAAAATGACCTTTTTCTGTACTGTTTAAAGAAGATTTTCTTAAATTTTTCAACGAGCGACGAATTAAATCATTATTACTTCAAAATTAAGCACACTAGTAAAAAATATCTATTTTGGAAAATATATATATGAAAAAAAAGTATGATTAAGTAATTAACTGAAGCTACATATCTATGCGTGGGAAATTTTTTTAAATTCCTGTTATTTTTTGTAATTGTGAGAGTGCGAAGATGTTGTATAGTCGATTAAGCCAAATAATAAAAAAATAAACTAAACAAAATCAAGAAGTGAGACAAAAAGTGTACTCGTAAATGAAAATGAAGAAATAGATAAAAGCAAAAAAGAACAAAATTAAACGTAAAAAAATATAACAGTAGGTAATTTTAATTAAATAAAACAAAGGAAATTCTGAAGGTTTTTAATTCTGTAGAACAGACGCTGTCAAGTTCTTGTCAAAATCAACCACCGTGTATGCATTGGCAAGCTTCGGGTATGTTCTTTACATGTATTTTCTTATCCGGGATATATTAACAACATGCTTGAAAATTTACCGATTTCGTCTTAAAATAATGCTTTTATTAATGTATGATGTTTGTAACTAAAAATAAAGGCTAAGCTACGAGTATTTTTTCATTCTTAACTAATTTATTAATTTACACGTATTCCTCAATGGATTGTTTCATATTTTAGTTTCATACATTATTTTTTTACATTAAACTCTTTGTTTTTCTTTCTTTCTTTTCTTTTCTTTTTTTTTTTTTTTTTTTGAGCTGAAGTTGGTAACTTGAAATTATGTAATGTATAACTTGGTGAATCACAGGTCATTAACGCCGAAGCCTGCTAAGACGTTCCAAATAAGACACTAACTTAGTTTCTATTTGTTGCTATCAAAATTTCAAAATAAAAATTGTGTAAAAAGAAATAAACATTTTGAAAAAAAAAATAATTTTTTAGTTTTAACTTTTCAAATATGTAATATTCGTAAGAGGTCAAATTTTTTTTTTTTTTTCGGTAATGAGTAACATATAACAATAGTCGCTGTTTAACGATGCCAAAATTAATTGATTAACTTCAAAAGATACCACGTTTTTAGATTATGGGCATAATTAGGTAATTAAAAATTAAATTATTTATAAGATTTTAAAAAAGCTTAAAATTTGTAACCATTTTAGTTGTGGTTTCGACTAGTATACAGTTTTGTTTTTTATGAAGTAGGTTTTCAACCAGCCTTATCAAATGACTAACCAGCAACTAAGAACAAGTAATCGGGTTTCTTCATAACTTAAGCCTCTAATTTTCCCAAAATTTTCCTCCTGAAAGATTGTTTTGATTATTTTGGAGCAATTAGGATATTGTATGAGAGTTCTTTAACATGTTAGTCTGTTATGAAAATATAAAAATTTTCATTAAATATATATATTATATATATTTCAAAACATAGTTTCATCAACCACCCTTGTGAACTTACATTCTACATTGTACTGCGTTTAATAAAGGTTCCTGAAAAAGCAATGTATTCTTAATCACTTCAGTTAACAAGCAAGAGAGACACATTTACGGCATTCGACTTTGGTGTAAGTGAGATCGGCCTAGTGAAGACGAATAGCCATTGGTCAATTGGCCCTTTACATTGGTCACTCATTCATTACGATTACGACGCAAGAGAGCATGGAAAGAGAAACCTTTTCTCACTCTAAATGAGATTGATAGTTCGATATCCACTCTTGGATTCTTTTCGCTTAAGCTCGTCTGGTAACATTTCCTCTCTGCTGTTTCTATTATTATCATATTTAATTTATCAAGGAAATCAGAACTTTTGTTTTCAGTCTGATTCCAGACTTAATTTGGTTTCAGAATTTAAAAACTAAAGCAAGACTAATTTCTTATTCTGTATGTTTGTTATTTTCTTCTAGTTAGAATATATTTCAGATTGTTATCTTTTTTGAAACACAACTAAGCGATAAAAAGGGTACTATACTTTTAAATATATCATTATACTAGCAAAAGTACCCGGCGTTGCCTGGGTCAGTAATAATTATTAGAAAAAATCGTTATTTGCTTTTATTTTCTGTTTTAAGTGAAAGAATTTAAAACACATCTTTTTGACGTGATTAAAAATCGAGTTTCTTCCTTACCCATAAAACTAAAATAGCAATAAGTATAAAGAACAAAGTAGTATTGATTTAGAACCGAAAGCACTATATTTAAGCATATACAAATTTAAAAAACATGAAATTAATCTTCTCATGTTTAAAAAGATTAATCTGTTGATACTTTTTTTTTAACATGGAGTCTAAAACCTTCTCTGTATGGCTAATGAAGTACGAAGTGATTAAAAAAAAGTAGCTGCGCTCGTAATCCCCTTATACTTGCTTTAGTTATTTCGGGAAATTTCAATCATTGTGGCTCTTGGTGCGATTTTGCCGAATTTGCGAAAGTCGTTTCGAGGTACCTTCGATGATGCTCCCCCATTCTTTCCTTACTTTGTAAAACGGTATGATATTAATTTTCGTTACAGAGATATCGTCGCCAGATGCTGAGATATTTTTGGTCACCATAAAATGGCGCTAAACAGTTTCATCCGAAATGTTACCAAAATAAGTAATAAAATTTGGTGATTGTTTGAAATTGTGCAAAAAGAAAAATTAATGGAAGTTTTTGCGCTGTTTATGGATTTGCCTAATTTAGTTGCTGGATTATTTAACACAGTAAAAAAAGTCTTTTGAAAATTCTTTGATTGGCGATATTTCATTTACATGGTGAAAGCTGAGAAACATTATGACGTAGTCTTCGGCTGCAAAAACAGCAACGTTGAAAAAGCTGCCAAATGCATCAGCTACGGAAATCTTTCTGCAAAAATTTTGGCGATCTGCTGGTTGTTTGGATAATGAGTAAGTGTTCAATCAGCATAAATAATAATAAAAACTATTAATTACATTAAAGTTCCGTTTAAATGGAAAATCATCAGCCAAATCATGCTTTATTTGCCAATCTTGTGCAAAAATCTTACTTCAAGATTTGACTTGAGAAAAGCCTTGAACAATCACGAAAAGCAAAGAAAGTCAACAATACAACAATTGTCGCTATCGACAGGGAGTTGAGATGATACACTAAATACTGTATTGAGTTGAGGAAAGCCTTCGAACATGGATCTAAAAAGCTCATAACTCGTTTTTTATTCTACTTAGAAATTTCGAACAGGTGCCATCTTCAGCAGAAAAATCAGAGCTTTCGATGGACATATAATGTAAATATGTGCAAGTATTTTTTCATCCCAATATTAGAGAATTTATACAAAAATTGTGTTTTATTGCCCCCCTAAGGGGTTTTGCCCCCCATAACGGGACGAAAACTACCCTATGTGTTATTCTGATGCATAAGCTATATTATTGTAAAGTTTCATCAAAATCCGTTCAGTAGTTTTTGCGTGAAAGAGTAACAAACATCCATACATCCATCCATACATCCATACATCCATCCATACAGACAAACTTTCGCATATATAATATTAGTAAGATAGAAACATAACAATAAAATTTCCAAGCATTTTGTTATGGAGTAAAACATGTTTTGGTACTTCATAGCTTGAAGCTAGTTTCAAAAAATTTAGAACGAAAATTTTGAAAAATATTTTATGTTAGAAAAGGATTATTTTGCGTTTACTTTAGGAAGAATATAACCAACGTAATCAAGACAAAATTTAAAATGAATTGCTTATGCATTTCAGGCTAATACTAATTAACACTTTTGAGTATTTACAATGATCTTTTCTTTCAAATATTATATTTTGGGGGAGGATAATTTATGCTCGAAGTATGCGCATCTTATGTGTCAAGGAACTTTCGTGTACCATGGAAAATATCTAACAAATACCATTAAATTGAATTTTAGCTGAATTGTTTTTAAATTTCGTCATCTAAAAAAAAGAGTCTTTTGGCAATAAACAACGCAAGAGTATTGTTTAATGCACTATTTTACGCAATGTTTTGCAGAGGCCAAAAATTTAAGAATGCTCTAAAACCGCATAGCAAATTTTTAATTCAATTACAATTCAAAATTTTTAAGCATTTAAAACATTTAAAACTTTCTCTCTCTCTCTGTTACGTTTTTTCTCCCTGTGTATTTTTTTTTACTTTTTTGTTTTGTGTTGCTATATTTTGTTTTGCTATACTTTGTCTGTTCATGTCGATTTTTTGCAAAATGAAGTAATTTTAGGGGTTAAAATATCTTTAATATACAATGTCATAGATACATTTTTGAAATAAAAAAAATCCTGCTCGATTTTTTCCCACAAAACGTTTTACCAAGCTTCCTTTTAAAGTACTATCGACATAAACTTTAACTCCTGCACTTTTATCATCATTTTACTCTTTTTTGTTATTTTCTTTCATCGTCTAAAATGCTTTGTTACCCTTCAGGTAGATTAATGCCCAACCTCCGTGTGAAAAACGTTTTAATTTTCTCCCCTCCTAATGACTAACCATTGTTAGTTGCTTTTCAGAAAAATTCCCCAGTTTTAACGGTTATCGCCACTTAAAGTGTTGAAAGTTCCAGTGCTCGAGGCAAATTAATGATACAGCAATATATTCATCACTATTAAATCATTGTTGTAGTTTCGGTTTAATTTTACAAGATTTTTTAGCGTTTTTTCACGCGGCTCTTTTATTTTGTTTGCCTTGGGTAATTTACCATTATTTGTTTTATCAGCACAAAAGAAGAACACGCCCGATGTTTTAATTAATGCACGTAAAATATTCAGAGCATAAATTTGAGCAAAATATTCCATGCTTTTGCGTGCTTTGTGGTTGACTTATTGTTTAGATATTTTTGTCATAATTTGCTTTTTCAAGCTTTATTTAATGTTGTTGTAAATTTAAATTTCTGTGTGAAGAAACTTTCTCCTGTAATTTACTAATTTTAAAATTTTAATCTTTTAAACCAAACTTCGTTCTTGGACTGTATATGTTGTTCAGACAAAAGTCAAAGTCCACAGAATGCATATGAATACAATCAAATAGAAGTGTCAATCAGTTTCTTCGTGTTATAAACCTATTATGGGATTTACATTGAAATTAGTGAAAATGTAAAAAAAAATTTTCATTAGAGTCAAAAAATAGAAACCGAAGGAAAAATAGCAGTCCAACATCAAGAATCAAAGAAGCATAGAAGAGTCAAAGGATTAAAAAAAAATCGAGGTTATTATTATTTTTCAATTTCATGTTCCATTGACATATATAAATACAAAAGGAGCACTTCAAAAAAAAAAAAAAAAGAAAAAGAAGCTTATGAAAAGCTCAGAAATTATCGGAAAAAAAGATATATACTGCATTGGTGAGGTAATGTTTCCAGGGGAATGACTATAGAATCTTCAACATGTTTAAATAAAAGAAAAGAAATTGAACAAATAGTGAATTTGTAAGTTACAAAAGAAAATTCTAGGTTTACAGTCTGAAAAACAGGAGTCTTGAATAGCACTTTAATACAGTGCATGCACTCAAATCAACAAGAGCGTATTAACAGTTTAGCATTTTTTCTGAATTTCAGTGCAACCACTGCATTTAATTTCTCCAATATCATCCATAAAATACCTTAAAGTATGCAAACACGGTTCAACAAAACGAAATCAATGTGTTGCAGCGTTATTTGCTTAAATCCTTTAGTCATTTCGAAATGCTCATGACCAGCACCGATAAATACTCACAGAACAACTACTAACAGGAAAGCAAATAACTTATAGTTGAAAAATTATATTCATTATTGTAATTACACCTGTGTGAAAATTAATGGAATTAAGCCATTTTTAACAAAATCACCTTTATTTACATCATTTAATTATAAAATCAAAATCACCACTTAGTGTGGCCCCCTCCCCTTTTTATCCAGCACCATTTTCACTCTACTGGGCATAGATTCAACTAGAGTTTAGCATTTTTCTTTGAATTTATGGTCTCTAAACCAGATTTTTAGCAAAGCACAATTTTTTTTTCTTTTGTTGTGTAATCAGATTTTCACTAATTGTCACAATCGCCTGCCTCTTCCGTGGAGAAATATCCATGGGTAACAAAAAGATAAAAAATAACCGGATTGAGAAAAAGCAGCAAAAATATGTAGAAATGTATAACACTTAAACAAAACGCAATATTTATGACAAAAAAGCGTGAGGTTATAGCGCCTAATCAACTGGTAGACTAAGCAGCTGTTATAAACAAAGATTGAATAACCTAAAAAAATCGAAAATTAAAAATTCCGAACTTGATTCCATTAATCTGCACAAGGGTGTAAGTTCTGAAATTGATTTTCAAATCAAGTTCCATAAAATATGCGAAAGAATTTTTCGCATGGATATCATTTACAGAAACCACATATCCCTTACATAACCACATCACCCCGAAGGCATGCCTTCTCTCAGAAATCTAAGGCATGAAATTTATTTCTTCTGAATCTACAAAGTTAAAATAAAAATCACAACTGAAACATAAAATCGGTTTCGTGAAAAACGAAAAGAAAGGATTGCGGCCATGAAACGTCTTCCATTCTATTCAAAAGGAAGTAAAAGACGTTGAGCTGTGAGTTTCAGTTTTCAGGTGCGAGTGACATCAAAAATTACTCATTATACCACACCGCTGAAGGAATGTCTGCAGAGAAAAATTCCTCTTAAACGTAGAAAGAAGATTGGAAACGCAGAGATAGCTTAAGTATGAACGGGAATTGATGCCCAGAGGAAAGTTTCTCAATGTCAGGAATGGATTTTGCTCGCTAAATGGTCCCTTAAAGTTTATATTGTTTGTTTTTATCGCCTTGTGCACAAATATAGAAAGTTGAATTTTTTAGAGCGATGTTACTTTTCGTCAGTTATGTTTCGAATTGAGAACTTTTGAAAATTGTGATATTGTTTTATAGCAATCCTTTTTCATGCTACAACAAAAGTATCGTGATGTTACTAAATTATCCAGTTGTTTGTATCACATTGTGCACACAGATAGAAAGTTGATTTTTTTTCTTTCGAATGATGTGATCACTTTTTAGTTATATTTTGAATTGAGAACTTTTCAATATTGTGTTATTAACAATACTTTTTCCATGCCATAACAAAACATGTTACTAAATCATCCACTTGTTATCTGCAATTTTTAACGTATCAAACAACAATAATCTATGAGAAATATGTTTAAATTGTGATAGATTTGTTTACACAACATGGTTCGTTATAGTTATGTCAGTATTAATTCATAATTTATTTCTTGAAAGAAACATAACCTGCTGTCTCTATAAGTTGATATTTTCAAAATACAGGTATTATTTTCTTCTGCATGTTGAAATTTTACTCTCACCATGCAGGTAAAAAAGTTTGACTTTTAAAATTAAAAAAAAAGGCAATTAGAATATCATTCGCCGACGATATCGTCCACCCGATTTGCTGAACAACTGAACTGAAAATTGAACGAAACTGAAAGATAAAAAGCGTTTCAAATTACGTTCTAAAAGAAAAAAAAATCAAAAAAAGTAATCTGCGTTAGCATAATTTCTTAGCATACTTTTTCTCTCAGTTTACTTGAGTCATCACTTCTATCCTTATCGCAGACCTCAAAACTTCCAAAATAACGTCTAAGACGGGGAAAAAAAGACATCGAAGCATTTTAGGACCAGAAAATAAGATCGAAGGAAAAAAGGGGAAAAAAATACTTCAATCAATTACTCGTCTACCAAACACGAGGGAGATAATGTAAGAAAAAGAGGAAAAAGGACTCGGTATCCGCCTTAAATGGCCGCAAGAAAGGGAAAATGGAAGGAGATAATAGCAGTTATTGGAAATCGCTGGAAAGCTGAAAGGATAGTGGGTACAAGAATTCTAAAATTAATGCATTTTCGGGATCTAAGGGTCAACGGATCAGCAGAAATTGCGTTGTGCAAGGGTTTGAATGATACTAGGAATTAAGCATCATTGCGTCGCTAAAAGATATATTAGTCTGTTTTATCTTTCTGTAGTTATTTTTTACTAATATGTGACTTAAATCTGTATATAAGTTGGATAGAATTAATAAACATACTTTTGAATCATCCAAATGATATCAGTGAGTTTAATAACATCATTAATGTCACACAGAAGCGATAAAATATTTCTTGTTAATTTTAATACATACAGTGCCGGCAGAAAAAAATCTTTATTTTTGGTTCGCAATTAAAAATTTTACATGCAAACATCTTGTCGTGGGTTTAATGGCATGGCTCCCTAGTGAATTGACTGAATACTGAACATTCGGTCTAGGTTGTGGCCGAATATTCGGTTTTCAGCCAAATCACTAGAGAGCATACCAATAAATTCATGACAAGAAGTTTGCATGTAAAGTTTTTAATTGCCAACCAAATGTTTTTTTTTTTTTTTTGCTGGCACTGTATACTTAAAATGAAAGGTAAAAACTTCTCATAACCATATTCATCAATATTATCTTTATGATTTTCGGTTAAGATTCTTTAAAATGTGCTGTAAAAATACTAGTTCGAGTTTGTAACCTTCAGGTGAGGGATTCTTCGCTTTTTTATAGGTTGCGATTCCCATCGCCAAGTTGCTGTAATTGGTAGAGAAACCTTTCACGCAAAGGTTGAACACGACTTTAACATGTTATTGAAGAAAATGAAAAGCTTGTATAGGGGAAGGTTGCTGTCAATGAACCGGTACCATGACTAGATTACGAAGATATTTCCCGTACCAGAGTTTGTGCAGACGCGAAATCAGTTTTAGTACCTTCATTTGTCTGAAAACTGTCTACTGCAGAGTCGTCAATTAGTTAAAGTTACTGTATCGTATTATTAATCGGTCAGAAAAGATTTAGACCATTATCTTACTAATTATTGAGATTTTCATTTAGTTGCAACATGCTTTGAATATCACTAATCAATTAAACGTGAACATTGACTAAAAGAGTGCTTTTCAAGCGCCCCATACTTCATGTTTCATCATGATTCGTCACAGCAGTAACATCTATAAAAATATTCAAAATGATGCAGTTGCTATCATTGGACCGCTGGGTGTACTTACGAATGGGCCACCTGACAGAGTGGTTCATCCATGGAAAATTGCAAATATTATTGTAACTTCAGCTCATATACCTTTGAGAATTGCTCAATTGTTTTGAAATAATTATAATAATAAAAAAATCTTAATAATTCATGAAAATTCTTATACTTTATTATAATTTCAAACCATTTTTTTAAAATAAAATTGATTAGAAAATTAAAACATAATAATAGGGGAAGCTACTGTACCCACGGATAAAATCTACTTTGCAATTTTTGCTGGTCTCTGGGAAGGGATAATCAAACGGAAAACTTTTCTGGCAGATACTACAACTTATCATCGAATTCGGAAATTTTTGCCAGGTGAAAATCTCAAAGCTTTCAACCTCGAAAAAAATTTCTTAAAAACCATCTTTTTTGTCCGTGGGTACAGCAACCCGTTCACCCCGCGGACAGGTGCCTTTGTACCCATAGACGTATAAAACAATAATATATAAATAGGTCTGAGGAACTAATTTATACTCGATGCATTTTCATAAGCCATTTTGTATTGAAAAACTTCGAACATCCATTGAAAATAACATATCCAACAGAAATTAAGCTTCGAAAATTAATCGAAGATTTTTTTCAATTTTTTTAATTTTCCTTAATTTTTAATGTCAGTGAACTCTTTAAAAAAGCTACAAGTCTTACGAGAGTTAATGATGTTATGAATAATTAATACGTTTTTAAACAAAAAAAAAAAAAAAACTAGATTCATAAAATTATGACTCTCTATGTACTTACATAATAACTTCAATTTATATGCAAATTGAAATCTTTTACCAAAATTAACACATTGCTAAAAAACTCAGTTTAGATTAAAACTGTCGACTTCAAATAAAAATAGGTGGGATTGACTTCAGGGGTTAGGGTGAGGGTAAAAATAGGTGAGGGTTATACTTCAACACTATATTTTCAAGTCATACTTCAAATTCATCATTATTGTTAAAAGCAAATTTTGGACGTTGATGACAAGGCACCATTTTGAGGTACGTCACATTGTAAGAAGACACAGGTGTGACCCAAGGAGACAAAAAATTGTTGTCCGTGGGTACACATGGTTGTGTGTCCTTGGGTACAAATGTATGCCGTTTTGGCTTTGCAAGGCAGTCACATCGACAAGACCACAGTTTTACAACATTAAAAATCAGAATCAAAACCGTCAAAATATAGGGGAACATGATACCTACAACAAAAATGAATAATAAAATCCACGATGGAGTAAAAAAAAAATAAATTGTTTATGTTTTTCTTTTACTTAGATCCTACTAAAACCGAAAAAGTGTGATAGAATCTTAAATGTTCGTTTGATGGCGTTAAAGCTTTCTAGGGTATTGGAGAGGGTTGTGCACGTTGAACCCCAATTAGGATCCCTCTCGCCGATACCTGGAGTTTCCCGACTAACGTCCGTAGGTACAACCGTCCGTGGGTAGAGCAGCTTCCCCTACAATTTCAAATACTTTTGCTCCTCTAGAAAAAATGCAAAAACTAGTAAAATATGGCTAGTGGACAAGTTAGAGCATGTAATGCGCTACAGTAGCTTACAGAAATAGTGGCATGGACCTTAACGAAGTCTGCTGACAATATTGAGTACTGAAAACAACTTTAAACAGTCGCATGGAAGATAAAAACAGCTTGTTTTTACCTTGGTCACTTATTGGATATTTAGGAGAAAAGCCCTCCGAAATAATAATATGATATATGAAGCATATTTTTAAAATAGAGAAGACGTTTTTAGAAATACTTCCAAAAAAATTGGGAGAATTGTCCTTTCAAGAGGCTGAGAAAAATAACCGGTCCCACAGATTTAATTAAGACAATAAATCTATTAGTACTATATTCAATGGTAGATTGAGACTTCAGCTTCTGGTTTCAGAAATAAAATAGTCAATAAGTTATCTGACATTTTAGAGATCTTGTGCTGAATGAAAATTTTCAAAATCGAATTAAAATAATTCCCAACAGTTCAAAAGAGGTTGAAAAGACATTAGCTAAGAACAGTGTTGCACATGTTGGGAAAATATCAAATGGTGAACGAGGTCTGATGACAACAGATGTGTGTTGTGCGAGTGCTGGGTTCTTTATGTTCCTCTAATCCAAAAATAAAACATTTTCGAAAATAAATATCTTTTTCTATAACTTATTGTTATTTGTAGTGTTTATTGATCACCTGTTATAAATATTTGTAAGTTACGCTTTGATTTTTTAATTTGAGAATGTGATCCATCGATGGAAATTTGATGGTCCATCCATAGCAACCAGTAGCAATGAATGGACGACATGCTAATATATTTATTTTTAATTTTTATTCTTTATTGTGCATATTTATTAGGAAAGTGAATATTATTACTAAAAGAGAAATATAATGAGAAACTGTTCCTTTAATTAACGTGAAATTTGAGTGAGATATCCTTTCCAAAAAAATCGAAAATTGTTTTGTGGTTCATTGACGTCAACTTTCCCCTAAAAACTTCTGTGATAAAGTATTTATTTTTTTTTGTGTTTCATTACGTGCCTTTCTAATTTTGCTGTAAAGAAATAACTAGTATGTTCTTATTATAAATTCCTTAAAAAAAGACATATAACATACATTCCAAATTAAAAAAAAATACTTCTATCAGAAGGACATCCAGATAAGTATAAACAGGGGAACTGGAATCATTACTACCTGTACGCAAAACAAAATATCCTACCATTTTAGAAGAAAAGTAAATGATGTTTTACTAAATGCTCAAGTTTTCGCTCAGTTATTGGGATTCTGATCACGTTCCTATTTTTTGAGAAGTCATAAGCTTATGTGCTTCAAATTATGTTTTGAATACAGTAATTCAAATGAAGATAGTAAAATCCGAGTATGATATTTTCCCCCTACATTCTAACTGAGTTTGAAAAATGTATCTACAGAAACCCTTACTGTAGTGTTAATGATCGTCACCTACTATTGATGCAATGAAAAATAAACATATTGCACTTTTTTAACAGAACAGAACTCTTTTAATAAAAAAAAGTTCTATATATTCTTTAATTCCTTAATTATGCTTTTATCTAACTAAAGATAAAGGGTTCGGCAATTATCAAAAATTGGCCATATATTTGTAAAATCGATAAAAAATAAAATCAAACAATAATTATGGTGGAAAATCTTCATAAATTTTAAGTTCTAGTAAGAAAAAATCCCTTAAAAAACTTGAAAACTTGTATGGTCGGAAGTATCTAATTTACACAAAATGAAATGTATTGCATGAAACTAAAAATTAACGAAAATTTCCTAGAGTCAAATCAAAAATGCATCAAAGTAGTGAAAACTTTAAAGAATCTGTCAAACAGCAATAAATAAATAAATAATTATATAAGAAAACGAAAAAAATCAAAACGCAAATATCTTAAAACGATATTTGCGTTGTTAAACTTAAAATTCATTTCTAAGTTATTATAAATTTACCAAAATATTCTTTTATACAGTGATGGCCAAATTATTAGACTAAGACTGTTTTAAAAGCAAATTCTTTATTGATTACAAAACTATAGACACATTAACGAACAGTGAAATAATTATCTAATATTTAGTAAGCATTCCCTTGTTCTTGATGAGCATTTTAAGTCTTTCTGGCATACTTTTAACAAGGTTTACACCATTTCTTAACTTTTTAAAAAGAGGTAAAAAATTGTTTATACTCTCTATTTTATGTAATCACATACACATACTCACCAATTACCTAAAACTAACTTTAAATATAACAGAACACACTAATAAAAAGAACTAGTGAACTGTTTAAGCTGATTGAGGTTATGTTCCTGGTAGGTAGATAAACAAAAAACATAAACAAAGCAGACAGTGCTGCCTCCTGCAAAAATTAAATTATGCTAAAATAACGTAATAATCAGTGTACAGTATGTACTGTACTTTAACAGTAAAATAAATAGTATTTTAGTACAAATAGTGTACA
The DNA here is from genome assembly GCF_026930045.1 of Uloborus diversus. Taxonomy (NCBI): domain Eukaryota; kingdom Metazoa; phylum Arthropoda; class Arachnida; order Araneae; family Uloboridae; genus Uloborus; species Uloborus diversus. Next base: position 49,141,373 of record NC_072732.1, read on the forward strand.
AAAAACAAAAAAAAAAAAAAACTCTTAACTCTAATAGTTTGGCCAGCACTGTAGATTAGCCACCGATCGATAACAACTTTTCTATACGTCAGCCAAATTATTTGAATTAAACCATCATCCACGAATTTTCCCTTTTGCTTTCTTCCTTGACACTTGTACTTCCCCCAGAGCACGTGATGAATTTATTTTGCTACTTAGATTCACCTCATGTTTCAGTCATCTTTCTTGCCAAAAGGACCAAACTCTAAAGAACATAGGAAAAACGTTCAGATCAATGAAACCAAGAAGCGGAAAATATATTGTAAGAAAGGGAAAACGCAATGGAAAGAGCAAATAAGAATTATCGGAAACCGCTCGGAGGAGTGTGCTTTGAGTGCAGAAACAAGAAGTGCATAAGCTTGGGACTTTATTGTGAATTTTTTTGTGCTTTATTTTATGCCTACAAAGAGTCATACATTTTATGTTTTTTGATAAAGGCTTGTCGATGTGGTATCGCAGCATAATGCGACACGGCGGTGTTGTTAAAGCGTGTTATTGAAAAGTTTGGTTCTTCTGCTTATTGGAGAATAAGAGTTCTGAAGTTTATTCCTTCGCACTAGCTTATGAGCTTGAGGACATATTTATAACCAGTTACTGTCTGACCATCGATTACAGAGAAAGGCTAATATCCGGTTTATAGGCGGAAATGGACGTATCTATTAGTTTATAGGACTGTAAGTTGGTTTGTTTGAGATGTGCACTTGTGCCTCTATTATTTAGCCTTAGTTTTGTAAAAATGAAAATTTGCTCACAGCAACATTTTTTAAATTATATTCGATCCATGTTCTCACGGCAAAAATTAATTGATTTATTTATTCACAACAAAGTATTGAGCTTACCATTTTGCTTTTACGTTCCTGAACGAAATGAAAATATTTTATTTTGTTTTTGTTGTTTCCATGGTAACTATTTTTGTTTCCCCTTCTTTTATTTTTGAGAATGCAATAAATGAATAAGGCACTAGTGACATTATAAAACGCGTACATAAAATTCCTATCGTTATTTTTCCTTCTCCTCTGCTAGATTAATTCAGATGGAATCGTCTTTACTTGGCAGATTGCCGAATTACATACAATCCGTGGTCAAACAGTACGTCGTTCCAACTTTTTTTTTCTTTGCCAATATCACTTGCACTGTTAAAATTTCAGGGAACTTTTATGGAAATGTTACTACAAAATGGAATATTTACAGTACAGAAAAAAACTGCAGAAAATAGTACCAAAAAGGTAAAAGATTGCAATGCCATAGATACACCACGTGAGTTAACATCGTACTCCCCCTCACGCTATGTGTTTCAAATGGTATGATGGTCAGGAAAGCCGCCTGCCAGTACGAAGTTCCCGAGATCGAAACCTGCTGCTCGCATTTTTAAACTTTCACTTATTCTACCGCAAAATTTTACAGTAAAATAGGATTTTACGGTAAAAGTTACTGGTAACATGGATGCCAGTAACTTTTACCGTAAAACTTCAGGACTTTTTTTTAACAGGGTGACTATTTCTTTTTTGTTGTTGTTAATTTTTGGGTATAGGTTTACATTTTTGCTAAAGGTTTGCAAGTGTGTTTGATGATTCAACATACTCTTACGGTTGTAGGATAAAGGGAGAGAGAGGGGGAGGGAGATACTTTTGAAGAATTAAATTAAAAAAAAGGCTAGAGATGAACAGAAATATGGTGCGATTTAATTTTGAACAAAATGTCTAGACTTTAGATGTACAATAGGCCCTTTTGCTCAAAGTGCATGAACAAACAAAAAAAATAATCAGATACTCAGATTATCAGTTTTGTATATATTTAGAAAAGTTATTTTATTTACTTTTAATTTACAATGTAGGAAAAGTAATACAAAGAGATGCCATTGTTTGCTCTACTTCAGGATATTTATTCATTAATTTCTTCTAAAAATAATTTCTACCTTGTTCCAAATTGTAGAATGATTTTGCATAGCTGAGAAGAGTTCAACCCGTTCAAAATTATTTTTCGGTTTCAAATAATTTTAGCTTCTAAATTCATGAAAGTAAAATCTTTGCAATTACAATTCAGCTGAATAAAAATAGAACGAAAGGCTTCGCAGTATTCTATTAAAGACATAATGATAAAATTAGAAAAAAAAAAACTTCAAACATACTAATTAAGAAATAGACGTCATTCCATTTGCTGTACGAAGTAATTACATTTTTCAAGTTTTCAATTAAACATGGTAAATTAAGACTCAACTCGTGTTTGCTTTTCAATGAGTTATTTGTTTGAATACGATATCTTTTTTGAAAGGAACCTTTTTAGCTGCGAATATTTGACTGCTGTTAGAAACTTGATCTACGGAGCACCAGGCTAAAGGTCAGATTAATTTTTTCGAGGCCGCTTTTCAAGAGAACACATTAAACAGTTGTGATCAACTTGATTTAAGAGAAATATAACTTAGGTTGTGGGAATGGAAAATAAGACTCTTAATGTTGTTATTTTCTGATAAACAGTAAATAAAAAGGTCACGGTGTTAGTATAGTCAGATCTATGCAGAAAATTTCTTATGAAGTCGGGAAAAGATGCAAGAGCTAGATTTTATTTTAAATTGACAGTATTCTGAGAGGTGTTTAATTTTTTTGACTTCGCTTTTCAGTAACAGTTATGATCAACGTAATTTAGTGGAAATATATTTCAGGTTGTGTGGAAATAAAATAAAACTTATAATGTTGGTTTTTTCTCATAACCAGTAAATAAAAAGGTTATGTTATACACTGTTAAAAATTCAGGAAACTTTTATGGAAAATATTACTGTAAAATGGAGTGTTTACAGTACAGAGAAAAATACTGTAAATTGGAGTGAAAAAATAGACGATTGCAGCGCCAAATGATGTGTCACGTGACTTACAGTCAGCAAAGCCGCCTGCCCGGGTCCCGGAATCGAAACTGCTGCTCTCATGTTGCATTTTTTAACTCTCGTTTATTCTACGGTAAAATTTTGCATTAAAAGAGAATTTTACGGTAACAGTTACTGGCAACATGGATGACAGTAACTTTAACTGTCATGTTTTAGTTACTATATCGATATGGTTATGTTTGTAGTTAGAAATGTGCACAAATCTGGAATTCGACAAAGTTAGAAAAAGATGAAAATATTTAATTTTGTTTTAGATCAATAAATAAAGCATAGGTATGTCATTGTTATTGCAAAAACGCTGAAAAGAGGTAATCATATGAGTGGGTAGATTTTCTCTCCAATATTACATGCATTAGGATTATCTAAAACCGGAACAATTGTTGCAAATTCCCCTCTCCTTTTGGAGAATTTTTCATTCCCGTCATCAAAAGAACTAATTTACGTCGCCTAGTACATTGGCGTCCAGTTCTTTTTTTCGGGGGCCGTAACCCATATTAAGATGAATTTTGCGGGCCAAACTATTCAAACAAAGTTCAACAACATATAATATTTTTCTTGATAACATAGGAAAACACCGAAAAGGAAAGAAAATTACCTACCAAAAATCGCAATACAAAACCGCATTTTGTAATTAATTCCCCCTATCATTTATGTTTTTGAAAGTAACATCATTTTCTCTTCAAAATTGTACATAAAAAATCTTATATGTTTTTCTTCGAATTGCAGTCAACCTTAATTATGTACCCAAAATGTTGATTTTGATGTTGTTACTGTATTTTGTCAAAATTTCAAAAAAGTCAGCTGTTGTTCAGGGTTTCTTAGTAGGATGGCGTTGGAAAGTCACTCCACATCTCTCACCAAAACTGATAAGGTCTTGTTACCATTCGGTTGAGAAGTGGAGGAGTTGTCTTCAGTTGTCTACCAAGAATCGTTGTCATCATTAAAACATGCTTATTTCATTCCATCAGTTTTGTTTGAAGCCAATGTCTGACTATTTAGCTAAAAATGTGCAACATTGATCAGTAATACCAAATGTAGATGATTGGCACTTTTGGGAGATTCCAGAACTTATTTTTTGACTATTAACACTGAAAATAACCCCCGGGCCATGTGGATCAGCTTAGGCTTGCCACCACTGGCCTAGTACAAGTTCATAATCCTCTTGGCGATGCATTTTGGCGTAGTATAATTCTTGGAGCGAGGAACGGTGAGAAGTGATGCAAGCAAAAAAGTGTTTTAGATAAACATAGTCAGGCGTAGCCCTGAATCCTGGAAGTTTTTCTCACTGTCTGTTCGAACATGGCACAGAATTCAGCTGTGTTGCGACATCGATGGTATTCTACCAATGTTTATGATTCTGAAGACTTCAAGGTAACTGTGCATAAGAGACATTTAACCATAACTGAATTAATGTTGAAATTAAAAAGGGGGAAGTCCACTTTCGAACCATTAACAAACAATCCAATGATAAATAAGTAATGAAAAAAAAACACATTTCAATCAGTCTTTTTGCCTGTTTTTCTTTCTCCAAATATTAACAAAAAACTATAAATGAAAAAAAAGACATTGTAAGATATTTTTTCTTATTTATATACAACTAGAAAGTCGCCCGTCAAGGTATGACGGGTGAAGATTGCTTCTACTCTTCTATATTTAAACAAAGCCATTGCCTGTTTGGTGATATTTTGATAGTTGAAATTGTTAACTCCAGTGGATGAACCCTAAACTCCAGTAGGTAGCGTTCATTGTTGACCATTCTTTCGTTTCTTCATTCCCCTGAAATGACACTGTTTTACCAGTAAAATAGTCAAGTTACCGGATCGAGTTCGGCCTTGTCACAATAAAGCCTTTCCCTGCATGTTAAATATTGCGAAAACATATCATCAAATTATCATGCCGTGGCGCGAGTTGTATTGTTGAAACACGCGGGTTATTCGATCATCGGCTATTATTTATATGAGGATTTATCTGCAGATCAATTAAAATATATCTCTTCGATACATGACACCTATATATTTGCCTTTTTACTACAATCAAAGCGACTTTATAATCCCCGATTGTCATTTCAGTGGATTTATTCAATAGAATTACGTATCCCAGCATCACTGTTATTTCTAATTAAGCTTCCAAACCAGCTTACAGAGTTTCTACTTAGTGCGTAAAGTTACTTTTTCTGCTGTTTTGATTACAACTTCTCGGTCCTCGGTTTCCCAGTTTGGAACAGGGAACGAAACAACGAATTTGAAATTCAAATTCCTCCCCGCAAACGTTACTCTGAATATTAATTATGCTAATGAAAACATTTTTTAATCGCCTTAATGGTGCAAAAGCAAAGCTGATACGCAGCAAAATACCATTAGAAACTTAATCGAATCTTTGAAAAGTTTGTTTTGAGAACTTTTTCGCGGTCTCTTCCGCTACAAGGACTGGTAAGCAGGTGTGTAGATTTAAGAACGAAATGAGGCGTTAAAGACGCAAGGGCTGATTAGTTTTAAATTTTTACAGGGTTCGAGAACGGTTTGAAAGGTGGGGTGGAAAATAAAAATTTCCTTAATTATATGACTGGGAATGAAGAACTTTGTGTATTACCTTAAATGGTAGTAAGAAGTATCATTTTTCATACTTAAATGATTGATATGCGTTGACTTGTGTCTTTAGTTTTAAGCCGTAGCTAATTTGCAAATGATACGGTGCTGCGTATATATTGCAGTATTTACTAGTTCTCTTTTGTCAAGTTTTGTGCAAACAAAAGCTGTTACTGAAAAAAGGTAAATATTGTTGCAGTTTTTATTATAGAATTTTTGCTTCGGACACTTGTATTAAGTATTAAGAAACAAAATACAGCACAATTTAAAACATTTGTTTTAAAATGATAATGTATGAAATGAAAAAAAAAACCCTCAATGTTAATCCACTAAACTTTGCAATCAGTACTGCTTATGATCTAAATCTTTATAGACAGTTGTTAAATACACAAAACTAAAATTATCCAATTTTGCATAACATGATTGAGACTTACCTTTTTTTGCGACTTATTAAATTTTCTCAATAGTTCTTCTTTATACAGTAAAACTCCGGTAACTCTTCGCGTGGATAACTCGACTACCCCCATAAGTCGACATCTATTTTTTTAATGGTTGGCCCAATGCTAACTTTAATAGGCCAAAACCTCTCTAACTTGACACACATTTACAGAAACCTCTATAAGTCTGCATCCAATTTGTATTCTAGTTAAATTTTTGCTACCTTTATTCTTTCACACAGACCATTCTGCTTTGCTGGTGTAATTCTAAGGCTAGAAAGGGGTTGAAGAACTATACACGACAATTTTTACAACGACATATTTTTCAAATACTTCATGAGCAGGACTTTTGATCCCTAACATACCTTACTGACATGGAGCTCTTATCTCTTTATAAAAATTTTGGGTTTATTTATTATTGAGTTATTAAAATACTTGCTATTTTATATGTACGTTCCAAGAAAAAACAGAAAATAAAAATCATTTACTGCAATTGATTTCTTTAGCGGGAATAGTAAGCACTAGTGAATACGTGATGAAGGAAGATCTTTAGGAATTGAAATTAAGAAGCCTTGGTATGTTGACACCCGCTTGACTCGACATATTGTTTTGTGTTCCCTTGGGGTGTCGAGTTATCGAGGTTACACTATATTTATCTGAATTTCTGTTTTCTTGTTCATTTACTGTAAGTATAGTTGAGGTAGTGAGAAGCAGGTTTGGAGTAATCGCCGATTACGTAATCGTAATCTAAGATAATATCGATTTCGTTTTTGTGTAATCATAATCATAATCGTAATCTGTCGATGGGATACTGCTGTAATCGTAATCAAAATCACAATCAGGATTTTCATGCGTAATCGTAACTGTAATCTAAGTAAAATAATCCGTAATTTCCCCTTGTAATCGTGTAATATTGACTTTCTAAAAGTGAAAAAATAATGCAAAAAATATATCCCTAAAAACAAAAACAAAAACAAAAAAAAAAAAATAATAATAATAATAAAAATAATAGTAACGCTGAAAAACAATACCCAATAATTTAAATTTACTAAAAAAAACCTCAATTTTGTGCCTTATGATTTTTAATGGATGGTATCGCCCTCGTTATGTATGCTCCAGAAAGCTTGCAATTTCCTATCAATACAACACATTAGATAAGAAAAGATGTAATGTCAATATGCAAATAATATCAATATGCAAATTCAATCTACAGAAACAATTAAAAAGACAAAAAATAAAATACACGCTAATAATTAAAAATAAATTAGTGAAAAAACAAAAAATTTTAATCTTACTTGAAAAATGTCAAACAAAAATGTGTTTGACATTTATGACGGATTCCCGTGACTGTATTGGTTCCTTTTTGGTGTTAAAAACACAGTATTTCTTACGTGAAATACACCGCCAGCTCAGTCATTTCCAGCGGTGGACTGCAGTTTCGTGCTTATTAGCACTCATCAGCCCGGCATAGGAAAGTGACTGAGCTGGAGATGGCAAAACCTCTTAAGGAAGCCAAGAGTGCGAAACAAACTGGTAGCTAATATAGAATTAGCAGACCAGACGAGTGACCGAAGCAATGGTTCGGTTCAAGTAGAAGAATGAACGCGAGGCAAGGTAATTTACTGAATATACCTTGCCTCGCGTCCAATTTTCTATCACTTTTTGCAGCAATGGGGGCCGTATGTGAGTGATATCTGGCGAATGCTCTTGTCCAAGGCGTCAATCGTCTGTGGCTTATCGGTGTAGATCTGAGACTTCACATAGCCCCACAAAAAATAGTCCAGCGTAGTTAAATCGCATGAGCATGCAGGCCAATTCACGGGTCCATTAAGCGAAATTATTCGTTCACCGAACGTTTCTTTCAATAAATCAATTGTGACACGCGCTGTGTGGCGTGTTGCCCCGTCCTGTTGTCTATTCATGATGAAATGGCAAACCAAACTAAACATAAAACAAGTGACAACTACCGAAATGCCCACAGATCAAACAGTGTTCCCGACTTAAAGTTCTATACCTCTAAAGAACACCCTTTATTTTTGTCGTGTATATCTCGATAATGGGAAAGTTGCAACAATAATCGGATTCAGTGCTCTTGATGTATATGGGAATCTTGTTTCAATTTTGAAAAAAAAATCGTATTGTTCCTTCTGCAGAATGAATTTGATTTCGTTGTTATTATAAAACATATGTACTTTTTTCACAAAATAGACATATCTTTTGCTTTGGAAATCCATTTTAAATGCTAAAAAGTTATAGTTGAAATAATTTGTAGATTAAATCGAGAGAAAGAGATTTTATTTCATATTAAAAATCTATTTACGCACTCAGAAAAGTAGTCTGGTTCAGTTCTTACCGGAACTTCTAGTGACATTTTATAATACCATACCAACGAAATGTTCTATTATGTCCAGTTTCACAATATATAAATGTTTGCGTTTCAGTGTTTACAGTTGCTAGGTCCACTTATTGCAATACTAACGCATTAATTGAAATAATTAGCAACGGTATATGAGGTTTACTTATTACAATGAAGACATTTATATTGCGCAAATATTAGCATTTCCGTTGCACTCAAATTCATACTTTATGCGTACCGATAACACTAGTATCATTAATAAACGACAAGTTCATAAATGATTCATAATGAAGAATATAACTGTTCAAACAAAAAGGTTTTTTATGTTAAGTTTACCTTACATACGATTTTTAACCATACATTATATTAGGTATTGCTTTTAAAATAATTCATATTTTACCATTATAATACAACATCAACGCATACAAAGCAAGCCATTTCTCCTATGTCTGATTGTAGCGTGCTAGCTCCGAAATGTTGTTAAGTTAGTTTTCCTCGAATAAAAGTTTCTGCATTGCGATATCATTTACTTTGTGTCTACTGTGAATCTACTTACAAAGTGATAAATGAGAAACTATCACGAAAAGTCACATTGTTCCATATCAGCAGCGCAACGTTGACAAATAAAAAGAGAAACGCTTTCGATCGAGTTTTCCATCCCTTACGGAATTGTTTATTTAGTGATATAAACAAGCATTATTTAGTCAATATGAGCTTTCTTTTTCAAGTGTTTTGTTCTGAGCATTATTATCGTAGATTTTAGGAATAAACATTCAATATAATTATTTCATTAGGTTTCATTTGTTGTATATTGAGCATTTATAATTTGTCTCACTTTAAAATTTTCTTAATTACCGCAGTTCTAACTAAAAGAGTGTCATACTTTTACAAACACATATAACTTGCTCTAAATATAGATAAGTAAACATTTAATAAGACGAAAATTTCAAACAAACTTTGAAATAAATATGCACGAGGAATTAACATATTAAATAACAGATTGTGTTGCATAGGTAACGACACTTCGTATCAAACATTATATGGCTGAATTGCTGAGTTTATGCAAATATCTTACAGTAGACGGTTAATGCAAAACATGATTTTATAACACTAGCCACCATTTATTTGTTTATTCATTAATGAATAAATTAATTCATTTCTACAGCTGATGACATGCTTTTAGAGAAAGAGGGATTGTAAAACTGTGACAGTTTGTGACAAAGGTCATGGAGGGAGTAATAAGAAGCTTGGTATTATACACTATTTAATAAAAATATGCTTATGACATTTGACAAAGGGAAGGGAAGAGGGAAGGTGAAATGTGACACAGGGGGGAGAGTCATTTTTTGAAAAAATGAGTGACATAATCAAAACACAGAATTTTATCTATTTTTTGTGATAGCCATTGGATCGTTTTTTTTTTTTTTTTTTTACAACCATACAAACGTCATCAACCAATACGTTCGATCTTTTTTGAAGATAAAAAATATATTCCGTTATTAAAAAGCAACGTTTGGGTAAAACACGTTTTTATTTAACCAATAGAAAATAATACTTAAACACCAAAGTCCCCAAAACATTGCTTATTTTTTTTTTGTATTTCGAAGTAGATAATGAAAAACTTATGCAATTTTCTAAATAAATTTTACCTGCATTATTACTTATAATCGTTTTAAGACATTACAATTACAAGAAATAACTTTGACACACATAATGATAATGCACCATAACTTTAATGCTAGTAGAAATACTGAAACCAAACTTCAATATAGATGAGAATACATTATTTCGTCTAATATATTTACAAATTTTCACCGTGGCTACCTTTAGGATCAATACAGAGCTTTAAACGTGTAACAAAAATTTTCGGCTCTGGGCCGCAACTCACTGATATTTTATCCCATCCCTTGCACAAGGATTTCTTTAGGGATGCCAAAGTTTTATAAAGTTTTGCATACAACCTTGTCTCCAGGACCCTCTTGCACTGTTGAACGGCGTCAACGACCCCAATAGGTTTGGGGTGGGATATGTGCTGGAGGGAAGATATCAGTTGTTTTTTGCTGCTCAGGGGATAAAATTAGTCAAGAAACATATCGCAAACACATTATGGAAGATGTTGTCTTACCTTGGTCACAAAAGTTCTTTGGAAACAGGGCAACTCAAAGGCACTCAAGATTTGTACGAGACACATTTTCTGGACTTCTTTGGAGCTCAAGAATAACCACCATATTCCCCAGATTTGAACAATGGTTTTCTGTTTGATCCATCGTGGGGACAAGGGGATGTGCCAAACCTCATAAAACTTTGGCATCACAAAAGAAATCCTCGTGCAAGGCATGGAAAAAACTATTAGTAAGTAAGTTGCGACTCAGAGCCGAAAATTTTGTGACACGTTTAAAGCTCTGTATTAATCCTAAAAGTAGCCACTTTTAAAACTCGTAAATGTATTAGACGAAATAATGTGTTCATATTTATTTTGAAGTTTTGTCGTAATAGTATTTTTTAGGGTGTATTATGAGTGTTAAAGTTATTTCTTGTCATCGTGTATGAAAGTAATTTCAGCTATATGTCTAAACTAGTGGTACCCGCACGGATTTCTCCGTAGTTGAAAATTAAAAAGTCATTTGGTTTGCCTGTATATTTACAAATAATGAATGACAAGTTTCTCGCCAATTTGTTATGTTTATTTGCTCGCCATTGTTACGGTTTCACGTTTTGATAATTTCGTATATTACTCTTCCACGTTGTGATAATTTGTTCAGTAAAATTTTCTTTAAATTTGAATAGAAAAAGAACAAAATCAAAATTTTAAAAAATCGCTTCGAGGTGCACACCCCCATGCTACAAACTAACTTTGTGCCAAATTTCATGAAAATTGGCAGAAAGGTCTAGGCGCTGTGCGCGTCACAGAGATCCAGACATCCAGATAGACAGACAGAGATCCAGATATCCAGACAGACTTTTAGTTTTATTATTAGTAAAGATAAAGATAAACGACACTTAAAGTTGTTTAGGCTTATTCTGCCCTGGGCAGGCAAACGGCAGTATCTGCAGAAATGATTTTTCGAGATATTTCAAGAAACGCATTTTGTATTCAATACTAAGAATGGGGAAACGTTGGAATTAGACGTTTTTTTCGTACTAATCGAAAACCAAATTAGCAAGATTGCACAATAAAGCTAACGAGCAATAAATGACAAAAATGCAAAAAAAAAAAAAAAAAAAAAGTTAAAAATTTGCAGTTACCGTCCTGTACCTGCCTACGGCAGTATTATTCTGCTTCAGTTTTGAGTCAGGCTTAAAGGTATTTTATCCCAAAATGTTAAGTTTAAAATTTAAAAAAAATGATGATATTTAAATCTTTGCACACATTTTAAAGATATTTTACAACAGTTTTCCGAAACAAAAACTATAAAGGTGTCCTTTCCTTACTGTTTGAAAAAAAATTATAAGAAAGCACTCTTGAAAATTCTACCAAGACTAAAGAAGGCAAAGCTGAATTTCAAGTTCCGTTAAAAGCACGACTCACGTCCAAGTTTTATACACTAAACCCGACTTTCTTCCTTAAACAAAAAAACTGCCTTACCAACATCTCCGAGTTTTTCTTTTCTTCTTTCATCTGAGAAACATGTTGTCTGAGATGTATTTTATGGAGCACTAAGCAGATGATAGCATGGAAAGCGAAAGTAAAGTCTAAGTAAAAAAAAAGATGACTTTCAAAATATGCTGAAGAGTAAACATTTAAAAGAAGGAAAAAACGGCTTCCTTCTAAGAATCCATAACGGAGAATATGCCGAAAAAAATGTCTGCGGACAAAAAACTGTCTATCTAATCCCTAAAATGACGCCTTTTGCAAAAGATAGTACTTGGAGGGGATCGTCAGTTGAAGAAGCGTGGTAATGTTGTCATTGCGAGAACTTGAGGAATGATGAAGAGAGTTAAAGAAATATTTAACAGAGAACTGTGAAGACTAAGTGAAATTAATATGCTTGTAAGAGGAGATATAGTGTACAAGAATTCTGGCTTAGTCGAACATGAAAGCGAAAAGGGAAAAAAAGAGAAGCGGTATAGAAAAAGAAGTCTTAAGTGTTTTCTGAATTAAAAAACCGCATTCGTAATAATGTAGCTTTTTAGAGATTTGCGATAAAGACAGTTTTAATGGTTTTCTGTGGGTCTATGAATTCTTTGCTCTTTTACGCGAAACATAAAGTAGTGGGGGGAGGTATTTATGAAAATTAATGTGTCTGTATTTATGTGAACTTAGAAAGATTTACCAGCGCAAACCTGCATGAATTTTACCAAGTAATATGTGTTATTTTTTATAGAAAAAAAGGTAATGAAACGAACATGATATTTTAATGTCGAGCATAATTGGACGACTGAATGTGGGGCAGTGTGGGGCAAAGGGACAAGTTACATGGTGGAATATTTACTCTGCTTTTAGCGCCACCTATCTATTAATATGTTAACTACGTTGTAACACATGTCGCCTATTTCAATGAGAAAAGATTAACTCTGAAAATCATAGAATATGAAAATACAAGCAATTTTCGAAAAACGATACTCATATTATTATAATGTTTTGTTGCAAATCGAAAATTTTTTTTTGGTATTATTAAATCATAAAGTTCTTGTAATTAATATTTGAAATATTAATTGATACCTCCTAATATTCAGTGCAGCATTTATTTAGTTAATACTAAACCTATTTATATTTTAAATATTTTGCACAGTTAGACAAGTACATGTGGGGCAAAGTGGATGGGGCAAAGTTAAATAGTTAATTTTTGTTCAATTATTCATTCATTTATTAAATATCTTCCACACACTTTATTAATTACTTTATTGACATACCTTAATTTAGTAATTCACTTGTTTATTCAACATTCTCTTATTTTCACACTCGTTTATTTGTCCTCATACAATTATGAATTTATTTATTTAATTATTCGTTTTTTTTTGTTTTTTTTTCACTATCTTTTCATTTATTCATTTATCATTTTATTTACTGATTAATTTGATCAAAAAATATTTTCTAGAATCGAATAGAAAACATTTCATAGGAAAAAAAATTTACATTTCACTTTGCCTCACGAAAAAATGAAGTGATAAATTTCAACTTTCTTTTTTAAAGCAAAAATTCATCGCAAAATTAAAAAAAATATATCGTTTCAATGCAAATATTTATAATAAAGTACAATGTACTTTTTTCATTTACTGTAATTTTAAAAACAAGTTTACAATTTGTTGCTTTTGAAAAAGCGCCTTCATATTAACCATTTCACTTTGCCAAAAATTCCACTAATTTCTTTTTTTTTATATTTATTTATTAGTTTATTGTACTAATCAGATGCTTTAAAACTCTTGTTCACTTACAGAAAAGTTGTAAAAAAAGTAGGAACTCAAAAATCATAATAACAAATGATACAGATTCTCAATATGTATAATATAATAATAATAATAATAATAATAATAATGATGATGATGATAGTAATAATAATAATAATAATGATGATGATGATAGTAATAATAATAATAATAATAATAATAATAATAATGATGATGATAGTAATAATAATAATAATAATAATAATAATAATAATAAATATTATTATTGTTATAATAATAATAATAATAATAATAATAATAATAATAATAATAATAATAATAATAATAATAATAATAATAATTATTATTATTATTATTATTATTATTATTATTATTATTATTATTATTATTATTATTATTATTATTATTATTTAAGAATATATAAAATAAAAATAAAATCATGTAATTACGCTACAAAATATTTAACTTTGATCTACTTGGGTGCAAAAATCCCCCTTCGAACGCAAGTCACAAAAGATTGAAAAAAATTATAAATAAAATTAAAAAATTATTTATATAAATTTTTAAAAATTTATAATTTTTACTCTTTTATTAGTAATTAAATTTATATAAAAGATAGAATAAATTTCATTCTCTCTAAACTAAGCTCATTACATTTTTAGCAAAATAAACAGTATTTTTTCCTTCCCTGTTTTCTCAAAAAAATGCAATAATAAATACATACAAATCATAAATTAATATAAAACAAAAAATACCTACTTCCATTTATCTATTCTCACCGGCTGCTTCACAATTAGTTTCAAGTTGAATCACAAAAGGAAACTTTATCTCTCATAACTCACTTAGTTTCTACGCCTCAATTTTCACCATGTGCAGAATAAAAGCTAAAATATGGGTGTAACTTGCGTAGAGTTGCCTATCAATGCATCATTAATCCACTGGAGGCACGAAACGACCAGGAGTGACAAAAAAACGACAAATCCTAACTGATTTTTACTGTCCTCCATCAATTCTCTGAGCCACGACTGGGTGCAACAGAATTAGTAGTGATTTTATTAATGATGAGGAAGAAATGTGATGTTTAATGGTAAGGAAGTATAAATGACATTTCCAGACTGTGTTTCGTTTAAGTTAAACGTAATTATTAAATATTGCTCATTAGTCTTCGGTGTTCAATATACTTAATTGCTTGAATTCAGATTTGGAACATCCACGTTTATGGGTTGGTAATTATTTCCAGCTGTAAACATGTTTTTTTCCAGCGATGTCCACGACGTACTTAATTTCAGAAAAAAATGCTCGGATAACTTTTTTATGTTATTATGTTGAAAATAAAATTTACGTCGATACATAATGTGTGTTGTTTTTAAGATATATCTAATGACAAATTAAACGTAAAACGATCTATTGCCAATTGAACGGCCAGAAACTTTTCTTTAGGACCTCGAACTTCGATTACCTCGCCCATTTTTTCCTGTCGAAGTATCTTTCAAATAACGTTGGTATTATAGTTACAACAGACTCTAACAAATCCAGATCACAAAAAAGCAGACCGGTAGTCGGGAGTGTTTTTTTTTAACTAGCGTTTAATTAGGTGCATATAATTAGGAGATAATTCAAGAATGTTAAAATTAAAAAATCGGTAAAATCCGCACGATTATTTCGGATAGCATAAATTACATATATTTTGTACTTAAGGCGGTCCATGTTTCGACAAAATTGGCGTCATAAACGCTTCGTAAATTCGCCATGTTAGTCCTGGTTTTTAAGAGTCTACTGTAATAGAGAAATAAAAACTCTCAGCACATGAGAAAAATATAGATATATTAATGATATTTATCATTTATAAATTTAACTGCATAATTGATTAGTTTAAGCTGGTTTCAAAACTCGCATGTATGTAAAGTGCTCGAACAAGAACATGAATGCTTTACTTTGATCTGTAGTTTATATTTTCTATGGAAGGGGGGGGGGGGGTGTAATCAACACACATTATACCGAAAAACAACGCTCACATGTATATAAATGCGTTAATTTCTCTAAGTGGGGGGGGGGCTTTCCCCCCTCCTGATACCCTACATGACGGGTTTACTTAAGAATACCTCTGTGTCATTAAAATTCTTAGGAAAATATTAAAAACCTGAAATGCTTAACGGATAACAGCTTTGAAGTAACCTCCTTGCTCTGCTTTTCTAAATTAAATATTCCCCTCCAACACTTCAGTCAGATTTCGTGGTCATCAGGGAACCGAAAAGGGGTTGATATAAACACAGAGCGGCAGGATCTCCAATTAAGAGGAGATCATGACCCTCGTGCTCCCTTTCCCAAATCCCCCGGGTTCAGCCGACCCCATTTTGCTGCGACGAAGTCGCATGTTGTTATTAGAAAGCAGAGAGCCGAAGAGTGGATTTGGGTGCAAATTGAGAGCTTTTAGGACAAATGTAATGTCCCGGCTCACATCTGTGCTATAATGTGCTGACATTATTTTTCTTCATTTGTTGTTCTGCTTTGTTGGTCTTTGCCTGATTGCTTTCTGAAAGAGATCTCATGGAAAGTCACTCGGCCAATTATGCATTGATAGCAATACAATACTATTTCTTCTTCCCAAATAATTTCTTTACTTTTGTTGTTATTAAAGTAAGTCCCGTGATGAGATATCATTAAATAAAATTCTAACGATTCTGTTTTGTTTGTCTCTTTTGATGGTTTAACTTTAATTTTTCATTTTAGTAGTGGTGAAATAATACTGAAAGAGGTAGACATTTTCGACTAAGGTTTTTGATTGAACGTTATCTTATCTTAAATACAATGCTCAATATACCTAGTTTCATAGACAGATCTACAAAAACGATGCACAACAAAAAATCGTGTAAAATGGCAAAATGACTTAGTATTTCGTGCTTACTAATTTTTCTTTATCTCGATTTAAAAAAAAAAAATCAACACTAATAAAGTATAAAAAAGCAAAAACTTGAGAACACAGCAAGCCTTGAGAATAGTTATGTTAGGGACGTTGGACGCGGTTTTGCAACAAAATGCACTTTAATGAAGTGAAAGTTTATCTATTTATTTATTTATAAACGAACGACTAAACAAATTAAAAAAATATTTAGACTGTGCAGAATTTGAAGTGCTTCTGTGTAAAAACTTATTTTCCTGAGACCGGACTTTCCACACTTTCTCTCATTTTTGAAAGAATATTGCTTCGTTAAATGAAAAAAAGAAATTATTTATTTACGTTTTCTATTCAGTTTTGAAGTATATGACAGGCTAAACATTTAACAATAATTATGTGATTATTACTGACATTTTTGCAAAAAAAAATATTTATTTATATATTGTTTGAAAGAAACTTTCGTTCTTTCCTCTTTGTTACTTGGGGAGGGTGGGCGGGGGGGGGGGGGGGGGAGGGGTGTAACCATAAATGAAAAGAAATTGTTTGGTTTATCTACCTTTCAGTTACTTTGCATATTTTTTGGAGCAGACGGTACTCGAATGAATACATTTTCCTTGTTTTCTCTGGGGTGGAACAAGTTACGCCTCATGAGGGACTTTCCTTAAAACAGATTTTTCTTGAGTTAGCTCTTTATTTGTGAAAAGAACCCTCCATCGGAACAAGGAAAATTATTAAGTAGGGCACTGAGGAGCCAGATTTCTCTGTTAATGTTGCTATTGTACGTAAATATTTTTGAAAGAAGATTTTTTAACTTATTGACAGCTGAGTCATTATGCTTTAAATCTGTTCTAATGCACTAACATAATTCCTGAGAGATGTAACATGATGTTTGGTTAAAGAGCAATTACATTTATTATAAGCTTTACAAATAATTGCACTTGTGTTTGTTGAACTTTCAGTTCAATTTTTACAAGATTAAAATTAAGGGATTTGAACTGTTCAAAATTAAACGGAAAATTGTTCAAATAAAAAAGATATTTCATATACAAGTTTTTCATCAAAAGTTTTTTCCTACAAAGTTTGTTGGAAGCAAAGTCGCATCACAGTTCGGAATTGTCTTGAATTTCTACGTAGGCGGTAATGTTAAGTTTTTTTTGAACTGTTCAAAATTGACCAAAAAATAGTTCAAATAAAAAAGTGAAATATAGTAATAAGGTGTCCTCGCCAAGATCTTTCGGACAAAAAAAAATGTTCGAATCGGACTATTCACTCAAAAAGGGGGGGGGGGGGGGGGGCAGACCGACAGACATTTTCCCAAATCTCAATACCCTACTTTCCAATTTTTAATTTTTCGATGTTTATTTAATTATTATTATTATTACTATTATTATTATTATTATTATTATTATTATTATTATTATTATTATTATTAGAGTTTTGTTTTGTTTTTGTAATAGTTTCAAGATGCATTAAGCCTTCTTTCATGCTTTTTTCTTCTTTCTCTCACTTTTACTGGGAAAGTAGGCTGGAAAACGGACTTTAATTGGTAACAAGAAACATCATGTTGTAAATAATAACACATCTACGTGCTAGTGACGACAATATCGAAGCAACAAACCATTTTATACACATTATAAACAAGGGAAAATGCTATGTATTAAAACTTCAATACTAGAAATCTTCCGAAATGGATGATTAGAAGTACATCCCTAAAACCCCTACAGCTAGTCAAGTTAAATAAAGAAAAATGGGTGGGAATGAATTTTAATTATAAACAAAATGATCAGTTGATGCTGTTCAGCAATTAAAGATATCATATCTATCAAAAATATATGAAACAGTAATATAATTTCCGTTGTTAAAGTTTTCTAAAATGTAGATATCGATGAAAGAATTTAGACATCGGCAGAACTATACGAAAATTCAAATGCAAATGCATTGTTTATTTATTTTTCAAAAAGTAACGAAGTAGCGGCTACGTTTCGAAAGTAGTTTGTAGTCGCTACATTTAAAAAAAGTAGTTAATTGTAGTCATGCCATAATTAAGATTAGAAAGTATGGTAAAAGTCGGTTTCAAAAGTAGAACCACGGACGAATTAAATTTCAAAAACCGAAAGCATTTTAGTTTTCAAATCAAGTAGTGGTATTCATTGGGAATGAATTGAAAATACTTTGATAGAAAATTAATCCATATGCTAAAAATAATTATCAACTTGGTTCAGTTTTTAAAAATGAAATTATTTTATGTCTTAATGCTTTGGCACATTGAGAGTGTAGTTTCGAAATAGATCTAATTATACATCCATAGGTCTTTCTGCATAATATGTATTAATATTACAGAAATATCAAAGAGCTTTTTACTCTTAATCATTATTTACGCAACTTGTTCAATCAACTTCTTACACTATTTTCAATATCATCAGTCAATTTGTGGTGATATTTTTTAACGGCAGATATATAATGAGTGCAGCCTTTCTATTTTGACAACGTATTCAAATTTTAAAATATTTTATGAATGACATCAAACTTGCTCAAAGCTGAAACGGGGAACATATGGCACAATGATCCATATCTTACCATTTTAAATTATATGCAACGTTTCTTTAATTCTATTTTTTCATTCAGACAAAAACCCAACCAAAACAAGATTAAATGTCTGAAATCTATGCAGAATATTCCCCAACCGACTATTCATCTCTTCAAACATTGGGTGGGACAGGACGAACAAAATAGCCCTCACGGAGGGGGGGGGGAGGCGAAAAATAAATAGGGCCCATCAGCGTGCTACATACCTCACGTGCACAGCTCCCAAATGAATTCGTGCCGTCTACAAAAGGTCCACAGATTAAAGGCCCCAAATACAAGGACCCCTGTCCCGGGAGGATACCGGAGAAGGGACTTTTAAGTATTGAATAACACTCATGTACGATGCTTCGTTAGCTGGGAAAAAGTGAAGGGGGTCTTGAAAGGGACTCCTGTTCTCCTGATGAAATATATATGAGTAGTTATTTTCTGATGTGAAGTGAAGACATCAGAGCCGTAATATTATTGTATGCTGTGGAATTAGACGTGTAGGCCTTAAACTGTATAATTTTTTTAAAGAAATTTGAAAGGTTCTAGATTTTTAGTTCACTGCTAGGCAATTGCAAGTTTGAGATTCAAAAGAGCGGCCAAATAAGGATCAGTCCAAAAAGAACCAAAAATACAATGTTTTTCGGTTCAGCCCAAACAATACAGATAACTCAAGCTGTAAGGAATGAAGACCTTGGAACAACAAAGTAACGGTTGGAAAACACAACGCTGAAAATGTAACATGTTCTGAAACAGAGCATATTTTTTGAATGCTGTAATTAGTATAATACATAGATTCTCCTTAAATTTTCTAAACACGCGTTTAATAACGCTTAAATGAACAAGCTCTTCAAGGAATTATTTGGTTTTCCATTACTTAGGCTTCTGTTTTTCAATATTTAATCATTTATTATACTGAGATTTTTTTATGAATAACCTTTTTTGAAAAACTGAAATCAGTTGCTATTTTGCGCATTTTAAATGTTTTCCCCCTACTGTTAATTTAAACTGTGTTTAGACATATATGTAATCAAACTTCATATGACTTACATCATTTCAAAAACATTTGAATTGATACCGTTGAAAAAAAAAGCAATCCTGGGAATTTAATAAAATAAGTTTCTTTGTGTGCTGTGCTGACTTCCATGATTTTGTCGCGATTTAATCTGTTCTTAGGGCATATGATTTTAGTAACAGAGTGTAAATTAAAAATGCTGAAATTAATATAGTTTAAAGTTACTCCTTAAATTTTCCAAGTTCGATCAATGTTGCTTGAATATAATAGTTCTACGAGAAATTATTTCGTTTCCCATACTTTAGCATAGTGTTTGTATTTATTTAGTAATTTATTACGCCTAGATTTTTTGTACATGTTTTTGACAGCATGAAACTTAAATATATTTTGTTCGAATTAAAATAGTGCTTTATTGAGTAATTGAAATAAAAGGATTTTAAAATTTATGTCAGTTACTTTATGTCTACCCTATTTAATAAATGAATTGAACGTGACTTATACAAATATGTATTTGTATGTCTTATTCTTCCAGTATGAAGAAAATCCAAACATTTACTTATAATAAGTGACACTTAACCACTTTTAAGCGTATCAAGATGTTTCGAAAAATATATTTTATCATTATCTAGCGAATAATTCTTCAACGTAATGTAATCTAAAGACTTTTCTTACTTTATGCAAATGGGACGGAATGTAGCTGATGTTCTGTAGCTGATCTTGAAAAAAAAAATATTTTGTTCATAAGGAGTATTATTATCTGAAACCGATGCACCTGTGGCAAAAGTAGCCTGATGACAGCAAATGATAAATTATTACTTCGCCACACTCCTAATTGATCGATGTTTGTACAGCGGATGCCAGATGATTTATCAAAGTGTCTCACTATTGGTTTTGTTTGGATTGTCAGGAAATTCTGTCTTATTTCATTAAGATAAACCGCAATATAAGAAGGCCTTTTTGCTCCTAAATCCTAAAAAAACTTAAGACTTTTAAAGTGTTTTTCACGTACCAAAATATAATAGTATTTTTTATATAATATTAGTATTCGGAATTTTTTTACCTACTATTCCCATTCTGTCCTTACAGTAAATTGTATAGGGAGATGGGGCACGATGGTCCGCTTTTCTACTTTTCGCTTTTTATCTTATCAAAGAATTTGACTGTTGTACAACTTGATTTTCCATGATGAGGTTCACTAAAAATTTCTCATCATCCCAGTTTTTTTTTTTTTTTTCAAAATATTCACCCTCATTAACTTTTTATAAAGTTGAGCCCGCTTAAAGGAACATCGGTTTAAAGAATATTTTTAAAATGCAATATACCGTTGTAATCTGTCAGTTTGATCCTGGATATTGGAATATCCTTCTTATTTGAACATTTTTTCCTTCCAAATTGGCTATTCCATTAAGGAGGCTCTACTGAACATTAATTTTTTAACAGAACTTTATGAAACGGATCGACGTGCTTCTAGCACGGGTACGTTGGTCCGCATTACGAAAACTATTTCTATTACAATTTTAATGATAAATATTATCTAATATTGTTACTAACTTGTGTTATTTTGTGTTTAGCATGAAAAACTTTGAGTTTAAAGATCAATAAAATATATCAAAATATTAACCAGACCAACTTCTAGTTTTGCACTATTTTTGCTAGAACCATACACATTTTCTCAAGAACCAACACAGCTTGAGCATCAACTTCACTGTTGCTATTAGTAGAATGTTGCTCTTCTAATTCTTCTAAAAATTTTACATTCTTGTGAGTTTTTTAAAAATGGGCCATCGTGCCCCGCGACTCTGGTTGACGAAATTCTGTCTTTTTTTTTTTTTTTTTTTGTTTATGACGAAAATAATAAATGTACTACTTATTATATGAACTTAAAGAACTTACTTTAGGAGTACAATTTATTACTTGATTATTCATTCAATTCTTTTTTTTAAAATAAAGTTGCAGACTTAGGTATTTATTTACCTCATGTGATTTCGTTATAGGATTTGTACGACTATAGGTGGTATTTGTTGGTCAAAAATTAAAATAAAAATAACGATAAAGTTATTAAGACCGGCTCAACGTGCCTCGCAGTTCAAAGAGTGACGTCTCCCTCAACTTGTTTTTTGTTTTTGTAAGATCAATAAATTGTAGGTATCCGATTTTTTTTCCATTCTGACTGCCTATGCCTTTGACTCTACGAACATGAAACTAGAGATCCTATCCTGGAATTCAGTGATTTTGAACTCATTTGCAAGGTTATGGCTCTAATTTATTAAGTTTCTTTCCAGACACCAACTGACTATGATATTATTTTCTCAGAATTTAAATAGTGAAAAACTGAAAAATCATGGCAACCAATTGACCCGCAAGGTCAAAATAGGGACAAAATATGTATTAAATTTTAGTCCAGGACTCTGTCAGTTATGCCATCCGTTCCCGAAAAAAATCGGAAATACAAATAGAAACTCGTTTGTAAAATGGTGTTAGCAAAATAATAATTTTCTGAAGGCATAAAATAAACGACTTTGTTTATGACTAAGACACATGTTACAATGATAACATATTTTGAGAAACTTAAACATCCTAAACACCACTTAAAGAAACAAATGAATCATTTTAACAAATGTCCAGGCCATAAGTCCCCAACTCAAAGTAAAAATTCATTTATCGAAAATGATTTTCAAAAAAAAAACTTGAAAATAAACGAGAAAAACAAAGTCATCAGTGGGTTTTGCTCGACAACTGTTCGAATCGATCATTTTCCCCGTTTTCTTTTATTTCTATTTATTTTCTTTTATATCTCGCCCAAATCCTAGATATTTTCAAACATTTGTAACACTGCTTCCAAAGCTTTACTTGATGTTCACTTTAGTCTTAATGCTCCACAAAAGACATCTAGAATACAATCTCAAAAGCCGTTATACTTTTTCGTCGCTAACAAATGACTAGTTGCAGAAAACTGGGATAAAACGCTTAGAGGATTACGGAAGTGTATTTATATAAATTCTGAAATTTTTTAAAAACTAATGACTTATTTAGATTTGTTTCTTTGTCGTAGCTTTTATATCATTGTATTGATGCATCGAAAGTATCATATTTTATTTAGAGAAGTAACTCGTGAATTTCAAGGTTTTAGACACAAAGCAGTATTATGAACTATTCTGCGTAATATTTAACAGAACAGTTAGTTGCTTTCAATTGCACCAAGTACAGGCGTCCTTCGTATAACACGGTACGTGTACAACACGGTTTCGATATTACACGATACCAAATTTTCGATGATTATAACACGGTTTCGATATTACACGGTATGAAACTTGAATTTAATGTTTCATGGTTTTGATAAAACACGAATGTTATATTTGAAAAAGATGGAATTACACTTTTGTTTAATACATTCTGTTAATTTTTAATAATAGTCGTAATTCTTTACTTTGTTTTTTATGAAACTTGGTTCCGAAACAACACGGTACAGATCTCTTGATTCACACTATTTCTAAGTCTCGTATAACACGGTTTCGATATATCACGATACATATTTACATGATATTTACTATGTACATGACTAATTAGTGTAAAAAATAGTTTAAAAGTTATTTTTAAAACAGTCTTTTACAACATGATTTCGATACTGCACGGAACGAATTGACCGTGTTATACGAGGGACGCCTGTATAACATTTTAAATGTTGTATTAAACTCTTTAACCTCTATGGTCTTTCCTTTTTCCTAAATAGTGTAAAAACAGTTATAGCAGGATATGAGTTTCAATACTCAGAATCGACAAAACACTAATCATCCACTGTCAGCAGCGCAGCCCGAAATTACCTTCTGAGTGGGATGTTTCGTTATAATCACCCTCATATGGAAAAAAAAATAATACCTTAATAGGATCGACAATATGTGTTAAAAGCAACACATCTAGTGGAGTGGGATCCAAATTCGCCCCATGGCTACGCCACTGTCCATTTTTGATCTATCAGAGCTATGAAAAAAATTAGTCTTTAAGGTATAGCTGCAGAATTCCGCAATACTTTTATTTATTTTGTTACAGTAAGCTATTTGTTTTCAAAACTTACTACACCTTTTTTTACCACGATTTTCAATAATATATTTCCAAGAAAAAGTTTTTAAAATTAGTGGGGCCAAGTGGGGAAGAATGGTCATAAAATCTAGAGTTAACAACTTAGGCGGATGGTAAATACAATAATAATTTGTTTTAACACTTTTAATGTTTGTTGTCATTTTACATTATACTAATGAAGAACGAATTTAACTGAAATTTAGGTGGTAAAACATCGATTTAAGTAGTCGTATAACATTATCTTTCTCATACTTGTTGATCTATTGCGGAGTCTTAGGAGAAGAACTAGTTACGCTAAAAAAAAAAGGGAAATATTTGTTGATACTATTATTGCCCTCAGCCTCAAAAAGGTAATAAGTGTCAGAGGCGGTGGAAACTAGTTAAATATGAACCCCTAAATTTTGTGGAAAGCTTATCTTTGGTGTTTATTTCACACTGCAATATAAGGGTTACAGGTGCACTGTTTTATAATAATAGTTGTCTAATTTTTGTTACATTTTTGTGATCTTATCGGCATAAAGTTGTTTTTCACACGTAGGGGTGAGGGAGGGGGGCACATGAAATTTTTTTTTTCATTTCTTAATTTATAAAAAACATATTATTAATTTCTTTGAGCAAAAGTGTGTTTATGACAGAATAGTAATTTCTTTGTGCCCTGGAATTATTTCAATTTTTTTTAAAAAAGCATAAAACTTGATGGAGTTTTTGAAAAATGGATTCAGTTCTTCACATGATCCTCTATAAGGGGGCACATGTGAACAACCCTGGGGCACATATGAATGCCACTGCAAAATGCAAAACAAGCCTCTTATTTTAACGAAAACGTTTTTAATATGAAAGAAATGCGGATTTACCAATTACACTGAGAGTTTTGTAACCTATTCTGTGTCAGTTTTCATTGTACAGTAACTGTCATTAACGATACTTTTTTTCCGAATTATATAAGTTTCAAATTTTATAGTTTTGTATCATGTTCTGACCACTGAATCGACAAGTAAAAGACTAAAAAATGCAAAGAATATTTTATTATGTAAAGTCTATTCTTGTTATATAGTGCGTTTATGCCTTATACAGAATATGATGATGAATTTTAAAATTATTTTAAGCTTCAATTTTTTAGTGAAAGAAAATAGTGTGTCATTTTTTTCCCTTATAAATACTATATAACACTAAATTGTTGGCCAACTAAAAAAAAGAAAACATGAATTAATCAAATAATTAATTAATTTATAATAATGTAATAATAATGAACAATAAAATTACAAATTCGAAAAAAAATAGTTACAAATCTTTACACAATGTTTTAACAATCATAATAACCCTACGCTAATATTATGTTACGGAGAGGATATGGGAACTGTTCACATGTGCATCTACATGTTGCGTTCATAAGTGCCCCTTCATCTAATTTTCAAAAATTAAAACTCTTAATTTTATTAAAAAAAATTATACGATGTCATAAATTTACTTAAATGTTCATATAATTGCTTGCAATACTTAAGTTTAGCTTGTTAGTTAGAACTTTTAGACACAGAAAACATATTAGAAAATATGTTTTCACGTGAAGGAAACAACGATAAAATTATACACACAACACCTGTTAAAGCAAAGAAAGTCACTACAGAAGCAGAAAATGGCTCATTGCTTTCCAAGTTGGGACAAGAATTGGAATTGGTACTGCCATTTCTTAAGAATTTTTGTTTGACGTTATCATAGTAAAAAATACGATGTGGACATGTGCCCCCCTTCCCTACTTTCTGAGAAGTTATATTTCACGCAATTTACTTGTTACTGTTGTTGCTCAAACTTGATTCTATTCTTTTTTTGTACCTGTTATTACTAGTAATTTTATGCTGCCAAGACACATACTATTAATTGCTTACTTATTAATTTATGTTTTGTGGTTATGTTGTTTCAATTTATAGTTTACATAATTATTTATTATTAATTATTGTTATTATTATTATTAATGTAATTATTATTATAGGTACTGTTATTTATTATTAATTATTATTATTATTAATATAATTATTATTATTAGTACTATTATTTATTATTAATTATTATTAATATTGATATCATTATCATTATTGGTACTGTTGTTTATATTATTATTATTATTATTGTTATTATTATTGTTATTATTATTATCATCATGTTTATTATTATTATTATTATTATTCCGTTTTATTACTATTATTACAATTAATGTTATTATTTTGTTTATTATTATTTTTATTACTTTAACGCTTTACGAAAGAGGGGGAAAAGAAGTTAATTGAAATCGTATGCCGGAAAAGAAATAATAAAAAATCATTAGCGCGCTTGAAAACAAGACTGTAATCATCAAATAAGAGCAACTAAGAGCTAATAGGATCCGTTAATGGCATAACGCCGGTTAAG
This sequence comes from Uloborus diversus, assembly GCF_026930045.1. Classification (NCBI taxonomy): domain Eukaryota; kingdom Metazoa; phylum Arthropoda; class Arachnida; order Araneae; family Uloboridae; genus Uloborus; species Uloborus diversus. The sequence continues at coordinate 49,167,979 of NC_072732.1, forward strand.
AGACAAATATTGTATTTCCATCGGCCATATGCTGTGTCCTCGTAATCCCCAGGAAATCCCTGCTCGGCAAAGAATCCCCTCCCCATAATCCAAACATGACATGGACCTACTGCAGCAAAGATTGATATTGATCAACATATCGGTAGGACAATCTGCTGTCTTGGGAATGGCCTAGGAAGTTAACTTCTGGCAAGTTTTCTGCATAAATTCATGTGGAAAAGGTGAAATAATTATGCTCGATGATACTTTTGGTTCTTTGCTGTAATCTAGTTAAGTTTTACTGATCCTTTTGATCAATTCAAATTCTTTTTTTATTTTTCTTATATACACTCATGGATGTATATTTCATTTAAAACTAGCTGTATTGCCCGGTTTTGCCCGGTCTACTTTGAAAATAAAAATTGTGTCAAGTGACGTATATTCAACAATCAGGCTTAAAAAAAAAGAAAAAAAAACTTCATGCAAAGTTTCCCTTCCAAACAATGACGATAGAAAATAGTTTTAAGAAATTAAAATGAGAAAGATGGATTTAAAAATCGTTACCATGGAAACACAAAACAAAATAAGTTTAAGAAGAAAAAAGTGAGAAAGATGGAAAGAAATAATGGATTCAAAAAGCGTAACCGTGGAAACACTAAAATAAAATGGTTAACTTGAATGGAGATGATACTCTTCGAACTTGATTTTAAAAGGCTTGTAACTCTTTTTTTTTTCATTGAAGATAGAAGCTTAGTTTTTCGACAATGGGTCGAGATAGATCTGGAGTAAAAAATGTCGCTTTTTCCAATGGAGTCAAAAAGAAAACTGCGGCTCAATTCCTTCACATTTTATCGATAGATTTAGTGAAGAAAGTAGTGTCTAAATTTAGCTAAGCCTAAAACATTTTGAGTTAAAAACGCGAAAAACTTCCGTCGTAATTAAGTTAGGGCATGGAAACAAATTGCGTAGAACGCGAAAAATTCTACCCTTTCCAACGATATGTAGCATTAATATGTGCAAGTAATTTTTCCACCCTCATATTTGGGATTTTATATGAAAATTGTGCATAAATTGAAATTAAAAATGAACTACCCATCGATTTTTTCAAACTGGTCTAGAAACCTTTTCAGTGCTAAAAGAAAGATACTGTGAAAATTTCAGTGAAATCAGCCAAGTAGTTCTTGAGTTTTGCGAGTTCACACCCAAATAGACGCTTTATGGAGACTTCATTTTATACTATGTAGAGATATAGTAAAGCCTTTTATTTACAAATGCAATAGAACCTTGATTTACCGAAGTGATTGAATCCGGTAAATCAAAAATTCCGGACGAAAGGGGCATTAAAAATGGCTGTCAGGAGGCAACAGAAACTTTGGCTCTGGCTTTAAATATGTTCACATTTTCAAAATGATCGACTGTTGCATTTGACGTTTTTAGGTATATATTACAAATATTTCAAAAAAAAAAAAAAAATGTTTAGTAAATGACATACGAGTTAGAAAATTAAACTTAAACTCAATCGACAAAATGTAAAATTAATCTTTTTTGCTATAATAGTAACTGTTTATTGTATTTTGGTTCTTTAACTTATACATGTATATATTTTTATGTCTTATTCTTTCAGTTATGAAGAAGCTCCATACACTTACTTACAATAAGTGACACTTTTCCACTTTTAAGCGTATCAAGTTACTTTCAAAAATATGTTTTATCATTACCAAGCAAATAATTCTTCATCGTATTATAATCTAAATACTTTTTTTAATTTTACGCAAATGAGGCAGAATGTTCTGTTTTGTGGCTTATCCTGAAAGAAAAAAAAGTATTTTGCTCGTAATGAGTATTATTATCAGATATACTCCTTATGAATTTTTACCATATATAAGTTACAAGTTCAACATGATTTATATAATAAAACTACTTTTTTTCACTTTCGATTGCTCTCATGCAATCTGATTTCGTTTTATGGTATTTTAAAAATTATAATGATTCAGCGTTCCAAAAAGTTTTTTTAGTATTAGGGAAAAAAATGATAGAAATCCACATATAATTTGATGCATCAGAAATATATGGAACTCATGAACTTGATATGATATTATCATATCAAGCTGTATATTACCAAAATAAATAAATAATATACAGCTTATATACAGCCGTTTAACTTTAAAAAACAGTATTTACGTGATCATTAGTCCTAGATAAATGTTTCCAATTGCAAAAATGGTCAAATTAAGATGCAGAGTTAAGATATGAAAAGTATGAAGAAAACAGAAATAGGTGAAGAAAAATACGGAATCTAAATTTTTATATGCAATGCATATTATGCATTGCATTAATTTTACCTAAATGCAATGTAAGGGATTATACCCAAATCCCAAACAGTGCATTTAGGAAAATGAAAAGCATAAAAAACAATTCAACACTAAATTATACGTTAAAAATATTAAAACAGACGATAAAATAGGGAAGACGGGGGATACTTGATCCCATAGCCAAACATCTTCCAAATCATTAAGTAGAAATTTGAAACCTGACCATTATAGTAACGTTATACTTGTACATAAAAACTGGCAACATATTGTTTTTTTCAACCATTTTGTTTTAGCTCAAGAACTGATCGTCTAAATGTGTCAAAGAAATTTTTTTTTTACTAAAGCATTCCGAAGTTTACATTATCCGTTAATTACAACTTTTAAAAAAAATCTGAAGTGTAATGTTAAAACACAGGCAGTCTTTAATGATCGAGACATGTTTTTAGTAAAATGCCACTGATTGTTAATAATAGAACAAGTATGTTTGTAAAAAACGCATATTAGGAATACTTGGTCCCTTCGTTTAGAGGGATATATGATCACAGGGATCAAGTGCCTATATGACAATATAAACAAAATGAAAACAATATAAATGCTGTTTACTTAGTTGGCATTAACATTCAAAACCATGTTAACCTAATAAAATTTGTCATAGTTTGAGTAATAGATTTAAACAATCACTACAGTAAATATGATAAACAAATAAAATTTCAGTTCTCACTTGTAACCCATATAACACCTTCAAACATCTAAACATAAACTATCGCTACTGATAAATTATGTTCTGATCAGCCAAATGAGCTTGAACAAGTTGAAATAGATGTCATATATTTGTTTGAAAGAAAGAAAAAAAGATTTTGCTATAGTTCGATTTACAATTAAAAAAAAGTGAGTTGCCCATTATTATGACCCATTAGCGGATAGAATGCAAAGTTGGATTTCTAGAATTTGAAATATGTTTTTTGAAGCGCTAAGGTAATATGCTTAATCAATCTATTTTTACTGAAAAAATGACAAAATGTGTTAAGCTGCACACATCCAGTTGGGTTGAGAGGAACTTTAATAACTACAACATATGAATTGTTTGCATTTGACTTTTCAGGTTTTGAAAACATATATAAGCTAAGCTTTCTTTTTTATAACTACACTGATACTTACATTTTTCTTCCCTCTTTTTAAAAATTAATTAAATTGATGAAACTCTTAATTTTATTATTGCAACTTAAGAAGCAAATAAGATAATTTTCGTGCTTATCATCTTATTTTTTTTTTATTTGTTGTAATTTTAGCTTCATTACGCTACTTTAAAAAAAATTGTTAGTTTTTTTTTTTTAATAAAATATAGTATTTTTTGTTCACAATTGCATTGGATAGTAAGTAACTAATCAAAAGCATCATAAGTTCATGAAAATTGCGTTTTTTTTTTTTTTGTTTTTTTTTTACAAATGTCTAGTGAAATTTGAAACAATGTTATTTTGTATTCACATTATTATAATCTAATAAAAAAATTAGAAATGGTGTTATTTTTTAGAAACATTATGTAGAAAACTAAAATCCATAAATAAATTGCCGATCTAATGAAAAGTCTATGTATTTTCTCAGTGGGATCAAGTATCCCCTATGAAGGGATCATGTATACCTTGATGTGGGAATACATGATACCTTTATGAAATTTTTGAAAAAAAAAAAAAACCAAAACTATCTGTTTGATTTCAACTAAAAAAATACTGTCAGATAGCGGAAAAAATTACCTTTGTTCACGTACTTTTCAAAAAAAAAAAAAAAAACTGATAGTTTGCAGCAGAGAAAAAAATTGAAAACTAAAGTGGAGATTAAGTATCCCCAGTCTCCCCTACTATTAAGGAGAAAACTCTCGGGTGTTGTATGAAGTTGAAAACTTGGAATATTTGCAAAAGTTGGAATAATTTTGTATTTTTAAAACCAAACCCTGTGGCATGACAGCCCGTGAGGGCCAAGGCCTACTGTGCTCCACTCAGTTTTCTTGATAAGAGGTTCTGGGATGCAGGGCAGATGTTTCGGTTAGGTCAGCCTAACGCGGAACCCCCAGTGTTTGGTTCCCAAGCAAGTTTGGCACTCATTTTATCGATCTACTGAAAGGATGAACGGCTGAGTCCACCATGCCCGATTCAGGGATAGAACCCTGGCGTGCAGCATGGGAACCACTGAGTCACTGGGGTTCAATTTCGTATTTTTACTTAATCCAAAAAATGTCACTAATATTACATATTTGAAGTTTTTTTTGCAATCACGTGGATTGTTTATTATTCTCACTAAACCATTATTCATTTGTCCTTTTTTTTTTGTTTATTGACAATTTATTTCTTCTTGCTCTTCGGTCGAAAGAAAAATTTGCGACACGTTCAATCATAATGTCATAAGTTCAATCACAATGTAAAATATATGTTAATCAATGCTGGATGGGAATTTTATCACCTATTTGGCACGTAACAAGTTGTGATAACAAAGGTGGTCCTCGAAAATTGCTTCAAAAAGTAAAAAAAAAAAAAAAAAAATCAACCAAAAAGTAAATTAGGTCGTCAAGAAAGAATCCATTTTATTCAACCCGTATTGATATTATTTGTGAGTAATAATGTTTGCCTTCGATCATTTTTCTTAGAGTAGAAATACTAGTTAGTTCCTAGTAGTTAAAATATAAAATAATGATTATTATGATATTCAAAACGAACAAATAATATGGAAAGGAAACTAAAATTTGTGTGACATTAGAAGCCATCGAGTGAACACCTGGCTGCAGCTTTTGATTGCAAAAATGAGGTTGTCATTCTATGGTTGGTATAGTTGTTGGTACTGGTATTGAGGTATTGCATTTTTTGGGGACAGTTAGAGATGAACAAATCTACATCTCAGTAAGTTACCGTTCTATAGCCAAGGCTAAGGCAGAAATACATGAAATGCACCGCCAGCACAGTTAATTCCAGTCGAGTTGAACCGAACCATTGCTTCAGTCACTCGTCTGGTCAGTGCTAATTTTATATTAGCCACCAGTTTCTTTGGCACTCTTGGCTTCCTTAAGAGGTTTTCCACCTCCAGCACATTCACTTCCTATGCCGGGCTGATGAGTGCTAATAAGCACGAAACTGCTGTCCTCGGCTGGAATTGACTGTTCTGGCGGTGTATTTCAAATTTACATCGTTTTTTTTCATATGCTTTTTTAATGCTTCTTTTGGTCGCTATGACATGGGTTCGCCTAGAAATTTCGGCAATGTAAATATACCAAAGCAAAACTATAGATGTTGAAAAGTCTGTTCTGTTAAAAAAATGATTGTCTTGGTTTCATGATAAATACATGTTTCACAGCAGATCACAACTGTATTTTTTATAATATTATCAATAAGTGTTTGGTAATTTCAGAAAAAAAAACAATAGTAAAGTATTTAAAAAACAATTTTTTCACATTGGAAAAAAATCCCTCTTAACTTAAGACCAGTGTCCCACTTCTGACTAAACTTTTTTTTTCAAGACTCATTTCGAAGGATTTGTAAAGGTAATAACATAATTTTAAATTGCAGAAGTAATTTTTCTACACTTTTTCAGGACTTTCAACTATGAGATTCCTCGTACCATCATTTTATTTGCAAATGTACTATACATTATCTTCCTTCCTTCCTTCGTCATTTAAAAGCAGTCAAAACACAGTCTCAAAGATTATCTTTTCATCCCGAAAGTCATAAATTTTGATTACTCAACCATTCTTTTCACATCTGTAAATCTAAGAAAAGAATGAACGCTGAAGCGAAAAAATAGGAGAAACATCGGCTTTGAAATTCAGAGACATTTCAAATATAAATCTTGAAAATCTGAGGCACATATTCCCTTCCTTTAAATGGGAGGGAAACATTAAAATACAGCGAATAAAAATAAATAACGCCCGAGTCTCATGCAATAAAAATATATCCCGAGCGGAATCCTATTTAGATGTCCATGTGTCAGTGTGATTTATTTGTGAAATATTCTAGAAAAATGAACAGAAGAAACAATTTTGGACAACAGATAATCTGCTAAATATGGAAGGTTAGATAATGCACTGTAAGAAAATTCTGAAGTGTTGCTGATTTTTTCCCAGGTAACGTTCCGGTGATTCACGGGTTTTCACCAGTTCCCCGTGAAAGCAAGTATTTTTGCGGAATTTTTGCTGAATTACTACAAGATGCATAAATGCTGATGTGAAAAAAAATGTGTGCTCTCGCTGATGTAAAAAAAAAATAGTGAATATATGTTCATCTTAAACTTTGCTGAAACTTTAATTCAGCAGAGAGGATTTAAAAATAAATACCTTAAATTAGAAAACTTGTTGTTTACGTTAACTTTGTACTTGAAAATTAATATTCTGAAAGTATCTAAATCATGAATAGTTCAAAGATTTTTTTAAAATTAAATTCCTTAAAGACAAATAATGACACTTCAAGTGATTACACATTCTGGAATTAAAAGTGAACTTATTGGATTAAATTCGAATGGCCAGGCATAAAATGCAAAGCAATATAATAAAACTAAAGTTGTAAAGTTGGTTGGTTTATTTTGTATTTTGAAACACTGCAAATACAGTTTTATTTAAATAACAAACTCTTGAGTGAATCTTGTTTTTCGGTTTTTCGCTTAAATATATTTCCAATACTTTCTTATAAAAATCACTTTGTCCACTCTAACGTGCAAGTTACACCCTATTATATTTTCCGCTCCATATTTTTAGTTCTTAGCTCCACATTCTTAGTCTTCAATTGTCTCCTCCCACAAGAACCCTGAAATCTTTCTAATTGGGAAATCGCGTGTTCTATCATAATTATGGCCTCCCATGGCTTAATAGATGATATTTTTGAGGTGGAATTTTTAAAGGAACAATACAAATAATTGCAGCTATTTTAATGGAATAGATCACGCAAAGAAGGCTTGGCTCTTTTGCTCTATAGGGCGTACAAAAGAGGGTCTTTGACTATGCTGCTTTTAAACCAGGGTTAAAGGACATTCCATTGACAAAGAGCAAGTTTTATTTATTTGAGAAATTATTTTTATCGCACAAAGTGGAAAAAGCTACTTTCTAAAATGACTTCTGTTCAAAAGCTATGAAGAACTCTTTAAAAAAATGTATTATTCAGAATCAGTTTTCAAATGCTTAGCGGGAATTAACAGCTCTATATTATAGGAAGAATATGAGATTTGTGAAGATGATTAGGAAAATTTAAAACCATAAGTCAAACTGCATTTTGGTTCATGCAATTTTGCAGTTTTCATGTCCCTTGGAAAATTTGATGATAAATTCTTTTTAATAAGCATTTGTTTTTTGAAACGAATTAAGTGCTAAATTTTAAAAATATGCCTTACGTTGCAATAATAAATAATTCCTTGTCGTATTAAAGGGAGAGTATTTCAATTGCGCATGAATTGTCTTTAAGTAATTTTTCAAAAGCAATTAAAAATCAATAAAATGTTGGACATTTTATTTCATTATCGCGTAACTAAGTTTTTCAATCAAAGCAATAAAAACTCAAGAGAAAATAATTTTAAATCACTTATTTAAAATGACTATTCCTTTTTTTTATTCCTTTTTTTTGCAAAGATTACCTAACATAGAAAGATTTAAACTTAATGTAGAAATACCATAATTGTCTTGTTATTTTTGCATATCCTTTCAGATGAAGAACTCTCCCCACCGATGTTAGGAATAAATTTCTTGAGTTCCCAAAAGGTTTTATGAAGTTTTTTATCACTTTGAATGTTGTAACAATATGTTATAAGTTATTTTATAATAAAGACATCATTTCGTTATCTATCCATAAAGTATCATTTTTCGAAAATACTCGTAAATATGCTTCATAACAAAGAGCTATACCTGGTGGTGACAATGGCGGCCCTTGTGGTCCAGTGGTTAGGCCACTGTCTATCACCAAGACGATGCAGGCTTTGGTAGAATCCAAGCCGTTTTTCGTGATATACGGCAAATTCTACTAGATGATTTCTACAAGAAGCTAATGAGTAGTTGGAAAACGGTGATTACAATAGGGTACGCGGGTTTAAAGTCCTTTGTGAAGAACTGAAGGTTTTTCAAGTTAGACAAATTTGAAGTATTGTACATTATTAGTATCAATTATGTGCCTCAGAGCCAGACTGACGTAAATCCAAAATTTGCGATTTTCTGTTTATTATTGCATTGAATGTAGAATCTTATTCCACATCGAGCCATGTGAACGCAATTCTTTAAAAAAAATTATAATTACACTCAAACCTGTTTTTGTTTGGTAGATAGAGACCGCATAAAAAATCGCATAAAAACAGTCGCTGAAAATTACACTATTAAACACCCATTTTAAAGATAACTTAGTCAATTTACTCCCAATTTGTTTAAAATTTTTGTAGATAGCACAAAAAACATCGCACAAAAAAAGACCGCACAGAAAAAGGTTTGGGTGTATTTATCAGTGTTAAAAGAGAGCGCGCGCTTCATCGTTTGCATGCGCCAGACAAAAGTTTTCCCCTTCTCCTCTAAAGTTGCGATTTTGTGATTTGCGTTGTTCTAGTACAGAATTGTGATCGATTTCAAATTGTCTCTCTTTATCGTTTCATTTTTATAGCTAGTGGAGTTCCTGGAGGGCTAAACCAAATATATTTTCTGTTTACTTTCAGAAACAAAATGTTGGTTTTCATTTCAAAAATAATAACACATTTGTATGCTGATCGAAAGCAATCTACACATAAACGTTTGAATATTTTTCCAAAATAAAGTATCGAAATATAAATAATTATTTATTGACAAATAGTACAGTTGCTTAGGGGAGCGAACTCGTTCATAATGTGATAAAAAAAGCAATGTGAACCAGATTTCGTAAAAATAAAAAATAAAATATATAATTGGAATCGGTACTAAAATTTGAATCAAAATCGCGTCTGATTAAAGATTAAAAAAAAATTTAAAAAAAAAAACGAAAAATACTAAATAAGAAATTTTTTCTTCAAAAAAATAAGAGTAAAAGTTTCATTGCGTGAGATGTGTTTTGTTTTATTATACTGATGTTAGCTGAAACTTCGCAAAAATTTAACTTTACAAAAAGTTGATTTTTGTAAATTATTATCCTTTAATATTTGAAATAGCACTTATAATGTGAGAAAGTAGTTACGTATCACTATCTTACAAAAACTCTCGTAATTATTTTAGAAATAGGAGACGAGTACTTTCCTATTATAAAGACGCAGAGGAGGGGCACAAAAATAAACCTTATTAGTTTTACTTGTACTTCGCCCAGAGTCTTTTCCATCCTGTCAATTTGAATAACGAAGAGAAACACCACTAAAAGTTGTGCCGCTTCGTTTTCCCGTTCAATTAGCGCACCGGGATCCAAGCCCTTTGTGATGGTAATGGACCTGGACCTTTTGTTGACTGCGGCTACCCCTTCATTGTATATGCTGTTCGCGTACGGGGTAGTGTCCAATTTGCCATCCGATCACAGCTGAGGTTATCTTTGCCCAATTTATTTTACTTCTACTTTCTCAGTATAAAAGCTTCGTTCTGACGCCACTAGTTTAAATAAATAGCTGGATGAATATCTTGATGCGATTTAGTTAAAGGGATCTTAGAGCTGATATTAATATCGACCGTGGTGATTTATTTGTAAAGAGTTTAACATGGTATTCGATTTAATATTTTTCAACTAAAGAAGCAGCTTGATATGCAGATATTGCGTAGCAAAGCACAAACTTCAATTGTAAAATGCTTAGGTTTGTTTCAGAGTTTAAAAAATCTTTCTTGATTTCCAGAGATAGATGGGACATTTTTCAGTTTGTACATCGATCATTTTGTTGAATAAAAACCTATTGCCAGTAGGACTAGCATTGCTATAGATGATATAGAAATATGCATATTCAAATTTTTATTCAGTGTACAGAAAAGTACAAAGTGAGATACGTATGGAAATATTTATGCCAGAAAATTAAAATGCAAAATATATTTCAGAGTTGAAACTTAAAGAAAAGCAATTTAGCTGCATAAATTGATATGGTTTACATGTTTCGCAGCAAAATTAGATAACTTTTAATGAGAAACTTTCAAGCTGATAAGAATTTTTGAGACTTGTGAATCAATATTTCCATGAGCAAAACAATGCCAAATAATATCCACGCCGACCCTTGACTAAAAGTGATGAGAAATATGTATCATATTTCCCTGTGTTAGGTATTAATCTTCTAAAAAAATTTTTAATTCAAAACACACAGACATCCTGTAACAAGTTTTAAGTGTGTTAGTGCATACACGTATAAGAAAAATAATTCACAGCAATGAGACACGAAAATCCAATTACATTTTTTGTTATTTAAAAGCACCAAAGTGGATCTGGAAAAAACTAAGAATTCACACAAACAAAAACAAAAATAATAAAAACAAATTGTAATTTTGTCTTCCCCCAGTAAATGGAAACAGTGCAGATTCATGGGGACTGGAGAAAGATTAATAACATCAGTCAGTAGAGTTTATCGAACAGTTTAGAAAATGTGCAAAAAATCAATAGAGATACTTCACGTCGATGAGTTCAAAATATGATGACATAGTATTTTTTCTTACATGATACTTGAAAGTAACCCCAGTTCTATAATACTAATCATAATATATCGACTTAACTATTCAAAAGTTTTGACAGGCTGGAAGTATCTAAACAGAAAATACATTGCTGCCATAGAATGCTGCATTACTGTTCCAGAGCACCCTATTTAGAAACAGTAAACCCTCATATAAATAATAGCCGATGATCGAGTAGCCCGCGTGTTTCAACAATGAAACTTGCGCTACGGCATGATAATTTGATAATGTGTTTTGGTAATGTTTAACATTTAGGGAAAGGCTTCATTGTGACAAGGTTGAACTCGATACGGTAATTTAACAGTTTTACTGGTAAGACTATGTCATTTCAGGGGAATTAAGAAACTAAAGCAATTAACGCTATCTACTGGAGTTTAGGGTTAATCCACTGGTGTTAGGGTTAAAATTTCAACTATAAAAATATCACCAAATGTTTTTTCACGTTTATATGTAATTCAAATCAAAATACGCTCACAACACAATCAAGTTAAAGTTAAGTAAAATGGAATGCAACATAACAAATAAACCTCCGTGTTTGAAACTACTGTGAGTCTTAGTACTGAAGCATTTTAGGTATGAAATTATGAAATTATTAAATCAGTATTTCAATTTTAAAACCTTAACGTCAAGTAGTTTAAATAGTTCAAGCAGTTAAGTATTTCTTGTGCCGAATACAAGATAGAGAAATATTTCATAGGAAACATTCTATTGTAATGCGCAGCTAAACTTAAGACATTCCTGGCAATAAGTGAGTTATATTCTGAATACATTTCAATTGTAGATACAGATTTATAACAACTTTCCTGATATGGATTAGATTAAGCAGGTGGGGACTAGATTAAGCCTTTCTTGTAATCAGTTGTGCAAAAATTGCGTTTCTTTTTTTTTATATTATTAGTATTGTTATTATTTTGTTTCATTTTTGTAAGATATAATTATTTTTGTGGAAAATAAAGATCTGTAGGTACATGCCTCTTATGGGAATTTTTCTCTTTTATTTTTTTTAAAGGTGTGATCCACTGCTTTGTTTTAAAATATCTATTTTCACCCTGTAGCTCTAATTTTGCTTGGTAAAGTTAAATTTAAACCGGCGGCAATGGCGACGAAAACTTTGTTTATGTAAACGCTTTAAGGGGAGTCAATACCCTAAGTTACATTCAAAAATTCGATTTTTTGATTTTTATACAATTTGAAACGCCACTTCAATACCTTTTTAATGACACAAAATTCTTGATCGTACTCACATTAGAAGTGAGTTAAAATAAGCTTTAAAAAAATGTAAACCTATTTTGATGAGGTATGATTTTCCCCCTTGAATTGCAATATCTCGAAATGTTATTTTTGAAACTAAATGTTCCTTTTTCTCAGAAACTAAATTCTTTTAGGCTTTGGATTAGGATTTTTACCACGTTATCCATACATCTAAATGCATATACTAAAGTAATTTTTTTCTCATATTTGAAAAATATTTTTATAGAGCTGATTTTGTGTTGCAAAATGGCATTTTTTGAAAAAAATACCGTGACTTATACATTAGAATTTTTTGAAAAAAAAAACTGAGCTCTCTTTCAGTAAAATTTTACTTTAGTACAGAGAAAATAGTCTATTTAAGGTGCAGAAAAAATTTCATTATTGTACGTTCACAGATCATTTTTTAGAAAAAGGTACATGAACCTGTACAAATTAACATTGACGATATAGGGGGTACTGCCTCCCCTTAATATAATCACTACCAAGGTGGTCGCTCTCGCTTCTAACTTTATGCAATGGTCATTTATTCAATAAAAATGTTTCCACCTATTATTAATCTAATAAAAATACAAGACTAACAATGGGTAAATCGCATTTTAAATATTTCCACAACATCTACAGAATTCTAACTTAACGGTGAATGTGAAGCATCTGGGAACATCTGCAGTTATTTTTGGGCTACCTTAAGTCACCACATACTTGCACGAGCATTCATAAATATGCACGCGAAAAGCGTCGCCATCTAATTGCCGCTGGATTTCTCGCTTCGCAGTGAAAATGCCATCCCAGGAAAGAGGCCATTAAATTCGGGGCGGAATATGGCGTTCCTTTGGTTGTCGTGAGCTTTGATTGAAACAGCGCGGCATTAGTCACCATATCAGTCGCAGGCCCTCTCTTCGAATAACTTTGTCGTCTTAATTTGTTTAAAACTGGATTGTTTAGTAGAACGATATGTTGTAATAGCCACCGAAGCTGAAAGCGTCGGGGTTGGTGGAAAATTTTGATAAATGGCGGGATACTGTAGGAATGCGAGAAAAGTTGGGCATAACGCAGGTACATTTATTTCGGAAAATAGAGAAAAAATGTTGTTGGTAATCGAATTGTTTTGTTTTTGTTAAATTTTTCGCACAGTTAAATGATCTATTATTATGTAATATAGTTATTCATTCAAGAGTGGAGAGCAATTAGCTTTTCCAGAAAAAATTGTGTAAAGAGCTTCAATCCTATGAGTTTCTTTCGGAACATGTTCATTAATTGGAAATAGTGCGAGATATTTTTCCAATCTTTATGATAATATATTCAAATGTATCATGGCAAAGTGAATGTTTCTTCATTTTTAATATCTGAAACATTTTTAGTGTTACTTTTTCACTTTTTAACTTTATCTATTTGTAAAAATCTTTTTAACCTCAATTAGAGATAATACGTCATTTTTCTGTTTCTCTGAGTACATGAGATCAAATAAAATGTAGGTCCTGCCACTTTTCATGTTCAAAACTAAACTGCGTTTGTTTCTATTTTAAAGCGGAAATCATATCATTTTTTAAATACACTCCATGCAGTTTTTAATCGAACATTAGCTTTTTTTGCATTAAAACTATCACACATGCACCACAAACCTATTAAAACATTTTGTATTGAAATGATTTAATTACTTTTTTTTTCTTTAAAGTTTTGTAAGAACAGTGTACTTTAGACGGAAATTGCATGAGGCATTTTCCTTTAATAGAGAGGTAAATTTGACAAAGAGTTTTCTGAAAAATATTGTACTAGACATGTGCGGCTTAAAATTCCTTAAGATTTGAGAAAAAGTTGCACATGCGTTCATGATATTTTTTGTTTTCATTACAAACCTAAATTTCAGTTTTAGATATTCTTGCGCTTTCTTAGAACACAGAAAACAGAAGTAGATTTGAACAACAGTTATACTTCTGTATAACAACAACAATATTGTAAGTACTTATATTTGATCAAATTTCTTCATGACAAAAACAAACACACGAAAGGCAAAAATTATGAAGTAAAAACTACATTACTGTCTTTGAAGTTATGCGAAACTCCCTTTAAACAAATGAAGACCTTAGTAGAAAAACTATTTATCGCATAATTTCATTCCCTATGACTGAAAACTAAGATCCTTACATGCATAACTATAAAACACCCTACATGAAATGTTCCTTAAAAATTTGAGTTCGACCTTTCTTTTGCTAATATGAATCATATCTTTCAGTTTATTCACTTTCTTACCTGAAAATGTTTGTTTATTAATATATTTTCGGTATTAATTAATTATTTTTATTCCAATGAAAGCGAACTAAATAAAAAAATAAAAATAGAACGATATAAAAGTTTCCCTTTTTAATATTTTTCATGTTTTCAACTGTTTATGAGATTTACCTCACAGTTTAGCTTTTTTTTCTTTATTTAAAAGAACTCTGTGTATAGAAATTATTTATTCACCAATACATTTTCGGTATTTATAATAATTAATTTATTATTTTTATTCCAAAGGAAGCAAACTAAAGGTAAAGCAAAAATTAGTTTTGTAATAGGAAAAACCAATATAAAAAATAATAAACATAAAATGATATAAAAGTTTTCACTTTTAATATTTTTCTTGTTTTCAATTATTTGAGATTAACCTCATAATTTAGTTTTTATTTAATTTATTTATTTAAAAGATGCACGAGGAAAATATTTGTTTATCGGTACATTTTGGGTATTAATACTAACTAATTCATTATTTTTATTCCAGTGAAAGCAAACTAAAGGGATAGCGAAAATTTGCTTATTAAGGAGAATATTCTAAGTAAAAAATAATAAAGTTATAAAAGTTCTCCCTTTTAATATTTTTCTTGTTATCAACTGTTTATGAGATTAACTATTTAATTTAGCTCTTCTTTTTTATTCAAAAAAACTATTTGGAAAGTATTTTTCACGTAAAGAACAAATCTGTCATTTGCTATTGTAAATCATATCATTCGGTTCAATCTTTTCTATAAATATTTACAGATAATAAATGTTACAGATACTGATAACAAATATTTACCCGAAAATATTTGCGTATCAATATATTTTCTTTATTAATACTAATTAATTTATTATTTGTATTCCAATGAAAGCAAACTAAAGGAATGGCAAAAATTGGATTATTAATAAGAGCAACCTAAATAAAAAATAATAAAGATAGAAAGATATACAAGTTTTCTCTTTGAATACTTTTTAGCAATTTTATTTTTATTTAAAAGAACTCTGTATATGGAAAATATTTTTACGTAAAGATTAAACCGTAAAATTGTATTTTTTCGCTAAAAATATTTTTTGCAATAATTGAAGACTAAGAGATCACCTAAATAGAAGTAGAATGAAATAGACCTTTTTAGAATTAAATTCATCTCTCAAAAACTCTTTTTATAATGAAAAATAGGAAAAGAAAAATATCGATTTAAAAGTATTTCTTTTATTTGTACCTTCTAGTCCGTTTATAGCATTTTTGCTTGGAGACGAAACATTAAATCCTAAGTACAGCAATAAACATCTACCCAGTCTGATCAGAAGACGTGAACGAAAGAAAACATATTTCTCAGAAATAAAATTGTACAATTCCTAAGCAGCAATAAAGCCCTTTTTAATGCCACAATCTACCACTGGCGGCGCTGTAAAATCACATGTACGATTATAATTTTGTCAGACGGATTCGGAAGTATTTATTGCTCTGGTAGAGCGACGGATGACAGGATTTCTTTTATATGTTGAAGTAAAAGTTGTTGGTAAAAATGAAGTTGTCTTAGTTGCCACTTCATTATCCGAGTTGTAAAAAAAGGGTAATGATTGAGGGCACCGTAATGCTAGACGCATGTTCTTAGCTGATAGTACTTTTGTCCGATTTTATTTCTAGACGAATAAAAATTTAGTGGTGTGGTTGAATGACTTTATGATTCTATTGCACGCGACGGGCATGAATCCAACTTTTCTGTCATCGTTCGTAGCTTTTAGAGCTTAGTAGAAAGTAAGGTAAACGATTTGGATCAAAATTATCATCGCACATTAAAATGTAAAATTTAACTGGTTTTCTCAGTTAAAATGTAAAATGTAAGTTGTAGATATAACTAAAAAAAACATAGGTGAGTACTGACTGAGACGACAGTAATCAATTTGTTTTGCATTCAAGGCTAGCTTTTCTAGACACGAAGGGTTGATTTGTGTGTGATATAGGTAAGCAGCATTATAAAAAATAAAAAAAAAAATTTTAGAGCTATGGTTTTATGTTTAATTTCAATTTTTTACCTCCCCACATAAACCAAGGCTCTATAATTATGTCTTTGTTACGCTTAAATGTAAAAAATGATCTGCTATTTAAAAATTAATAGAGCCATACATTGTGAAATAGTGTCAACAAAAGGAGAATTCATTTGTGATTTTACTACTCGGTCTGTTGATATTCATGTGAAATGATTCTGAATTCACATTTAGTATAGTAAAGCATAACAATGAGTAAAATATGTAAGTAATAAAATCACAATGTTTACGAGCATGTAAGCTAATGGTACATTTAAGGGAGGAAACCAATTTAGACCGGTTAAAAAATCGACTTTTTCGTGTCATAAAATGTTAGTAAAACAGTTCAAGAATACGTTGATAAAGTTTGAATGAAAATTTCCTACGAGTTCCTATGAGTACTTAAAGTGACTGGGGAAATTCGGAAACGTTCACAGATTTTTTTTTTTTTTTCTCAAACGCATTTTTCTCGAAACAACTTTTTTTCAACTGGTGTGCATTCTAGCTCAAAGAGTTTTTGTCCAATCGTTCTGAAAATTTGTGTGAATATTCCTTTTTCAATTATGCTCTATATGAACCTAACTCTTTGATGATATTATTGATAAAAGTAATTTTTATGCAAGAAATGTGAAAAAAAAATGGTAGAAAAACATAACATTGTAATCAAGCTCCCCAAAAACGTGCAATTTTCAACGTTTCCTATCACAATTGGGTTTATATTCTAAAGAAATATGTTGTTTACGAGTAAGAAAATTTGTAACGATTACAGGCAAAAATTGTGGCTTCGGTAATGCACATCAGGAGCAAGCTTTGATGGCGACTGCCCGTGGACAGTAGCTTCTAACTCCACAAATTCTGCTGGAAATGACTTAAAAAAATTACAAAGTGTACTTCAAAAAATGAATAAAATATCCTCAAAGTTTAAAAAAATTCTGATAGTTTCTTTTCCGTTAAACAAAAATCACGAAAAACACTCTAACTTCGACCTCATAAACTGGTTCCCCCTTAATGAAGTTACTGATGATTTTAAAGACTATTTGTATTAAAAGTTTTCAAGTGGTTTGTCAATAATTTAAAATATTCATATGTTTAAAAGTGATTGGAGTATTTCGATGATGATTTCAGAAAATAATCCCTTTCAGGGTTGTAATGGACCAGTGGTTTATTATTTATTACTATTTCATCCATGAGAAATATAGTGATTTCGGACGTGCCTTACATTTTAATGCTGGAATTTGACGGATAATAAAGGATTTTAAAAAGTGAAGTATTTGGTAAAGTTTGAGAGAAAGTTAAGGAATCTTGTATACAAAAATTTGATGCGAAGCAAAATTTTTTACTTTCAATTCAATTCAATTCAATTCAATTCATTTTATTTCAATCAGGGAAATATATTTTTCTTACAAATATGCATTTCGCATATAAAATAAAAGAAAAAAAATAAATTACTAACAGAAATATACTTTAGCCCTATTATCTGATAATAGGCGCTAATTGCATTTAATGAGGGAAAATAACAGCGTATGTAGAAATTTGATGATCTTGCAAGATGCTAATACGCAAACAAGCTAAAGAAACTATGACTTTACTTTAAAATTGAAAATTAAATTAAACTAAATTTTTTCTTTGTGTTTCGAGTTTTTTAGAATACATGTATAAAGGTAAAAAGAACTATTGGTTGAGATTTTGTGATTTCTAAAAATCCTTTTGTACCCAAGGGTGTAGATCAGTTTAGTACCTGTAAGATGTTTTACTTTCACAATCATTCTCAGTTTTACAACTAGTCATAATCATTATTATGTTGTTTTTTACTGATTACTCTTCCAACAATTTTCACAGAATGTACTACATATATTAAGAGTCTGAGTATATCTATGTATTTGGTGAATTCCAGGAAAAAGGGCACATAACACTTGAATTATAAAAATTAATATTCTGTCACTTGCCCTATACCATTCTCTTCAGAAATAAATGAATTTCTTGAATCTTAACCTGTTTTTTCCAGAAAGTTTGATGACATTCAGAAAATCAAGTGCAAAAACAAGTTTTATCTTTGTGTTTTTACAGAGCAAAAATTTTTTTTGCTACACACTGTAATTTCAATATACTTGTTATCAGCATATAATATTTAGGTGAATGTTTATCTTTTGAATGTTTAATTAAACTTTTCGGTAAGTATTCTTTTTTAATCCGTGAAATAGGTCCATTAATAAGGTGACAGTCTGATGTCCTTCTGTTACCAAATAGTATATCTCAGTTAGTTCATCAAGAACCTATTGGGAATAAAAATAAATGTTTTTTCATGCAAAGCAGAATTATGTTCCTTGTCAAGGCGGCTCTGTTAGAATTTTAATATAAATTTTCTGTACATGGTTTTTAATGGTAACGGAAGGACAAAAAAATACGGTAACGGAAGGACACTTATCTATAAGCTGATGCAGGGTAAAATTTTAGAATGCTAGTGGAAAACAAGCTATTGTTTAAAGTTAATAGTCACATTTAAAACATATATAAGTAATATTTGTTCAAAAATTATGTGTGCTTTCATTTAAAAAAAAACTTTTATTTAATTAAAAAAAAATATTTTGTGATTTTATTTATTCTATTGTATGTGACAAAAATCCTGAAAACTATACTTAAAAGTTCCTAAGCATGTGAAAATCATTTTGGTATGACATGTTTGTGATATGACAAGCCAATTTAAGCAGAAAACATTAGTTACAAACTTGATATTTGTTTTGGAACGATACAATATTGAAACTGCTTTCAGATTTGTTAACACAAGTCACAGGAAAGGACTGTTGAGAGCACTAGTTCAACCGTTAAACATACTGCGAAGAGATAAGTGAATTCAAAGATCAATTTAAAAAAAAAGATGGAGTAATATCCATTCTCATCCTGACCCACAAAGTATGCACTATTTGAACCCTGTAACAAGTTATGTTATTAAATCAAGTCAGCATTTCAACAAATCGAAGGAGATTTCACTTCAGACTGATAGTCAACAGATTGACAGTTATAAATAATATTAAAAAGGAGATACAGCTTAATCAAAAGCACCAAATAATAAGAATATGCGAAAGGATTCATAACATTTGTACAAGTTTTGTTAGTTGAATGGAAGGGAAGAAAATTAACAAAGAGCAATGTTGGACAGGCATTTCATATAGAAGATAAAGGAGTAAAAATATCTTGTTTGAGAATTCGCAACAATGTGGGAATGATCTTTGTATGATAAAGAAGACAAAGAAGATAAATGCTCTACGGATTCTGATAATATTTTTGAGTATTTCAAGAATTTAGAATTGTAACATATATGGCTCGGGTATTAGATGTCATCGTTTCAGACTGCTGTATTAGCTGAATAATTGTTTGTAAGTTGAAATTTAACAAGTTAAACTGTTTTGGACTTCGTGTCCTTTCGTTACTGTCCTTCCATTACCCTTAACAAATACATAATTTATATGCTTGAAATAATTAATTTTTAAAACTAGAGGTAAAATTGTAATGATTGAAAACTCCCGTATGTGCTCTAATTTTTATAGAATTTTCCCTTTTATAGTTTGGCTGAACTTTTGGAAAGAACATAATTGCTTGAAAATCATTTTAAAAAATGTCCTTCCGTTACCGCTTTTTAAATTTCATTAAAAAAAAATTACTTACGAAACATTCCTGGCTTTGGCTTTTTTAGCAACTTACTATGATGTGTATAAAAGTCTATGCATCAGTTTTTGAAAAAATATACATTTTAATATGCTCACAGACAGAAATACATCCATTTTGTTCAAACTGTCCTTCCGTTACCGCTGGAGTTCACCATATATCTTATCTTAACTCCTCGAGAACACCAGAGAATTGACATTTAGATCAAGTATCGATATATTCCAATTTTTCAGGCATGTTTGGCCAGGTTACGTAATTCGACGACATTAATTAGTGGATATATTTTTAAAAAGTCTATACTCAAGAACTTTTCGTTCAAATCAAAATGTGCGATTCTTTTTCCTTCATTGGGTTTTCTTTCTTAAGGTCAATTCTGCAACTGGTCCCTCAACTGATCAATAATTTCTCTTTCTTTGCTTTCAGCAAAAGTGTATTGGTAGATAGAAGAAGAAGTCGTTCTTGGAATGGTTCTAGTTAATTAGATGACGAGGCATTTGGCTACCTTAAAGAGAGATGGTTCTAGTTAATGGTTAAGTAAGAGGCGTCGAGGACTATGAAATGGTTCTAAAGGAGAGCCGAGCTGAAAATTAATGTACGGCTCATCAATTAATATACCACCGCAGGTGGTATGAAGTATGAAAGGGCAAAGTCTCCGAAGTACACCAGGCCACAGGAAGAACGCGAAGCCCCACACTACACCAACCAAGACGGTGTACATGAACCTGCCGCGAGTGGGTTGCACAAACCGGTGAAGGTGGCTAATCTGTACGCCTTGGAAGCTAGTTCTTAAATGAAAATTTAATTTTACATTTAAATGAAAATTAGATTCGAAGATTAAACTCCTTCTTCAAAAAAATTATAAACAAATATTTTGGAACATCTGCAGTCGCCTTTCATTATGCATATTCTATTATCAGAACCTCTTCTTCGTAACCTACAGAAGCTGAAGTAGTTACAAGTATCAGCTTCAGCTTCGAATATTAACCAGGTTCCCCGTTCTCGTCGGCTAAAGAGCGTGACCAGAATTTTTTTGTGGTGAAAAGAAGTGGTAGCATTCCTTACATCTACATATTTTGGACTACTTGGATTCGTAATAGGGTGTAAACCAAGGGCCACCAACCTTTTTTACGCAAGGGAGACGTTGTAAATTTTTGAATTGGAGGTGGACCAGCAGTTCAACAATATTACAGCTCACGCACGTGGTCGAGATAGAGCCGTACTCCCCTCCCCCCTCCAACCAAGAAATGTTTTTTTAACTGAGCGATCAGTGTGGTTTTTGAGATTTTCTCGGCTTAGTTTTCTCTAAAAATGCTCGATAAAAATATATTATAAAATAAAAAACACTTTTCGTAAGTAAGCATGTAAAGGGCCCGGAAAAATCTGTTCACAGGCCGGATGTGGCCGGCTGGCCGTAAATTGGAGACAATTGGCGCAAACCAATGAATCTGTAAGGCATAAACCGCCAACAACTTTCTACTTCCATCACTGCTATGACTCAATTATTTCTCATTGGTGTTCCGGTAAAATTGACGAAATCGCCCCCATCCCTGTGTGTATGCATTATTTAATATAGTACTAGTGATTGTAATACCGATTACCGGTATTTCGAGCAATTTTGCGATTTCGTAATACCGATATTTGCTAACATAAAATACCGGTATTTTCGGTATTAGCTGAAAATATTATATAGTTTCAATTAAAGAATTTTGAATTTAACTTATTAAATATACATGTAGCTACTTATATTTTAAATGTGTATCTCTTTTTCTGTGGTACAAAACCAAAACCAATCTCTAAAAATTTGGATTCAAATGCACGAATGCCTAATAGAATATCATTAAACAAAAGTAGCGGAAAGATTGCAAAATGGTATTGTCATTACCTGATGATGAGATCGCATTTGCTTTCGCTTTTGCATTGTTAACAGTTCCACCGATCTGCTTGAATTCAGAAATTGTATTTTCAACTCTACGAAAGTTGAGCACTAAAATGAGTTCTAAGCTTAGATACAAATCAAGAGATGAATTATGATTTTCTTCACAATACGTTTCCAAGCGTTTTCTGAGAGATTTCAAATACCGGTATTAATACCGGTATTGGACTATCACGTTTTAAGATTCCAAATACCGGTATTAAAGTTTTGGTCCGTATTGCAGTCCCTATATATGAATAAATGCTCGCGTAAAATAAGGGGAAACTTACTTTCTTTAATACAAAATAAGAAATTTGGTTTATCCGAAAATATTTCCGTTCAACCCCAAACGCGGAACTGAATAATCAATCCATCAACAATGCAAGAGTAAAATTCTTTCACACTCAAGCCAGATTTAGTCCCGCAAATTTGCCTACTTAATTAACAAATACTCGTGTAACATCCGCTGCTTCTTTTGACAGCTCGGCGTCATCCAGTCAAGGGCAGAATATGGATGTTCTTCGTGGGTTGGACTCGGATCCAACAGCTACAGTTATGGAGGCCATTCAGGAAGAGATGAGAGATTAAAATACTGCTACCCGGTACTCTCATTTTCAAGGGTCAATTTGCGTGTTTGCCTCACGCCCGTAAATAAACAGAGCAGCATTTTTATGATGTAACCGTCTAAAAGACTGCTTGTCTAGTGGTCTACGCGTGTCATTGACTGTCTTTTAATGCACGGCTATTTATGTATGTTTCGCGGAAGAGATGCAGAAGGCGGAGACGTTGCGATGGTCTTTGGTATATATTCCAAATGGAATGTTTTATCTTTGGTTTATATTGCTTCGACTGAAAATTTTATTTACTGGTTTGTTTCATTTTAATGCGCGTTAATTATTTATGAAATTTTCACTTTTAAAAATATGGTCATTTTACATTTTATTATTATTTTTATATTTGATTTATTTATTTATTTTTTAGATAATTCATGCATAACTAGTTCAGAGAAATTTTTAGAGAAATTTTAAAAATATCATTTCTTTTAAGTGCTTTGCATACGATTCATAATATAATATCGAAACGGAATAAAAACATGTTGGATTTTGATGTACGGTAAATCCGGGTAGGTAGACAGCATTATTTACTTCCTTTTACGAAAAAGGAAGTACTGTATTCGCGAAAAAATTTTCACTCAAAAATCGACCTTATTTTCCATTTTGCTCACCCCATCACACATCACACAACATTCACATTAAAATTGCCAATAATGGGGAAATGACATTAAATTGGAGTAAATGGAAGTCATGTGATGCACACATCAGCTCGTTGTGTATATCTCACTCAGTTGTGTATAAAATCCCATGTTGCAGATAAAATAAAATAGATCATGTTATACTATTTGATTTTAATGTATAACATGCATACTGCGGTAAAAATATTTTTAAAAAAAAATTAATATTTTTTAAGAACTTTTCTTAATAAAGACTGCGGAGCGTCAGCGGGATTGTAAAGAGAAAGACGCCGTACTACAATGAAGCCTACTTACTTACGTTTAAATAAATGATAATGTACCTTAGTACAATACTAAATGCGTCTACTCATTTTCTTTAAAATTAAATTTTAATTGCTTGTTTAGCCACCACGTAGCAGCAGTACATTAGAGTTTTGAAAAAAAGTAAGGTAGTGTTTACATTGCTAGTGTTACATCATGATGAATCGTGTCTGATAATCCGACATGATATTAAGAAAAATAAAACTTCCTCTCTTTAAATTCGTCATCTCTTTTGTTACTTTTCTTACATTTTTGGAAGATTTTTTTCATTTACTCGAAATTGTCTAAAACATGACCTGGAAGAACGTAAAGAGGGAAAAGAAGCTCATAACAAAAAAATTATTGTCCAGTAACCTAAAGTTCAGTAAAATATTAAAATTAGACACGGTTAGATTAAATTTAATTTTAGAAATAACGGCATCCTGTAAAAAGAAACTGCGGCATGTAGTATGCTAGCATTGCAATACATCTTATTGCAATACATCTCAGAGTAATGCACTCGATTTCAGTAAGCTGGTATATATCCCATATTGAGAAACACTTGTAACGACAGGAGGGGGAGTGTACCCTTAAGGAGGTGCCGCACAAGTGCTACAAGCATTTCACTCTAAAAGATGCCATACCTTCCCGCAGTTTTAACAATGCATTTTGTACGGTCCAGAAGTTACACACCGTAGTTGACTGCCATTGCAAAAAAAAATGGCGTATACATGCACTCAGTACTCTACACAAACTCAATACATTTACACTTGTTAACTACACTTATGTATAATTTTGACTTTGAAATCATGCATGGTTATTTCATACTTTGAGAACAAAAAACTATTTTAGTACAAGATGCTTAAAAGTTTGAGTAGTGAATTCAAACGCGTATCTCAAAATAACGATTGTACAGTTGAAATTACTCATTGAATTGAATTCATGCTATATGCAGGAAAATAGATAATATTGCGCACCTTTTCTGCGCATTTGTTTGCCATCTATTTATAGTTGCAAAATATAGAGGGGATGCGGCATCTTTCTCAGATGCGGAGCTCTCGAATTGACTCTAATTGTTGCTTTAAACTTTTATTAACCATGCATTTACTTCATAAAACAAAACATTTTGTTAAATTTTATCTGGTATGTTTTTAGTATTTTTACAATCATTAAAATGAACTGTTTATTAACCAAATTTATTGTAACAAATTTCATATTAGAAGCCTAGTGGGATTTTTTTTTTTCATTTTCTATTATGAATGTAGGGGAATGTGGGGCAAAGTAAAATGGCGAAATATTTACTCCGCTTTTAGCGCCACTTACCTATTAATGTTTAACTATGTAGTAACATATGATGTCTCTTCCAGTCATTACCTCTGAGAGACACAATTTATAATAATACAAGCAATTTTAAAAAATAGATACTCAATTTGTAATATTTTGTTGTAAGTCAACAATTATTTTCATATTATATTCATATTATCTGATATTTTCATATTATTATATTATTATACATTCCATCATTTACTAAATCACTTGTGTATTCGTTTATTAACTAATTTATTTTCATTTCTTCATTTATTCATTCACTATTTTATTCACATTATTTTATTTTTTTTTCACACATTTATTTTTCCTCGTCTATCAATTTATTTATTTATTTATTATTTTATTGTTTCATTATCTTTTCATTCTTTAAACTATCATTTCATTTGCTCATTACTTTTCACAAAAATATTTTTTACAATTCAACAGAAAATATTTAATTTTTCACTTTGCTCTATGAGAAAAAATGAAAAATGTTCACTTTTTTTTTTTTTTTTTTTTTTTGAAGGCACAATTTTACAGCCAAAACTAAAAAAATAACGTTTCATTGCAAATTTTATTTTAAAATACAATATTCATTCTTCATGCACTGTAATTTTTAAAACGATTTTTCAATTCTTTCATTTTGAAAAAGCTCAGTCATCTTAATTATTTCACTTGCCCCACATTCCCCTTCGTTAAAACTCAGTTCATAAAAAGGAGGAAATGATCATATAACACTGTGGTTTGTCGCAACAGGATTGGAATGAAGCAGATTGTTTTTCATAATTCACTAATAAAGAAAAGTTGTACTTATAACCTTTAAAATCACTGATATTAGACGCAGTCATCTACATGACGAAATATTATGCAATTCCAGAATCCCTTCAGAAGTTATGTTATCAATAAAAAACGTATTGTACTGTATAACAGCTGATATTTAAACTAATCCAAAAGCAATTTGTTATCACTGCTATTGTTGTTTACATTTTGGGCCTCATGATTAGCTACTGTGCTAGAAATGTCTAAGCACCAGTACATTTAAACAAATTACACACAAGTGCATTTTCCCTCCACGATTTTTCAAGCTATCAAAACTTTATGATCTCCTGAAAATATATTGTTTACGGAGAATACAGATTAAAAAAAGAGAAATGCTACGAAAACCGGACAAGGATTGGAGAGGAGGAGATGATAGTTTTGTTAGAAGCCCATTTGTAACTATCTGAGAGGGCTCAAGAGAATACAATGGGTTCTAAAGGGGATACGAAGCCCCGAGAAAAAAAGCATTGGCAAACTAATGGCACGTTTCTAATAGAAGAATTCTATGGGTAGGATGGGAATCCCACATGGGCTACATCAGGTGAAGATATATTGCAAACTGGTTGGTTGAATTTGAGGTGAGATACACGTTCAATGGTAAAATAAAAATATAAAAAGTAGAATTGTTCACTAATGTTGACTTTAGGTCATGTTCAATTATTAAAAAAATACTCACGAAGTCAAATGCATTTTTACTTCCTTTTACAAAAAAGGAAGTATTGTATTCGCGAAAAAAATTTTACTCAAAAATCGACCTTAATTTCCATTTTACTTACAACCGAATGAATGATGAGGTTTTTTTTTTTGGCTCGACCATCTGTGGATAAGTGCCTAATAACGTATAGACACGCGAAATATCCATTTTGACGATTCCCGATTTAGTTACAACAAGTTTTCTCGTGACGTCTGTATGTACGTATGTATGTATGTGCGTATATGCGTATGTATGTCGCATAACTCAAGAACGGTATGTCCTAGAAAGTTAGTACTTAGACTTTTAGTGGGGTCTAGTAAGCAAGTAAGCAATAATAATAATAAAAAGGTTATTAATTTTATTCTCACTCAGTGTTAATACATGCAGCGTGAATTGCTACAGTCTATTATTTTTTTAAACAAGAATACTAAAAAATGAAAATATTTTAAACAATTGTTCACAAAATGAAGCAGACAATTTTTTTAATAAGTTGGTTGAATTTCTAAAACGCAATTTGATTTTTCAAGATGAATTATCGATATTTTTTAATTGTTGAGATTAAAATCCCGCAGTTTAAATTTCAGAATTATTTTCTGAAAAAACTTTTGCTTTTACTTTTCATTAGTTAACAAAATCAAAAATGGATGATAGTAATTTTAAAATTTAGTTTGGAAATAAATATTTTACGTCTAAATCCAATTGTATCAAAAACAAAATCGGCTTTAGTTTTTTTCGAACTTCGAAGTCACTTCATTTTGATACTATTAATTAATCTCAAACTTTAGTCACCGTTAGTTTTAGAAAAAAACAGCCTTTTGATTTTTATTCACAACTTTTCCAGTTCTCTAAATAAAAAACTAAAAAATGTGTTTGAAATATCTACATTAATTTTTTTTTTTTGGGGGGGGGGGGGGTATTATTAATAATTTTTGAAATATTTTTGCACTAAATAATATTAATAACAATAAATACTAACACTTAGAGCATTTTTTTTTTTTTTACATTTTTGCTCATTAATTGTGATTTATCCTCTTGCTCTTCATTTTAGAGTAATATTAACTTTTGGAAAGAAGAGAATTTTGGAATTCAATTTGAAAGAAAAAAGAAAAAAAAAAGATATTAAGAAAATGCTTTTAAAAAAAAGTACCGAACGTTTTTTTCTGCAATTGGTTTGAAATTTGTTTGAAAATACTGTCAAATAACGTACAGCAACACTGCAACAATGAAATAAAACAATAAGCTTAGCGAGTACAACTATAATCAGCGCAAAGACATTTATATCTTAACTCAGATCTCTTCGACTTTTATTTCGTAATGCTCCTCAAATATTTTTCAAATATTTTTCAAGAAAAGAAACATTAAAGTAAATACAAACTTAAATGCAAACTGTTATTAAATGAAACATTTGTAACAGTAGGATCAAATAATTATTTTGCTTCAAATTTCTTTCTAACGCTTTGACTGGTCTCTGGGGTATACCAGAAAAAAAGCGAGAGAAAAAGAGAAGCCCGGAAATGAAATTGCCAGACTAATGGCACGTCTAACACTTTCTCACAGAAGTGGTATGGTGAAGCGATTTGGAAAATTGTTTTTTCAAGATATGGTGGAAGCTGATAAACGTATTATTTTGAAGGATACGGGTGATTTTTTACATTATAAAGTGGTTTCAGAGGAGCAATTCCAGAAGTTATCCATGTTTTATTTTTTGTGAAAACTTTTAACGTTCTAATGTCTGAAGTTAGTATATATATACAGAGTTACAATTATTGAGGTGAGCAAAAAAAAAAAAAAAACTTACTGTTTTACGCTGTAAGCGAGATCTAATTAAAAAATTAAAACTTGGCTAATAAAATTAATCACCTTTGAGAGAGGAAAAAAATGAACAATCGCATTATTTTTGTGCATATTTTAGTGAAAATGTTGAAATACATCATTTCTGAGGCATATCAACAAGGTCAATTTTTCGGACAATAACAGCGCGATTGCAACTTAAAGAAAATTATTGTCCGAAAACAAGCTGATGATGATTGGTAATGCCGACCGAAAAATTATCAAATGACGATGATTCAAAGCTTTACAAAATTGATCCAATTCCTATTGATCCAGGAAAGTGGAGTGGCCAAAAAAAAAAAAAAGAAGGGAAAAGGGATAAGCTTAAATTTTCAGTAGGAACAGTTTTTGTCTAGTTCAGTAGGTTCAGTAGCTGTCAGGTTCAGTAGGTCCAGTTTTAGAGTGCTTTTTGTGGTCAAAGAAGGAAATTGTTTACGTTTGGGTGCAACATTCCCCAAATCCGCCTCACCATTTACTCAAAATTCTAAATGATATTTTTCATATATAATGGTCATGACGGGACTAGTAAACATATTGAAGGCGTGGAGTACTTCAGAAGAAATCATTTCATGTTCGTCATGCAGTGTCTAGAAGCAATTGGAATTGGCAAATCTATTGTCCTGATCTCTAAAGTCCAAATTTTTTGGCACGTTAAAGAGAAAGTTTGAAAAATATATAACCCAAAATCCATTGCGTAACTCAAAACTGCCGCCATGTTTGTTGTCAAACGTAAAAAGTTTACTATGTCATCCTTAGTACAAATTGCACTGATGAATCTGAGGAAGCAGTTAAAAAAATTACATAACCTTTTAAAAGTGGATGTTTTTCTTTATTTCTAAGATCCATATATCCATGTATTTTAGTGTTTGCCAATTATGTTTTAGTAAAGAAAAACATTCTAATTTTATTTCTATTCTATTTATGTCTATTATTTTTAATTTCCAGTAATTAATTCTGCCACAGATACTACAGAAAGGTTACAATCTCTGATGTTAGTTTTCTAGTTTTAGCAGTGTATTAATGAAATATTTAAAGCAAACTAATTTTTCTAAAATGCAGAGGATATATTCTAACTGCCTGTACCTGCCTCAAAAATGTTAGCTTTCTTTGAATTTTCTTTCTTTGCAGCAAAATTTGTGTTTTGTATAAAAGCAATTTTTTTTCAAAATTTTTTTAAATTTTTTTAATTTTCAGCTTTTTAAAATATTTTTCATTCAAATGGTTTACCCCTAATCCACATTATAATATATATTTTACAGATCTTCAATTCTATTAAATGTACTACAGGAATGAGTTGCTCACATGTAATCCTACAAAATATCTTACAAAATATTTATTTAGTACTACAAACATTCTCAAATGTACATTTATAGAAAGCGTGAAATATCCATGTTCAAAGGGATTTTTTTTCTCTTTTGTTTTTAAATTAAACTAAGTCAAAACAATGTATACATTTTCTTTATATGGTGTGAGAACCAAAATCAATGTTCATTGCTTCTTGGTTTTGCTTTCTTTTTTTACATTTATTCTTTTTCTATTTCTTCCTTACCATTAGCAATGAAGCAAGATGCAACGTTTTGAAGACAAGTTTTGAAAAGTTTCTATATATGACTCCCAGTAAAACTTAAATCATAGCTTATTTTCCTTTGCTCATGCACGTAGCATAACGCTAGGTATCCGTGGCATAAGCTATATTAAAAGGATATGCCTGGCATCAAATATTCATCACTTCAATTCAAAGATTACATATGTCTTCCATTACAGAAATCAGAACGGAGGAGTCATCAGCAATCTGCAATACCCTCACAGAAGCACAAGCACGTTTCACGAAAATCGTCTTGATGGTCACTTTTTTCCTGACGGAGGGAGGAACAAAGAACAGAGTAGGGAGAAGAATGAAGAGGGAGAGAAAAACATACGGGAAAAAACTTCAAAGAATCTTACTTGCTGGAAACACCAAGACATTGCGGTCGTAGAGAGAGATGATAGTTGTGTTCGAACCCATTCCCCAACGTTCTGATCGAGCCCAAGGGAGTTCCATAACTTAGAGTGAAGGGGACCAGGAATAGCCCCGGAAATGGGTTTCTCAGAATAATGGTACATCTAAGACATTTTCGAAGAAGTGTTATGGTGCAAAGGATTCGCCCCGAGCGGACATAACCACTCGCGGTTACTTTAAGAAGTTGGATTCAGGTAGATCGAAGCCAATCGATTCGCTTGAAACGATTCTTTCATGTTGCAAACTATTTCGAGGAAGTACACGGTTGAGCTTTTACTTTTATTTTGTTTGAAGGTGTTTGCTAAAAATTTCAATATTTATTATTATTATTATCATTATCATTATTTTAATAAGCAATGCTACGATGAAATAAAAAAACAACAATTTTTAGTTTGCTTCTCTGAAACATTTCATACTATTTTTTAAAGGATGGCTTCTGAAAATATCATCAGTCAAGGAACTATCATCAGTCAAGGTATCATCAGTAAGGTAGGCGAACACCCTAATTTTCGAAAAAATCGATTTTGAGATTTTGAAAAATTTAGACAGCCCCTGTGTTCTTTCTAAATTTGCATTTTTTTTGTTATAACGAAGAACTATTGAGAAAACTAAAAGAAATTTACTAAACTCAAATATTAACTGACTCGCTTATAAATGAAATGTACTTTGTCTTCCTTGATTTTCTCGCAATTACGTTTTCAAAGTTTTTATTGAGGCCAACAGCTCTAGCGAAAAAAAGCATTTATTCTAAACATATGAAACTTTGCAAAAATAGTAATTAAACATATTACTGTGACATGAACCTTCAAAAATTAATGTACATGCAAAATATGTGGTTTTGAAATAATAATCAACTCAACTTAGGAGGCAAAATGTACATTAGTAGGGGCGATTTTTAAAACTTTTACCTATAAAACCTGTTTTTAGTTACTTAGTTCCGAATTGGAGGGTCTTTGGTATCTAACGAAGAGAAAGACAAAAAAAGTTTTTGAAATTACGAAAAAGTGAATGCACTGAAAGTGTGTTAAGAAAATGGTAATTTTTTGTTAAGAATATGACTTTTTTCAAAATGTGTTATTTATGTCATATTTAATAATTGTGTAAACTTTTAGAAAGGTACAATGAACATTGAGGAAAAAAATATTTAGGGTGTTCGCCTACCTGAAGTTACATGGACATCCTTCATGTAGCTTCAAACGTTGTGACAATATGTCATTCACCTTTGCGTTTCTTAAGGATTTGCGAAAGCTACTCTTTCTGAATAATCAAACTGTTAATCAAATGATTTCTTTAGAAAAACGCTAATTTTTGGTTCGATTTTGTTTTTAAATCTTTAGGTACAAATGCATTTCAATCATTCATAGATGAGGATAAATAAAAGGAAGTCAGTTTTCCACGTCACATTTCGCTATGCGTATCATTTGCTTAAACCTCCTCGTCTTCTATAGCTTAATATACTTCAGTCCACAACAATATGACACCGAACTTATCCTCATCGTCTCAAAACTCATCGGCACAACCAGGATTTTCTCCTGAGCAGATTAGAGGGGGGATATTAAGAAAACTATTATACATGGATAATAAGGTCCTAAGATTGACAATATGGCGAGGTTTCGTCAGTGGTTTAAGCCACGTACTGGTTGCGCCACTGTCAGTTTTTGGATTTTGTTTCTTATCATTCTGGCATTGGAAAACTTACGAATAAACTTCCGGTACTAGAGTACACGAAACCAAAAATATAAATGCAGTTTCTGAATCCACGTTGAAGTAAGTTTTTTTAGAGATAATTTGCATTTGAACTAATTTTACGCTATGCATTTATTTGACATTTTAAATTTTTTGGGCATTACGCACATTTTGATGGGAAATATTAAAAACGAAGGGTAATATGGCGTAAAAGCAAGGGTTCTGGAAGTGGGTTAAGCCACGCACTGACCACTGATGATTGCGGCTGAGTAAGTTCTCGGAATTTTTTCTTGCCATTGTGGTAGTGGAAAATTTACGAATGAACTTTCGGTACCAGAGTACATGAAACCAAAAGAAAAAATGCAGTTTCTGGTTCCAATGTTTTTCTTAGAGTTAATTTGCATTTGAACGTATTATACGATATGCATTTCTTTTACATTTTGCACTTTTACATACATTTCGAAAGGAAATGTTAAAAGCGAAGAACATATGTGACTCTTCTAGATGTTTTACGTTCCTTATTGGCTCAAGTTAGGCCAAAGGTTCGTTCCTGCAGATTTAACCCTTTAAGTGCCCTGATGTGAGACATGTCTTTCTTCTAAGCTCAAATTTTCTTTTATAAATCATGGAAAACAAATTATTTAAAAGTATATTTTTTCATGTTAGTGCGATAAGATATTCTTAATATCAGCAGTAAAAAGTTATTGTAAAGAAAAATTATACTGTTTTCTGTTTTTAAATACTGCAAGCTCATATATTCTGTTTTCAAGTTTATGGTCTTTAAATGGTTAAGACATCTAACATAAAAGCTGTTAGGTAAGTTGGAAAGTAGTAGTTGTAATAATAATAACAAAATCTTCATAAATCAACGAACTCAATGACATAAAATATTGTTTTGTTTCAAAATAGAAAAAAAAAATTTTTTTTTCCCTTCCTAATTTTTTACAATATCTTATGAAATAAATACGCTGCGAAAAGTCAAAAATATAATGCGCGCGTAACCTTAATAATTTTAGATTAAATCAACTTCCTCCAAACCATACAATACATAAAAATAAAGGAATGCTCGAAGCAGCAATTCAGAGCTACTCAGCAGAACTCAAGTTAAGTTCTGTTTTCTTATTTTTTTTACAATCGTCTACAGGGAGTATGTGAAACATTGGCGGCTACATAGCAAGAAAGCTCGTCGGAAAATTTACGATAAGTGCTCCTTCCTGTTTAAGGGGAGGTGGAAAGAATTCAACTTTCTTCTGTGTGACGATATTTGATACACCCCAGACGATATTTTTGAACATGCGATATGGTATAAGAGCAAAGAGATGCTCACACACACAAGTTCTCATGTTCACTTTATTAATACAGTTTGTTTTATAGCTAATAAAAAAGTTAAAGTTTATTTTACAGGGGGAAAATTGATGATTTATGGCTTCCTTCGCGGAAATGTGGAAAATCCATTGTAGGATTTGTGTGATAGAAATTTTATTTTGGTTTGCTCATTTTTTGAGATAATAAAAAGGTATCGTTGAATGATGTTTTTCTTCGTGCCTGTGACTAGTATTGTAATTTACAGTTTGTTTTAAAATATATAATGGTTTCATAAAAAAGGAAATAGTATCGTAAAAAGTTTTTTGATATTTCTCTATGTAATAATATTAGTAATTGAATAGCAGAGTGCTACTTATAAATTGATCAAGCTCAAAATGATAGTTTAAAAAAGTATCATTTTGAAGAGTAGAAGATTACAAAGGAAATTAATTTTCAAAATAAAATTTTGAAGACAATTACTAACCATTTTTACTACCCTTTTATCTCTAGTACATTTTTACAGGAACTAACAATGAAGTGCCTAGAATGCACGGTCTTCTTCATAAATCCACTCAACCTGAACGCTTGTAAAATACTTTTACTAATTAAAACAAATTTTTGGTTGCAATACTCTGATGAGTTGTTTGGTCTCTGTGAAATGCCGTCAAGTACTGACTTGAAGTAAAGTACAACTTCTTGTTTTCTCAGGGGCTGCCTGAGCATACCGGATTAGTCACGCCACTTTCTGTATCAACTCACCCGCGTAGCAACTCATATCCTATTACAGTGAAACCTGTGTAAGTTGACCACTTGCGGTGCAGTACTTTGTTGGTCAACTTAGACAGGTGGTCAACTTATAAAGGGGGTAATGATATTTTTTTTTTTTTTTGGAATTCTTGCACTTTGACACCTTTTGTAATTCTTGCAATTGACACCTACTTTTCTGTTTAACTCACTTTCATTGTTTAGCATTACTTTGAAACAATAATTTAAGATGTTATTCAAATATTTTTAGAGATTATTTTCCCAGAATGACGTATAATGTGTCGTGCAAATTTAAAATTTCAGTAAATTGATCAAAAAAAAAGCCTTATTGTTTATGAAAAGTTACTCATTTTATATTAATAGTTCCTAAAAATTTATAGCTAATCAAAAATTACAAATTTTTCGCTTAACAACAGAAGAAAAACAAGTTTGGGGAATAAAAGGGTTCTTAGTAGTTTTCCCATGTGGTTAAACTCAAAAGCAGGCTTAGTTATGCTGCTGTTTCATTTAGTTGGTAAAATGCTGGTCTGGCATCAGAAATATTCTTGGAAAGCTTAAAATAATAATAATAATAATAATAATAAAAATAATAATAATTTGCTGAATAAAATTTTAAAAAACAAACCAAGTGGTCAACTTACAAAGGGTTTTTTACAATACTCCAATCCAAACTTGGTGTTCATTAGTGGTCAAGATAGACAGGTGGTCAAGATAGAGAGGTGGTCAAGTTACAGAGGTTTTCCTTCATTATATAAGATAGGACTAATTCCGTTCCTGACAAAAGCGGTCAACATAGACAGGTGGTCAACTTACAAAGGTGGTCAACTTTACAGGTTTTACTATACCATATTTAATATGATTGTGTTTTTTTTTTATTCGAAATGTTTGTGACAGTCTATTCAATATAAAACATTGACATAAACAAAAAAACAATTTCTCTCTCTCTTTTTTTTTAATTTGAGTTGAAAAAATATTTTAACTTGTTACATGCAGCTTAACTAATATTTCATATTTTTGCTGCATTAGCGCAAGGTTTTGAATCGCCCTGGATGATTTGAAGCAGGGACTGTATATCATCGCCTCATAGCAACAGTCAGACATCTAATCCCAGGAATAACACAAAGATATCTTACTGTAGCTCTGAGGCGACGATATGCTTCATGTTTCAAACCAAGATATTTTTTAGCTCTTCTCAAATTACTTATGTTAAAACCATTTATATTTTATGATACACAATGCAAAGGAGAATCAGTACAAATGATTAACTGCTAGCAATTATCAATATTGTTTAAACAATTTCCGAAGGACTGGACATTATTTGAACAATTTTCATGGGAATGACCCGTACATGATCTTAAACTATTACTCAAAACTCTTCTAAAAATATAATTCGGAAGGAAGACCAAAAACAAACACAAAAATAAAATAATTAAAGTTTGCTACTTATAGAGCTTACAACTGCAATTCTTTAAAAATATGATTTGTTTTGTGTTTAATAGTTAGAGTTATAAGGAGTATTTAACAAGCATTAAATAACCAAGATTTTATGAGATTAAAACACTCACTCTACGCAATTCCTTTGAACGTCCACCACATCTAGAGGGAATCCATTTATTTCACCTAAAACGATGTGCGAACTGTCTTCTCTCTCTCTATCTTTAGCTGGTTTCAAGACCTTCCTAAAAAAGTAACAATAAGTAGGGAACAGCGCTCAACTTACCTCTTACAAAATTACATTTAAGAACAGCTGAATGTTGCCACTGTACAAAGAATCGTCAAGAAATTCAATTTACCCCTCCTGAGTAAACAACACAGTAAAAGTAAATTGGAGAAAAAAGGAAAATAACATTTTTCTTTCTCAACGTGAGGAAAATTAAATTGCTTTTTGTAATACAAACGCAGGTCAAGGGCCATGAAAGAAAAGAAAAAGAAAGTTTGTGTTGCAGCGGACAACGAGTTCCGTTAAAAATAATTTAAGGTTTCCTCCCGATTAAGAAGGAGTATTAAAACGTCAGCGTTTCATGAGTGCATTTAAAAATGTTATGATAATCATCAAGTTCTAGCTTACTGAGTTTCGTTATACATGACTAGAAAAAAAAAGAAAGCAAGCTGTGGATTTTTAAGTAATAAAAAACAGGAAGGAGAGGAAGAACTAGAGTAACCAAGACATGGAGATAGAGTTTTGTAATGAAAAAAGAACAACAATGTGTTTTAAAAAATGAGGTAATAATTATTCTTGTTTCTGTTTTAAAGTCATTGTCGTTTAAAGAACAACTTTTTGTAAATTGTTTCCTACTTTCGACCATGGGTCGAACAAATTGAAAAAGTGTCAATGGTTTCACCATATTCCAGTCAAAAATTTGTGTGTGATATTTCTGTCATTTGTCTCAAATGGGTAGAAATGTTGGCCTTTTATTCAACAAATTTTACCAAAGTTTTTAAATCCGTGCTTAGGCCGGATTTGCCTGTAACAATTGTATAGTTAGTCGAATAATCTGACTTTTTAGATGCTTGGGGTGAATATATTTGATTATTTTTTACTATTAAACTCTAAAATATGCGATATGCTATTAGAAAATTTTCCATAGCTTGCTGTTCTCCGTAAAACTAAAGAGCTAATTTAGAAATTTAGATTTATAAACCCAAATAAAATCACTTCTTCTACGGCCTTTCTAAGGTTTTACGTGGTGTACAGGATACATATGTGACCAATATTTCTTCCATTTCAAGCAATGCTGGCAAACAGTTACTCAAAATGAATTGTTGCGAAATTCAAAACACTTACTTCATCACAAAAAGAAGAAAAAGGAAGAAAGAAATGAAATGCAATTTTAACACATATTGCATTCTAGTATTTTAGTATTTTGTGTTTACATAATGACTGTTTTTCAAAGATCTAAAAATGATTATAATTGACCCTAGGACTTAAAATTGGCTGAGTATGGTAGTTTTAATATGTAAGTACGCTACGACGGACAAACCATTTCGTGTACAAATAAAATAATGCTATAAAAATATCCAATACTATATGATTGGCAAACTGTCAAAAGTGAAGCAGAATAATTGGCAAAAGTGAAGAAGAAAAGAAACCATTCTCGGGCAAATATACTTTTCATTTAAGGAAATATGCTTTGCATTTACAATTCACAGCACACTAATAGAAAATTAAAACAATTTAATTCACTATGGATTCTAAAACTGGCTGAATAGTTTTAATATTGATGCATTAACGCTCTACGCCAGGGATGTCCCCAACCCTATGCTTGCGGGCACAGTAACGCCCGCTGATCGCTTCAGTGTGCCCGCACTATGCAACCAGGAAAAAATATTTAGCTTTTTATTAAACGTTATACAACAGTTTTTTTCCACATTTAATGAATAACTACACAATTGTCGGACTTACGTACAACACACAAACACACAAAAAAAGCACTTTTTTCAGAGCTTGTTCCAGTAAGAACAGAAAAACTAAAGGTATGAAAATTTCGGAAACTGGTTGATTGTCCTCAAATCCATCGTGTCAAATGAATAAGTTAAAAATATAGTATAAGTTGAAAATAAGTTAAAAAATAAAACTGATTCCCTAGTAGATATACTTGTGTGAATTACATGAAATATGACTACTTACAGATGAGCATCTTGACGATCGCCTACAATCATTAAAATCATCCAACTTTTTCAATTACAATACAATGATCAATAAAATGAAATTCCGAAGATATTCATTGACTTTGAAATTTGTATTTTAGACTTTGTAGTATTTGTATTCATTATTTAGTAATTTTTTTATGGTGCGCTTGAATATTAACAAGAAATTTTTAGTGCTATCATATTTTTGTTCTGTTTTACAAATTGTTAAGCAGGAGCAAAATTATTGGTGCCCGCCGTCAGGCCGGTATTCTAGAATGTGGTCTAAAATACAAACAGGCTGTGAGCCCCTGCTCTACACCATGTTAATAATTTCTTACATGAAATAAATAATATTTCAAAAAAAAAAAAAAAAAACTTTCAAACATAAATGAACTAAAAAGAGTGAACAGGAAAAAAAAAGCTATTTTTCACTTTTTAAGAAAATATCATTTGCATAAACGATTTACACCGTATACGAATCGAAAACGAAGATAATTGAGTTTAACATAGGACTTAAGATTGGCTTAATACAATGATTTTAATGCGTAAATATGATACTCCCTGCGACTTACTCACTTCTTACACAAATTGAATACAGTGGCCGCCACTTATATGAATCACGCTTGTTCTAACAGTTTTGACTCCTTAAAGCGGCTGATTCAATAAATCGGCTAATTTAATAATGCTGGATTGTGTTCTGTTTTTGACAATTAGATTCATTTAAGCGGTTGATTCAATAAACCACTGATTCAATCAACCGGGGTCCACTTTAATAACTAAAAGAAAAATCCAATAATATATGAACAGAAAAGAGAAAAGAAAATAAAAACTATTTTTCACTCTTTCAGAAAATATATTTTGCATTTACGATTCACGCCGAAAATTTACGAAAAAGAGTGGCTTCTATTTGTTTCAGTACATTCATAATGCAGAACGAAATTTTTATTCAAGTTCTTGACTGGATAAAGAAAAGAGCAAAAGATAAAATAAGAGTCCGTAAATATATTTAGCGTCTCTTCACTTCATTTCATTATTTGCGCGAACCAGCCAATGCCTTAAGCTGTGAAGAAATCCATAAAAAATTACCATAAAAATAAACGAAAGAATATATGGGCAGAAAAATTCCTTGTGGTGACAGTTTGGAGTGCAAAGGTATAAAAAGATAGGCGCAAAAAGTTTTATTTTACTTATCTGCCACCGAGATTGAATAAGATTTTCAGTAAACCTACTTTTACATTTATGTTTCTGGTTTTCTTTTATTTGAAATTGTTTAATGGCTTTTTTTTTTCTTTTTTGGCTTAGGCTATGAAGAGAATAGTTTTAGTTTTATAGCAACATAAATAAATCCGCTAGTATGAAAATAGGTTATTTATGATTTGTTCTTGTTAGTTTTACTTTTAAGTAGGACTGCGGAGTCGGAAGAAAAATGGCCGACTCCGACTCCAACTCCGACTCCGGCTTATTTATTTATTTATTTATTTATTTTCAAATCATCCCCTCAAGGGAATGGGGAAAACCCCTAAAGAGAGAGATTGCAATATTAATTCCTTTTTATGAAATTTTCGCGTTGCATTTTATGACCTAAGATGCATACAACGATAGAAATTCAATTTGAAAATCAAATGATCCAATAGTTGCGATTTCTAAAGTGACATTACTTAAAAAACCCATCTTTAAAATGAAAAAAAAAGGATTAATTTGCTCCCCTATAATGTTTAACAAAAAGATGTTGATCAAAACCTGTGCTTTCAATTTTTGAAAGCTGTAACTTGAGAGAAAAAAAAACTTTTTTGCTAAGTCAAAAAAAAAATTCCTTGAGAGGGGGCGGTCCCCATTCTCCCGGGTGACACTCATCAGGTGAGTAACACCTAACAGTCAATTTAATTTCATAGTTTATAAAAATTGAAATACTTGAGTTCTGAAAAATTTCTCCAATATTAAATCTTAAGTTTTATCTTAAAAATTTCAACGAAAATATTGCACTATATTGCAGGGAGAGGTCGGGGTAAATGAACTTTTGGAGCAAATTTTACACAAAATGCAGCGGTATACAGCTTTCTACGAATAGCTAATACTATACCTTTATTTCTTGGCTCAATTTTTAACTTTAATTTTAGTGGAAGCTTTAGAATTAACTTTAATATGAAGATTTTACGATTAACTACAGTCATTGAGTGTTGTAACAAATAAAGCATGTACTGATTTTATTTTGCAACTTTTAGTGATAACTAAGTTTTCTTGATAAAGTCTTTAGATAAAGAAAAAAAAACATTCATATTTTATCGGATCTTTTGGATTTGGGATTTCGTGCCAACATTTATTTCAATTTACGAAACACTCTCAGAAGTTTCCCGACTTGCCCAAGCGATAAATACAATCTTTTTACCATTTTATAACTGAAATCGAGGTAAAAAAATATATTATTATTTTTATTTGAAAGTGATTACTTGGAAAATGTTAGGCAACAAAATAGTTTGCTGACAGCTGATATCAGTTAAATAAAGTTAAAAAATAAGCAAACTAGGAGACTACATAAAGTTCAATAAAAAATCATGTAATCAAATCAATTGGTAGTCATTTTTTTTTAAATGAAAAGGAGAGTCAGTGAAACCTAAAGAAAAAAAGAAAACATGGATTCGGAGTCGGCATGTTTTCGAAAGACTCCGACTCCGACTCCTTAACCTTAAAATCAGTCCGACTCCAACCCCACAGCCCTGCTTTTAAGTTACCTTTTGCAAAACATGACCTGCCGACACTCTCTTCAGCTTACAATAATTATTTTAGAGACGTTAAACATAATGTACTAAATGATCTCAGTTCAGTAAAAAGGATGCAAAAATACGTTTGTTTCTGACATAGTACGAAAATGTAAAAAGTGCAAGGAAGAAAATCGTAACTACTTTCTTTGTATTAAGGCATCTCCTCTTCATATTTTCTGATTTTAGGCACTATGACTGGGGATGCTATACACTGAAGCAAAGCGTAATAAAACAAC
Organism: Uloborus diversus; assembly: GCF_026930045.1. NCBI lineage: Eukaryota > Metazoa > Arthropoda > Arachnida > Araneae > Uloboridae > Uloborus > Uloborus diversus. The sequence continues at coordinate 49,208,541 of NC_072732.1, forward strand.
AAAAAAAATAATGTTTTTAATGTTAAAAATGTAAATTTTGTTTCTTGGTTTTACAAAAAGCAAAACTGTAGTTCAGAATCCTCCAATGAGTTGAGACTGTATTCAATATTAGTAACGTGTGTTATTAATGGCTAAGAATAATGCTTAAGACCATTGTTGAAAAAAAATTGTTAAGGATAATGTTACTGAGACCACTGATGCAATTTTGAATTTTGTTTGTGACGTAACTGACAATATGTTAATTAAAAAAATTCCTTGTAGCGGAGACTTGGGATACTTGATCCTTGGGGATACATGATAGCATAGCCCAAAATGTATCAAAATCATTTCTGAAATATTGACAAACTTGTTATAAATGAGAATGAATGTGTTAAGATGCACACATTCAAATGGGTTGAGCTGAACTTTTAGAAATAAAACAAACGAATTGTTCGCATTTGGATTTTCATGTTTTGAAAATATATCCTAGACTTTTTATTCTTTTCTATAAGTATGCCGATTCTTACATTTTTCATTCCTCTTTTTTAAAATTAATTCAATTGATAAAATTCTTAATTTTACTATTGCAAGACAAGAAGCAAATAAGTTGATTTTTGTGCTTGTCGTCCTTTTTCTTTTTTATTTGTTGTTATTTTATTTTCATTACGCTACTTTAAAAAAGAAAATTGTTAGTTTTATTTATGAAATATATTGTTCACAACTGTATTAGAGAATAAGTTACTGATCAAAAGCATCATAAGTTCATTTAAGTTGTGTACAGTTTTTTACAAGTGTCCTAGTGGAATTTAAAACAATGTTATTTTGTGTTCACTTTATTATAATTTAATAAAAAACATTAAAACTAGCATTGTTTTTTAGAAACATTATGTACAAAACTAAAATCCATAAGCAAGGCTGATTTAACAAAAAGTTAACGTATTTTCTCAGTGGGATCAAGTATCCCCCATGAAGGAATCATATATCCCTTGATGTGAGGATACATATGATCCTTTTATAAAGTTATTGAAAACAATTATTTTACCAAAACTATATGTTTAATTTCAACAAAAAATACTGTCAGATGGAGGAAAAAATTATCTTTCTTCACGTACTTTTTCTTTGAAAAAACTGATAACTTGCAGCAAAGAAAAAAATTGAAAACTAATCAAGTATCCCCAGTCTCCCCTATGTGTTTGTTTGGACTCGACCGATGCATCGGCCTGGCCGATGCATCGGCGCCGATGGTTCAATAATTTAGCCATCGGCATCAACATCGGCGGCCGATGCTAACTTGCAGGAAACATCGGCCCATCGGCCTTAAAAACATCGAAAAGCCGATGGAATTGGCCGATGTTTTCGAAAAAAAAAGACCTTTTGCTGATTTCCTTTTTAATGCAAAGTAAACGGAGTTATTGTTTTCATATAAAATTGTTTACTTAAACTTTAGTATGAATTTCTATTTTAGTCACCATTGAAAGAGTTTTTAATACTGCATTCAGGTACCAAACAAGTTAATTATTGCGTTTTTTCTTGAGGCTGGATGTACGTATGTATCTCTCATAAGTCATAACTCAAAAATGGTAAGCTGTAAAAAATTAAAATTTAGCATGTGGGGTGTGCGTACGTTCCAGTTGTGCACTTCCCTTTTTGTTTTCGATCGGATGTTCTAAAAAGCCTATTTACTCATTTTTTGTGGCTATTAATTACTTATTTCAATACAAAACTAATATAGTGTCTCAGACTGACGACCATTTAATGATACACTCTATAAAAAAAAACCGACGCACCAAGAAGGAGTGATCCGATTGAGACGAAAATTGGTGGATAGGAAGACAATGCACAGAATAGTAAATGATTAAATTCTTAGAACAATTGAATAATTTATGTCAGAGTTACAGTAACAAGTTCAATAAGGTATTGATCCGCCTCTAGCCTAGATACAAGCTGAAGCACGACGTGGGAAACACCGATAAAGCTCCCGGAGGTTGTCCTGCGGTATTTCCGGATAAATTCGCACTAATTGCCGGACGAGGTTATCAATATTCCATCCCATCATATCCCAGACATGCTCGATGAGAGAGAGATCTGACAACCTGTCAGGACACGGAAGAGTTTGACAAGCTTGCAGACAGTTCATAGCAACATGTGCCGTAAGGTTATCAGGCATTGTCCTGCTGAAAACCAGCCGAGGGTACTGCAAAAGAAACGGCAACAAAAAAGGTCTTAGGATGTAGTCAACGTACCACTGTGCAGTGAGTGTACCTCTAATTACGACCAAAGGGGTCCAGTTATCAAAGGAAATATCACCCCGGACCATAATGCCTTGTTGAGGGCCAGTGTGGCGTGCAAAAGTGAAACCAGGATCCCTCCTCTGCCCTGGGTGTCTCCAAACACGTCTTCGATGATCGTCATGACATAGTTGGAAGCGGGATTCATCGCTAAAGACTATAGACATCCCCAGTCAGCACCATTCTAACCTGATCGAGCCATGCACCACTGTAATCTGGCTCGGCAGTGTGCAGGCGTCAGTGACAGGTGGCGTAACAGTCGGCACAAGCGTAGATTTTGTTGTCCCAACCGTCTGCAAATGGTCATGATGGACACTGGTGTTTGGGTTGAACGTCTGATGTTCATAGAGTTGAAGAAAGCGCTGTGACAGCTGATCGGACAATCCCTCTGTCATCATGATCTGTTGTGACCCTATCGACCACTAACATCGTGACGCTGAATTCTGCCATTTTCCACCTATCCTTGCCAGCATCTTCGAATCACCGCATCGCTTCGACTCAAATGACGAGCGATTCTCCGATTTGACCAACCGGTCTCTTTCAATCCAATGTTATGACCTCGTTTCAACTCTGACAGTTGCTCGTAATGAGCACGAACCATGCGGTGAGACATTTTTCAGTGGAAGAAACGTAATCTGAATCGCAATCAAACCAAAAGTTTTAACAACTATTGAAGAATTGCTCTTTATATGCATTTTCTGGATGCGCTGGAGATCAAACTATCCATTCATTGGACACCAAATTTTAATCATTTGTACATCTGGTCAAAACAATCATGCATACGAAATTTTAAATCAATCGGATGATTGCTTCTTGATGCGTCGAGGGTTTTTTTTTTGTTACAGTGTATATTGCCGAATTGGAGACCATGGAAACAAATATGAGATGGCGAAGCCGGTTTTTGTGTTATTTTGTTAGATTCCCGTTGAATCGACGGTAATTTTTAGAACACTTGCATGCCCCCTCCCCCCGCTTGTATTTCTCATACAGGCATTTTCTCTAGTTACATTTCCGAGTTGTTTAAAACTAACACCATTCATAAAATTAGAGATTTTTTTTTTCAAACGTAATCTATTGTTTAGGAAGAATTAAATGCATTAATGTAAGAGATTGATTAAAGACGTTTTGAATGGTGACATATTTCGGAAATCAAAGAGACTTTTGAACTTGTTCTTCGGAAGCTCAAGAAATGTCATTTTACATATTTCTCATTCTTGCTTCATCTTTATTTCGTAATGCGCCATCTTTTTGGAATCATTTATAGCGATCGATTTTTTTGTATTGTAAGTAACTATTTTCATGTATTTTTATAAAATCAATGACGAGTTATTTTTGTTTTCATCATATTTTTAATAATATGTTATAGAAAAGTTTCAAGGATTTTTTATTAAGCAATTATTTAAATTTCAGCAAATTATTGTTAAATTGAAAAATTTAACTTGAACTTATTTGTAGTACTTCATAAAAGATTTTAAACAATCAAATTGTTCAATATTATTTGTGCAAACATCAGATCAAGTAGTATATATGTTCAATTATTATTAACTTGGAGTAAATATCGAGTTTGTTTATTGTAGCTGCGTTTTAAGAACCTCACTCTTTTCATGGCTTTTTTTTTTTTTAAATTTATGTCACTGTTATAGCTTTTATGAAAAATGCAAATTTTTTAATTCATAATTTTTTAAATAAGTATAAAAATATTCCTATTACGATTTAATATAGTAATTTATCTGTTACCTTTTTTGTTTAATTTCATGACTAAAAATGTCTACGTGCAATCTTTAAACTTTAACTGCATAATTTGTTGACGGTTTCATAATTATACTCCTAATTTTTTTTGAATGATTAAACAACATAATTTAAAGATTTTTTAACTATGTATAGTGTACATAATCCATACATTATTACAATATTGCTGAAATCTTAATTATATGTTCAATTTAAAAAAATCAGTTGGTTATTAAACAGTGTCTTTGTTTTTCTTCCTTTTTTCCTTTTCTTTTCTTTTTTTTTCGGCTGTTGTTCTTTCTCTATCATCATACAACAGTCAAAAAAGAGAGGCATAACTACATCCTATGTATATTGTACGTAGTACGATTCAAAATTTCGGGGACAAGCTGCATAAAACTTTACCCAGAATAGTTCACATTACCGAAGCACATCCACCTTCAAAGGGTCACCTTAAGGGACTATGTACTTTTGCCAGTGTTCATATAAGTTTTGGAAACACTCCTGGAAGCCTTTTTTCGCAACCTACTATGATGCAGCTTTATCTTTTCTTGACGGAAGAAAGCGGCGTCCATGCAAATGCTTTTTTGCTGGGAAAAGTTAGAGTCACACGGAGCTAAGTCCGACGAAACATTATGTTATTTGTTAGTCGTATCAGAGCATTGATCAATCAAACCGTGCATCCTCAACATGAAAGTCGCTTTCTTCCCCACGATGAAGTTAAAGCAGCAGCGCAAGAGGCTTTACAGGAGGTTGCGAAAAATGGCTGCCAGGAGTGCTTCTAAAAGCTATACGAACGTTGGCAGAAGTGCATAGTCGTTCAAAGTGATTATTTTGTAGATAGATGTGCTTCGGTAATGTGAACTACTCAGGGTAAGGTTTTATACTGCTTGTCCTCGAGCTTTTTGAAAATACTACGTACGTATGAGTTTTCAACTTACTATTTCATAACGTTTCTGAGTGACGCAGTTTACGCGTATAAAGACAACACAAGAGAAATTGCGATAATTAACTGAGGAGGTGTTCAAAATGAATATTTTGGTCATTTATACGTTCTTTGGTACATATGCGTGTACAGATGTGCCGAAAAAACTTGTGAAGTTTAAATTGGGTGATCGTAAAATAGAAATTAGGTCGAAATTTGATTTGTTTCTTTTTTTTGATTAGAAGTCCTTATTCGTAGAAAGGAAGTAAAGTGAAATCAATAAATGATCCTTTAAATCCCTGGCAATCTTATCACTTTATTTCCGTAAGATTTTTTTTTTTTTTTTTTGCCATCGGCCAACGGCATCGGCCATCGGCCATCGGCAATCGGCCATTTGGAGGAAAACCATCGGCAATCGGCAATCGGCCATCGGCCATCTTTGAACAATCGGCCAACAATCGGCATCTGCCCATCGGCCAAAAAATGCCATCGGTCGAGCCCTAGTGTTTGTATGAAGTTTTTACAAAAATATTGAAAAATTTATAAAACATAAGCGTTAAAAGGAATTAACTTTTCACTACACCTAGGCGAAATATAGTGGACGCCGGTTAGTTGAATCAAAGGTTAACTGAATCAATCGCTTTAATGAATTAAATTGTAAAAAACATAATAAAATGAAATTTATGGGATTTTATTGAATTAATTACGGAATTAAAACTTTTTAGATAAAACGTGATTCATATAAGCGGCGGCCACTGTATATCAATTTACTACCTTCATAATTTCGAAACCAGTAGTACGTCATTGAAACATCACACTTAGGTATTTCTTTTTTGAGTCATAGTGGCTTCGTTAGCAATCAGCTAGATTTTTAAATTATTATTATTATTTTCCTTATTTTTCAGCGTGCTGACAAAATACCTTTAACAATTGACTGAAAAAAATACTTGATGGCCTGAAAAAAAGTCATTACGCCTCAAAGGATTAGATTATTTTATCAAATTTATGACGTAGTATAATACCCAATGGATCAAAAGTAAAGGAAAAATTATTTATTATTTTTTAAAAAATATCATTGTAAACGAGCATATTTAATGAAATTCAAACGAATACAAATCAGAATTTTGGAGGTATTCGAATATCGAAAAAAAAAGCCACTATTAATCACTCATATTTCGGATTAAAACATTTTTTGGAACTTGCATTTCGTTCTAAAACTAGCAAATAATAAATATCGCCCTTGTTAGACTTTCTTTGGTGATTATTTTAATTTTTTTTTTTTTTGCCAATGTATATACTCCTCAATATCGCCTGATGGAAAAAAATGCTTTTTACAGATTAATCTTGTAGAATGTCTGTGTGAAACAAATGTTGTGTTAAGCTTCTTTATGTGTGCTATTAAATAAATGTATTGTATAAAATATTTTATTCTCTGTAAATAATAATAATCTGTAATAATGTACTGTATGATCATGAATAATAATCTGTAATCTGATGATTTTAGCCAACAAATAAAGAAAATCAAAAGTAGAAAGTACACACATTTAATATCTAAACTTGTTTGTATACATTATCATTAGCTATTATTAGTATTAAATGTATTTTTGATGTTTCAAAGAATGATAAGAATTCCCGAAAAATGGATGGATTGTAATATTGCGTCCACGAAAAGAAAAAAATAATACCTAAATATACATATTAGAAAATAATAAAAGTAATGTTTTCCATTGACATGTAGGCAGATGAGGAGTAACAATGCGTTTCAACTCACAGTTACAAATATGGTTTAAAATTCTGGCAACATAGCCTGATTGAGCAATATTCGTTAGGCATCTTTTAAAAACCCATAATCTTCTTTACTAATAAAAAAGCAGAAAGTCTCTCTGTCGGGATCTCTGTCTGTCAGGATCTCTCTCTGTCCGGATCTCTGTGACGCGCATAGCGCCTAGACCGTTCGGCCGATTTTCATGAAATTTGGCACAAAGTTAGTTTGTAGCATGGGGGTGTGCACCTCGAAGCGATTTTTCGAAAATTCGATGTGGTTCTTTTTCTATTCCAATTTTAAGAACACAGCTATCCTAAGATGGACGAGTAAATTACAAAATTATCATAACGTGGAAAGGTAACATGGGTACAAGCCAATTGGCGAGATACGAAATTATCAAAATGTGGAACCGTAACATGGGTACAAGCCAATTTGCGAGAAAATTCACCATACATTATTTGTAAATATACAGGCGAACCAAAAGATCTTTTAATTTTTCTATTACGGGCAAAGCCGTACGGGTACCACTAGTTTGAAATAAAACCTCAAAAACAGTTCTCCAATGCTTAAAAACGGAACAAGGTTTTTTCATTCAATTAAATTGACTAATTTTGCATAAACCATTTCCGACCCCCAGGTTTGCATAGATATATTTATTTCTTTAAGTTATTCACAATATTTTTTTTCTCTTTCATGATAGCTTTGAAACAAAGTTCCTATCATTTATCCCTAAACTCAAAAGTATTCCAAAGCACCATAAATGTATTTTACTGAATTTTTAAAAAAAGTTACCATAAGGAAAACAAGCTTGGAGCAGTAAAATCCTGTTCATATTCCAATTATTAAATTAAAAATAAATTACATACGCAAATTCAGCGACTATAATGCCTATGTCTTCACAACACAAAATCCAAAATACGAAAAGTTTTATCCGTTTTTAAAATTACGACATGTAAAGCAAAACATTTCATCATTTTAAAGAAATCAAATCGAAACTTTGTCGCTGACGCTTCTATTGATTTTGTTTGCAGTTATGTTTTTATTTTTGAAACTCCAAAAGAAAGTATCCGATTCCACTGGCGTAGCCGCAGACCGCAGAATCGATATTTCCTATTTGGGGTTTAAATTATTTCTTGATATTTTTCTTGCAATTTGAAAATTCAGTGTTGCATTTTGGGAAAGGGGGTTTTTCTTATTACTTTCTACAATATTTTATTGTAATAGAAACTGAATATTATGCTAAAACTATTTATTTAAAAGAAAAAACAATTAGAAATATTAGTTACCATTAATTGTTAGGTTTATTTTTCGAATTCTTTCCACTGGAAATTTACTTAACGAACAAAACAGCTGTTGCATTTTTTCTTAGTTCGGATATAATTGATATTTTTTTATTATCTACATTTTCAATATTCTTGAATTTATTTTTTATTTTCTTGATAACTTTTAATCACTTATATTTGAAATGTTGTGTATCTACAGTTGATTGTTTGTTTCATGTACCTTTTCTCGACAGATGGGATTTGTTACTCTTTGTCTCCACTCTTTCGCTCCAGTAACTAAAGGGTGTCCCAAAATTAACGCAAGATTTGAATTTGCCGCCATTTTTGCAATAAATGATTGGCAACCCTGAAAAAAGAACAATTTGTCAGCTGAGAGTTTAGGGTTTAAAAAAATGGAGCGTTATACGATACAATAACGCGCTTTCATTATTGAATAATTGTTTCAAAAATAATGAAAGTTGAGGGTGGTCAAGCAGTTACTGTTATTGGCGCTCGGTATCGCAACACGGTAATGCACGGGTGGTTGTGGGCTTGTTAACATAGATCTTTGAATTCAAATAACCCCATAAGAAGAAATTTAAAAATGTTAAATCACACGATCTAGGGTGCCAATTCTGATGACCGAAATGAGAGAGTACGCGACTAGGAAATGCCTTATGCAGTAATTGAAATGTTTCACTCTCTCTCTAGCTGTATGGTACAATAACGCCCCATTTTTACTATCCCTAAACTCTCAACTGTCAAATTGTTCTCTTTTCATGGCTGCCAACAATTTATGGAAAAAAATGGTGGCAAATTCAAATCTTGCGTTAATTTTGGGACACCCTTTATAAACTATATTTGGTTCGTGCGAAAAAATGCAAAGTATTCATTTTTGAGTCGTATAGAGCGAAAAATTATTGAAGACTTTAAAAAAAAAAGATTTTTAAGAACCCTCTTGCTCTGGTATAGCAGTGAGTGTTTTCTCAAGTTTTAATAGTTTTAGGAGATATCCAAAGTTTGACGGGAGAAAAAGTGAGTAATGAGAAAAGCGAACGAAGTGTAAGAGTATCATTGCGACTGTTGTTCCTTCAAGACATATTTTAGTAGCAAAAAACACACAAACTAAAGAAATAAAAATATATAGAAAAAATGTAGGTTAGTATTTGCTCACTCAACTCTATATACTGTCACACTGTGCCCCGTATGCTGTCTCACTATAGCCAAAATACTTTGCTTCCTTTTTATTATGTTATTTCAAAAACTTTAAACAATAAAGAACATTTTGTGCCGCCGAAGAGTGTTCATTTAAGTTGCATTACAAATCACACTTCAAATTTTCTTATCAAATCAAAGTCTCCAAAATTTTTTAATTAAATATTTTTCGTCTCACTGTGCTCTTGTTTCCCCTACATAATGCCTGTATCTGTATAAGACAAATACATAAATATTAATAATTTTTGACGTTTTTCAAAATTCAAGTCAGAAAATTTGGATTGGGGGAGCGAGAAATTATTAAAGAAATATGAAAATTAAACCTGCTGTTTAAACTTAAAATTCTTCTTCCAATGCACATCAATATAGCCTCTAAATGTAGAACATATTGCAAACTGGCCAAAATTTGAGTAGCATTATGCTTATTATTTAACCATTATCGCTTGGTTACCCTTCCAATTTTCCAACCGTTTAATTCTCATTGTTCACGAATCTACGTAATTTTATACTTGTTTGATGATTTTACGAAAAGTGAAAACATAAACACATTTTTAAAGAAACAAAATGTTTTTTCCTATGAATTTTCACCAGTTTGTCATTAAGTAAACCAAAAGAAAGTGAAGCTTGAAGAACAATTTAATTCCGTATTAAAATATCATCCGTTAATGATTTTTTAGTTTTGACAACAGGAGACAAAATAATTATTCCTTACGTGAAAAACTGTCCTTTTCCTAATGCATAATTCAATTGATATGAGGGATAATATTCCTATGAGACTTATCGTGTCAATTAGCAATTATGCAGAAAACTTAGGTGTGCTTATTGAAAAGGTATAACCCAGAGGAACAGTTAGTTTAAAGTAGAATGCAAAAGTAAAGGAAAATTCTTTTAGTCGATAATTGTAAAAGGTCTGCAAATTACCCAGTATTTTTTTTTTCCTAAAAAAGGACATACTTTCAATCAAATGAAATTTAAAATTTAAAAATATATAGTTCGTTCGGAATTTTGTATCTAATCTTCCAATGTGCTGTGAATTTTACTATAACCCTTTATTAAGCCCATAAATACAACAAAGCATTTGGGAAACTTAAATCAAGATCCAAAAAAGCATAAAATAAACTTTATAAGATTTTAAGATACGATACATTTTTACATTAACGAAATATTGAGTTATTTATTTTTAATGCATTGCTTAGGAATTGGGTTTAATTTAGTTCTCGTGTCTTTATTAGAACCTGTTATGAATATATTCGCGTTGCATTAGGAAAAAAAAATTCACCGCAGTGATTAATTTATGCAAAACAATCGCTATCTTAGGAGGATTTTTTCAACAAAAAGGATGTATAACTTCAAAGGATAACTGAATTTCTTGTGATTTGCATCATTGAAATTTGGTTAAAAATTAAAAAAAATATAAAACCTAACTCAGTTTCTGACGGGATTTTACCCACGTTTCTTTTTAGAGATTGAGCACTAAATATAAAAACTAGAATGAGTGAAGGAATGTTGAGTTGTGTAGCCTTCATACGAGCACACAAAGTAGGTAGTCGAGCCGGACGCCGAAGGAGTCTAATCAAGTAGTTCTCAAAATGATGAAAAAAAATTAATGGTTTTTTACTGCAACTAACAACTTAATAATACAATAAAAATCAGCTGAGATTAGTCATAAATGCGAAAGTAATTCAAGAAACGAACAAAAACCAATAATTTATCGCAATGAAATGAAAAATTAGGAATGCGTTTTACTCCCGCATTTTAATCGAAGCACAATGTAATTGGAAAATGTCTGGCAGATACTTGCAGAAACATTGATTTAATTATTTTAGCAAAAACCGTACTAAAACGAATAGTAAAACCTTTTGTAGCTTAAAATTAATTTTGAAATTGTGCAGCATGTTACCGCCCATAAACCCGGGAAAAGGCAGAACTACAAGAAATATAACAACAGTCAGTTTAGGACATCCATGTACATCTAACAAAACCGGATTGTTGGTATGTTGCTTGTAATTTTCATATGTTTGACATAATTATGGCTTAATTATAGTACTGAAATGAGGTGACCATTAAAAAGTAATTGCGATTTTGTTTAAAAAGAAATTTGAACCAATCTGTCTCACCAACGGACCTAAAGCCTAAAATTTCTCAAAAATAGTATTTTAATTGACTTAGGGTAAAGCGCTAGTTATGGTCAATCACTAGTAATGGGCTGGTTTGTCTTGTATTATCAATATCAGCTTTATAATCAATTTCCCAGGAACACCATCAGTGAATTCTAAAAATAGCATCCTTCATGAACACCCAAACAACGCGTTTTTCAAACAAACATTTTTATCCATTGTGGGATTTATTATGTTAATGCTTCTCAGTCACCAATAATGAATTGTCTTTGCATTTCAGTTTTTTTGAAAGGTTTCTTTCTTAAAGACAGAGCATTGCTGTGTGCTTTTTTTTTTCTTGAAAAATCACGATTGCTTATTGTTCTCACTTGACAGTTTTGAATTCCTATGATTTTATTTCCCCCCCCCTCCGCCTCCCTCTGCAGCACGCCTCACGATGTTGCTCCTCTAGCGAAAACCGTCTCCAGGTTGCGTCACTTACTTGCCTACACTTAAACATACACCTACACACACACCTACACACGCACATACACCTACACACACACCTACACACGCACATACACCTACACACACATACACACACGCATACATACACATACACATACCCCCCAAACAAACACACACGTGATTACGAAAACATAATTTGAATTCAAGATGTCAAAGTTCAATTTCTTTTATTACTATTGTTATTATACTTTCATTTAGTTTTTCAATCAGATCGTAGTTTCATAGGTAAGAACTCATTCCTTTGCTTGCTCTCTGTCGCACCGGTATGTTTTTGACATTAACTAAGATATATTTAAGATCCTTTCAAACCAATGTGTCTATAACTTATCAATTAAAAGTAAGTATTTTAGTTAAGCCACATATGAACATAATAGATTTTTTGGCCATTCTCACCAAACTATTGTTTATAATTGATGATTAAAAATTAAAAAAACCAAAGCTATATTTGGCAATCTTCAGTGAACTGCAAGTTTTGTGCAATAGAACGTTGTTGTTTTTAATTTCATTTTCGATGTTTTTTAAAAAATGTACCGTTACAAATAACGATTGCTGTTTCCAAAATAGTACTGGCGTAATTATGTGCCAGTACATCTCCATGCATAAATCTGCTCCATATTCTCCAATACTTGAAAAAATGAGAAAGCTAACTGTACTGTTTTCTGTGTTATGTATTCTTGAAATGGTTCGCAAAGTATAGTGTATAAATACTACTAATATACTTCTTGTAACAAAAGTTTAGCTAAAAAACAATCCGTTCAAAGTAATTTACACATTACGGATCAAATACTTGCCATTGCTTAAAAGTTTCAATCGTATTATAGTAACGTTTAAATGGAACAAACTGCAAATAAAATTATGGAAGTGAGTTTCCTGGCCACTTTGTTTTCAATGCAAAAAAATAATGATTTGCAATTTTATTTAACGTTGTTATTAAATTTTCAAATTTGAGCATATTTAAAGAAAATGGATTTTTAACGCAAGTTCAGATATTTTTTTGTTTCAGAAAATTATATCCAGAAACAATCTTAAACAACATGTACTTTCTCTTGATATAATTTAAAATTGCGCAACAAAATACAAATTTTCCGAAGTAATCAAATATGCCATCTTGTATTCAAGCACATATTTATTTTCTAAACTACATAAATGGCAAATCTGTTCAACAAAAAAGCGTAGAAAAATGGACATTCAGATTGCCAATCGTATTCAAAAACTCCATTTTGTGTTCATGCATAATTCAAAGGATGTGAAGGAAAAATTACCCCATTTTAGAGTAAACTGCCTTCATTTGCGTGTGGTACACGGGAACAGGATTAAGGAAGGTGCTTAATATCCATGCGGATAATCAGTGCATAATGACACACGGGTGCAGCAACTTGAAGTTATTGAAGCAATGTCGGAAATTCTAAGCTAATACACCAAGCCTCGACGATGTTAAGAAACGTTAAGTGTTGCTTTTGAGAAATTAAGTGCGCATATTTTAAATCTTGCGATATAACGGTGGCAGGGGGAGTGATAAATGGATTTATTGCTGTTAAGAGCATTTTAAAATGACAAAGAGTTTACCTAGAACTGAACGAGCCAACTTTCTCGGACAGTCAACATCGATTTTTCTTTCAACTTCAAGTTTTTGAAGCAGTTTCGGAAGTTCTAAGCTAATAATAACAAGCGTCGACAATGATAAGAAACGTTAAGTATTGCTTAAGAGAAATTAAGTACGCAAATTTAAAATAATGCATCATAATGGAATCAGGGGGAATTATAGATGGACTTATTGCAGGTAAGTGCATAGAAATATGAAAAAGACTTCGTCTAGAACTAAAGAAGCCAACTTTCCTCGCAGGCAATCATTAATTTTCCCAACAGCTGACGTTGTTTATTAACCTGGATTTTCTAACGTGCTAGATCAGTGGTTTCCAAAGGGGTCCACTCCACACTGCAAGAAATCCATGTCAACGAGGACTCCTTGCGAGAAAAAAAAGGGGGAGGAGTTGTCCCAAGATACAAACAAGGGTCCGTGAGCTTGGATCCGATTAAAAAAAAATTCTTACTAAAATTTGGACAACCTATAAAGATTATATTGCACCAAATGTATCAATGCAACTACATATGAGCTTACATAATGAGTATTTTTACATTTTAAAAACACAAATTTTCCAAGACAGAAAAACGAGCTCCGACACAATAAGTTTTTTTTTAATTTATAGAAAATGCATCTTTACTCCATTTTGGGGGGGGGGGGGGAATTCTGATTTGGTTTATCTTATTTCTTTGTCGCTGTCGTATAACATTTCGTTTACCGCAAACTGCCTTCAATGACGACAAAAAACATTTTAGTTAAAGATTAACTCAAGTATATAATTTTACGAATTAAACCAATTTTAAGCAAAATGCAGCCTATGTGAAAAAAAAAAGTATATTCAGTATAAGAATATGTTTTAACATCATATTTTTAACCGACTTCAAAAAGGAGGCGGTTATCAGTTCATATTGTATGTATGTTTTTTTTTTTTTTTTTTGTTTGTTTGTCCACTCACAGCGTCTCACCAAGTGAACCAATTTTGATGATTCTTTCTTTAATGAATAGTTGATGGCTCAACTTAGGTCCCATTACTTTGTTTGACCATATTTGTCCTTTAGAAAAAAAGTTATGGGCAAAAAAACCATAAATTTCATGCAATTTCCTATTAAATGATTAAATATTGTAACGAAGTTCGCGCTTATCATCCGTGGATAACGGTGGCTCAGTGGTAAAATGCTCGCCTTCCACGCGAGCAACCCGGGTACAAATCCCGACTAGGACAAAATGAATTTTACCAAGATTTCGTTTCTACTGTGTAGCATTTCTAGGAAAAAAAGGGTAAAATTTCATGATGGTAACTTCTTACTTTTACAGAAATATATACATTTACACTAAAAAGGATGAAAAAAAAAATTTTGGAAAAAAATAGAATCGACTTCAAAATTGCTCTAAAAAGGGAAAAATAATTTTATTCTTTAAACACCATCGATAATACTTTTAAACATAATTTTTGAAGTTGGCGCAAAAATGATAGAACAGATCATTCACCGCCATAATTCAACTACAACTATAAATTTTACCAGGCCTAGTTCCTTTACTACCACATACATTATGCATTGATAACAGCATCTTTGAGTAACGATATAAATGTTTCGTTTCTAACTTTGGATGATTTTCTGAAAAAAATATGAACGAAGCATCGTTACTCTGGATTTTACTTTTTGTTTTTGCGCCAACTTCAAAAATTATGTTTAAAAGTATTATCGATGGTGTTTAAAGAATAAAATTATTTTTCCCTTTTTAGAGCAATTTTGAAGTCGATTCTATTTTTTTCCAAAATTTTTTTTTCTAGTATACTGTCAAATTTTGGCAAATATGCTAAGGTAAGGTTTGACAGGAAACTGCTCATTAATTCGTATTTTTGAAAGAAATGTTTATACCTTTGTAAATATAAGTGACTTTTTTTGAAAATCTATAGCATTATTGTACATGGTAAGTCAACTAATTTCTAAAATTTACAGCTATTTACGATCAATGATAGTCAAAAAAACGTTTTTTGTTTCTTTAGTTGCTTGCTGCTCCCCAAAGCGAGTTTGTGGTTTAGTTTTTATTAAAAACTGACGAAGTCTATCTTTTATGTGACAAAAGTTAAGAACAGTTAGTCTCAAGAAATTTGTAAAAATGTGAATTTGTAACTCCCAATACGTTTTTGTTACCTTGTGAAGTTGTTGTCAACAAAAATGAACAACAGAAATTGTGAAGCTAGTTGAAAAAAATAAAGATTTTATCTATCAAAATCTTTTCACATTTTTGGCAAAATCTTTTGAATTTTTGTCGAGCTTTGAGTATAATTTCGTTGAATACGAGCTGTATGGGTTATCACACTGCTGCTTTTATGCACTTAATATCTATCGAGTTTCGCATCTTGTAGTATATGACCCTGATATTTACACGTGGTACATGACAGGGAGCAGCAGACTGCAAACAAAATGTGTCATTTTCATGCATCTAACAGGAACGACATATTTATGACAACACCCCCGTGCTTAGTTTGAACTTTTTCTTGTTCTGAAGCAGCTCCCAACAGCTCTCAGTGTAGAATTGCACCTGTTAACCATGATTTTTGTGAGAGCGAACGTGTCTCATAAAATATGTTGCCACTGACAGCAGACAATGAGAAGAAATAGGCATTTGCGGATATGAGAGTCGTTTGCGTAAAACCTGTTGACACTTTAATAAGATCAAGTGATGAAATGGTTGGGGGAGATATGAAGTTAATTTGTGTCAGTTGCCTACACATGCTACAAATACATTGTTAAGCTACTCTGCTTTCAAATTTTTACAGTTTGACCTTTCTTGTTTTTAAAACATCTGCAAAAGGGTAGTTTACATACTAAACACATGCGTTTTTCTTTTTCTTTCTTTTTTTTTAAATTTACACTTTAGAATAATTAATTGTATTGTAGAATTAAAAAAGTACTATACATTTCTAATTTTAAACTTTTAGTAAAAACAAGCACGATTATTGTTTAGTCAAACGTATAGAATAAGTGGTATTAAAAAGTATAGTAATTATAACAAGAACAACAACATTAACAATAATAATAATAATAAATAAATGATAACAATAATTATTAGAATTATAATGATAATAACCAGAATAATAAAAATGACGGTTGTAGTAAGAACAACAATAGCATACACAGCAATAACTATAATAATAATAATAATAATAATAGTAATATTATTATTATTACTATTATTATTATTATTATCTTCTTGCTATTATTTTTATTATTAATATTATTTTCATTATTATTATTATTTTTATTATTATTATTATTATTATAACAGGAAAGTATTTTACGTAAAAGAGAGCTCCTTGTAATCAACAGCAGAAATTAATTATAGCTGTCAAGTGTTTATGCTTTCGAATGTTGATTGGATCTATTTTCCTTTCCTCACAAGTAATTTTTTGTCTCAATAAAGTTAAAATTAGAAACTATTAAAATATTGTGTTTTTCAGTTTTATATAATAGAACTGAGTATTAAAGAATGTTGTTTGATGAACGCCGTGAGTGTATTTCTTTAGATGATAATCAATTAGAAGCGGATAATTCTGATTTTTCAATCTTTATCTGCGTAAGCTACTTTAAATTCAATCTTTTCAATGTATACAATTTTTTTCAAAAAGCTTATAAAAACGTTTTTATACTGATGACTTGAAGAAAACTTCAAAAAGTGTTTTATTTAAAAGCTTGAAAATACCCATAATTCGAAAATCTACGCTGGATTAGTTTCCGCCTTGAAATTAGTTTGTCAACTTTACTAACAAAATTAACTTTATAATTACTATTTCTGTTGGCAAAACTAAAAAGTGGAATGTAAGGAAAGTAATATAAGAAATAGTTTTTAAAACCAAACACAAAAAAAAAAAGTTTAAAAAGGGGGAAATACATTTTTTCCTCAAATCTCTTTATATTTGACTTGTCAATTAGCTGCGCCCTTCTTATTTAAAACACGTTTCCATTTAAGGTCAAATGCATTAAGCTTTGAAAGCTCATCCATCCTAAAGCATGTTCGTGCATTTTGGTGGCCCATTAGGGGCTCCTCGAGGGTTGTCGTGGGAGCCAAAATTGAACAGCAGAAGAATGGTAAAGCACCGCATAAAAAAAAAAATCGTTTGAACGGGACCTAGGGGGACATAGTGCCTTCGGACTCGTCTCTTAATGATCACAAAAAAATAAAAATGTGGACGCGGAAGTAATGAGGGTATGCTTGATGTCGGTTCTATGAGTTTAGTAGTGAAGTTTCACTCATAATGACACGGTCATTTTGAAGACCATGTTCTAAAAAGGGTTTTGGAACTTTCTGTTCTAGTGGTCGTAATCATTACTGATAAGTGCATTGCTAGGTATGGCAATTATTAACCACTTCCTTTGTTTTCTACTTTTTAGATTTCAGTTAAGAGTAAATGTAGGTTATTTTAAATGCTTGGATGGGATTTGACAAGAGGGTTCACCTTCAAACCATAATTCGGTTTCGTATGTCTTTGTGAACTAAAGAGCTGATGTGTGCATCTAATGACTTCCTTTTACACCAATTTAATGATAATAGCGTTTTGGTGTAAGCAAGGAAACACTAAATATTTCACCCCTAGTTTCTTGCGAACCGAAGAAAAAACGCATTGCACAAATTTATTTCCACATTATTAGCAATTTTAATGTGTTTCAGTGGTTAACTCTTTAAGTTTCACCATTATTGGCCGAATTAAAACCAGATTCAAAAATTAAAAAAAAAAAAAAAAAACCGCGAAATTTTTAGCCAAGTTGGCGACAAAATTTGTCGGCCAAAAGTTTGCCGATATATCGCCAAGTGTTTGACAAATTATAACACCACTTGCGTTGGCATTGAAATTAACAATGATTTCCCCCAAAAAAGATGTAAAAAAACCCCTTAGGAACATTCGAATGAAACCAAAAGGGAAGGTGCATAACTTGACCCCACTAGGAGTCTACGTACCAAATTTTAACTTTCTAGGACTTACCGTTTTTGAATTATGCGAGATACAAACGCACATACGTACACACACACATACATACGTACATACGGACGTCTCGAGAAAACTCTCTGTAATTAACTCGGGGATCATCAAAATGGATATTTCGGGGGTCTGTACGTTCCTAGGCATATATCCACATGTGGTCAGGTCGAAAAAAAGACTCATTCATTCCGAGAACTTTTCTCGGACGATTTTTCATCCAGAAGCTCACAGTTCTTTGCATTGAAAAAGGTGCTCCTTGTAACACCGAAACACGTGTCTGCAGTAATTTGCAATTTTTGTGCTTCAAAACGTTGGTTAATTGATTTTTTTAATTTTCGGCACAAAGGTATTTATTCGTTATTATTAGCCTATGTTATTCAATAAAAGCATAGCTTCTGTCGGCCAGTCCCTCGACTGTCTTTTTTTTTTTTTGTAATTTTAAAAACGTACCAAATCTACAAACCTTTCAGTGAAGAGTGAAACGCGCTAACCGATTGTGCCACGAACGTGTCGTTCCCATCAGTGGTGTTAAACGATTTTATATAAACAAAGCTTTACGCATGCGCGTCAAAAATTAGAAGGTAGAACGCTTTTTTTTTTTTTTGTCGTTTTTTTTTTTTCCTTCGTTTACTCTACCCGCAAACATCCCATATGAAGCATAGCTTCGGAAATCAAATATACAAGACTCAATATCCAACGAGGCACATTTTTCTTTTAAAGATAGTAAAAAGTAGAGCTTCAGGTACAGAAGTTTGCTGTTAAAGCTGTTGCTTTAAAATCCGCTAAAAAAAAAAAGCTTATTTTTAAGTCTTCATTATTGCTTGAACAATATTTAAAGCACTATTTCATAAAAATTACACCTTTTCCCTTTAAATTAGAATTTTCTAATCCTTCCTTCATATTTCAGATTAATGAACATTTTTCTATTTTAATAAAAAAAATTAAATAAATGAAACACAGGAACTTCGCTTGGTTCAGTAAATCCTCTTTCTGCAAACATAAATTATGATTAACTCCGGCTACATCACCACTGTGAATTACTGATTCATCATTGAGAGAAAAAAAATGTGTTACCCTAGAGTGACTAAATTATTGAATCGTTTTAACTTCCAACCTCACATAACTCGTTTGTTCTGAAAGCAAAACAATTCCAACAACAAACCGAACGAGCATCATACCTTAAATTGCATGAATAAAAAATTCACCTCGTATTTTGGATGTTGTCTCCGAGTCACGTGTTTTGGAACAATGAGGTCACGTTCAGTTTTAAACGAGGAACACAACATCAAAAATTCATGCTACAACCGGCAAGCACATAGACTTGTTGGATGCACCTTTCGAAACATAAGTCTACCGGAATTCCACAGCACTTTGGAATAAGTCATTTCACTCCATCTTGATGACAAGGTATTAAATCTTCTTCCATCTTGTTTATTTTAAACAGCTATAGTATAAACTAGCGGTACCCGCACGGCTTTGGCGTCACACTTTCGATTTTATCTCTTATCAAATTATCCAAAAACGCCCCAATTCATCAGATCCTGACTTTTGGGAATATTTCCATATTTTGAGGAATAGTTCTAACTTACTGAATGATCTTAAAGTTTTCCGTATTTTTCTACTCTCTGGCTTCCTTGATTATAATTTTGTCCTTTTCCCCATGCATTTTTATCAATTTTGCACATTTTTATTTTTGATTTTTTTTCTATTCATTTTTTACCTATACTGCTTCTTTTATTCTCAACTTGATTTCGTTTTTGTAATTCGGTTGACATTTTCCATTTTCTTTTATTTATCTATATTTTTTTTTCCTCCGAAATTCTTGTTTTTGGTTTGTTTCTGTTCCTGGTGTTTTTCCCCCCTTTCATTCAGCTTTTTCTTTTTCTTTCTTTCTTTCTTTCTTTTTTTTTTTTTTTTTTGGTTCACAGTTGTTGACAATGTCTTTTTTGTTTTAGCTTTGTGGCTTAATCTTCACCAAATCGAATCCTTTCTTTCTCTTGTTGCGTATCTGTGAGAAAGTTCTTGATCATTTTTGCTATCCTATCGATTCTTTATTTGATTATAATTTTTTCATTATTGTTTGGTTAATCCGCTATTTTTACTTTTAAAGCTGCTAGTTAATATGGCTCTTGGCGGATATCTTTTCATCCATAAACTCAATTCTTTTGCATTGAAAAAGGCGTTCCCTGTAATGCCGAAACACGTGTCTGCAGTATTCTGCAATTTATGCTATTTGACGCCGCTGTTTCTCATTTTACGTTTTGTGCACAAAGGTATTACTTATTGTTTAACCTTAGTTCAGGGTGATTATAATTAAAGACCCACATTTAAAATGCGGTGTATAAATAACCACTGGTCAAAATGACTTCAAATTTGAAATAAATATATTTAAAGAACTGGAAAATGTTGAAGTACTAGGAAATGAATAAGAAAAAAAATTCAAACTTTCTGAATCTTTCAGTGAAATATCGTGCTCTACTTACTGAAGTTCTTTTGCTGAAATGGTGACTGTGCGCTTGCAGCTTTAAGAAATTACGATTATTGAGAGTATGAAAGATGACTGTGGGGTTCGCCAAAGATCTAAGAAAAACGATTAAAATGTGCTCTTTTAAAATAATATTTTGAAGAAGGAGGCAATCACAATTGCTTCAACATCAGGAAAAGGTGCGACCAGGGGCGGACTGGATCCCCCAAGAGGGCGCCAACCTTGATTCCAAAGGGCGCACAAGTTCAAGGGCGCAAATAAATAAATAAATAAATAAACCGAAGTCGCACACAGGATTGAAAACGGGGGGGGGGGGACATGAAGGCACACAGATTCGAAAGCGGAAACAGAAACGAGGTGATGTGTGCATCACATGACTTCCTTTTACTCCAATTTAATGTCATTTCCCCATTATTCGCTATTTTAATGTGATTCAATATTTATTCTCTAAATATCACCAACAATGGCCAAATTGAAACCAAAAAAAAAAAAAACTCCGCCAAATTTGTCGCCAAGTTGGCGACAAAACTTGGCGACCAAAAGACTGGCGATATATCGCCAAGTGTCCGACAAATTATAACGCCACTTGAGTTTACATCGAAATTAACAATGATTTCCCCCCAAAAAGGTGCAAAAGACCCCCTTAGGAACATCCGAAAGCAACCAAAAGGGGAGGTGCACAACTAGACCTCACTACGAGTCTATGTACCAAATTTCAACTTTCTAGGACATACCATTTTTGAGTTATGCGAGATACATACGCACATACGCACATACATACAGACGTCACGAGAAAAGTCGTTGTAATTACCTCGGTGATGGTCAAAATGGATATTTCGCGTGTCTATACATTCTTAGGCACTTTTCCGAATGTGGTCGAATCGAAAAAAAAACTCAACATTCATTTGGGGGTGAGCAAAATGGAAATTAAGGGCGATTTTTGAGTGAAAATGTTTTCGCGAATACAATACTTCCTTTTTTGTAAAAGGAAGTAAAAAAGGCGTAAAGTTTTGAGGGCGAAAAAGAAAAAAAAAGAAGGCGCACAGGTATGAGGGTGTAAGGGCACATAGTTGAGAGGGCTCGCCGATCCATGGGGCGGTGGGTGAGTCCGTCCCTGGATGTGACTACAGCATTGGGGAAAGAAAAATTTTCTTATTCTAGTTTCCCCCTTTTTCTATAGTATACTCAGTTCAAATAGAAAGCCATTCTGACCTGTGGTTCTTTATATACAACACTTTGAAAGCGGTTAAATTAAGAGTTGTTCATTATGAGGCATGCCGAAACCGAAATATGCCAGCTAGGAAACGTACTGATGATCATTTTAAAAAACGAAGCTCAAACAAATCAAATTAATGTCATGAAACATACTTTTAGCACACTAAAGCTGATCTGGCTTTTTGTAATCAATAGACAACCTAGTTTCATTCCCAAAATTGTGTTTTTGAGAAATTTGGCTGCCAAAATTGGATTAAACACTGCTGAATTAAAGAATAAAAACAGAATATAATCAGAGCGCTGCCGACCAGTGTTGCTCATTAAAGTAACTTGCAAAGAAACAACTACAATATATATATTACATTTAAAATAATGTTAAAAAAGTAAGTAACATTTCTCTCTTAACAAGCATAAAATTTAAAATTGCAAGAGAATAAACATTTCAAAGACATGTTTCTTTGGGAAAGTATTTTTAAAGGAAAGGCCTTTACATAATTTATCATGAGCAGACTACTTGAACTTAAACCAACATTGACTTAACTCCCTTCTTCGCAGAGTTCTTTGCTATCGTAAGCACGCTTCCATTTATCTTAGAAATTGAATCAAAACTTGAGTTGCTTTTCTATAGTCTCATCACAAAGATGGATCGCGTGTCATCCACGTTACTCCACGTGACTCTGATCACGTGCACAAACTAAGTATCCTATCATAATCTACAGGCGGGTGTTTTTTTCTAAACTATTTTATATATATTGGGCTCATGTTGAAACTTGAATAATACATTTTGACTTTTTTTCTTTAAAAAGCGTAACACGTTCTGTATTTCTGAATTTGAAACGAAAGGAAAAGAAAGCATGATATTTTCAAAGTTTCTGTTTTCAATTGTTTGTGCTAGGGTGATTCAAAACAGATTTATTTTTAATCAGCAGAACAGAAAGCAAGTTTATATGCTTAAAAAAACGGCCACTTGTAAAATAAAGATATACCTACTTTTTAAGCATTAAAATAAGTTTTAAAGATAGTTTCTGTCTAGAAATGTATTTTATGTAATCGAAATAGTGTATGATTATTTCAATAAACTTGACGCTGTTGATTTAATGTTTATTTTTCAAATATTCGAAGATTTAATGACGCAAAGCTTTTTGTTCTACATCATCCTACTGTTTGAACACTGTGGTTAGTATTGAATTCGAAGTACACTTTGGAAATACGTTAATTTTAGGAAAAAAGGCTTGTAGACGTTCATATTCGCTAACAATTTTCAGCCAAATTTTATTTACATAAGCAAGTAAGCTAATGCCCAAACAGACAGTATTTCCAACAGTCAAAGCAAATAACATTGTTGTGAACTTTTGCTTAAAATATTCTTGTAAAAACAAATTTGGAAAATGCAGCTAAAATCTCTTGTTTTACAACATTTTCTACCCGCCTTACTTTTGCATTACCAGAGGCGCAAAACTGGGACAAGATCGTGTGAAATTCGGTCTTTATCAGAAGAGGTTAACTTATCCTCACACCATTGAATCTGACAAGTGACAGTTGAAAACACACCCCTCACAGAATTCGCCCAAAAAAGAAAGCGGTACATAAATAAGCAACAGAATTCCATTTGTTACATCTGGCACCCTTGCTGTTATTTCATAGTTATTTTCTAATCTCTTCGCAAAGAGGAAGGCCACATTTGGCATTTTATCCTCCTATTGGCATTTTGTGTATTAGTTGATTGCTCAAAATACACAAGAAGCACGTGCTTCGCCATCGAAGAGCTACGGTACAAATATTTTTATGATACCCCCAGAGCCCAGAGCCCTTGATTTTTGCACCATTGCCCATACACGTTCACTCAAACCTGTGTTTGTGCGGTGGATAGGGACCGCATAAAAAAACGAATAACAAATTCGTTCATTTTATAAATAACTTTGTCCTTTTTATAAATAAATTTGTCAGTTTTTTAAAAAAATTTTGTCAGTTGAGTCCCAATCTGATTGAAACTTTCATAGACCACACAAAAACAGGTTTGGGTGTATTGTATCTTATTTGAACATAAGTGATGATTGTTAGATTGGTATGAAATCCGCCCCCCCCCCCAGAAAGTAAGTTCTGGCTGCTCTAAAGTTGTCCTTCAGTCGTAAACTTGTTGATTTTTTTTTTTTTTAATATCAGAATTTTTTTCCTTTTTTAATTTTTTCAAATGAATGTAACAGAGACAATTTTTAAAAAAAGCACCTGCTCAATCGAAAGATGGTTTTAAAATACACAGGAAACAGAAACATTATTTTTCACGGTTCTAATGAGTAAAATTTTGAGCCCTTTAAAAATATTTTCAGAAATATTGTGAAAATTAGAATTTTTCTTAAGTTCAGAAAACTGCTGAGTACATGCGTGAACAGAAGATTTGGGCCAATTTTATTCCTTTTTAGTCTTCCCGATCTTCAACTTTTCAATTGTATTGCAACTTGGGAAAAAAATAATAAATAAAAACCTTTTCCCGGCTTACCCTAGTATTCATAGTATAAATATAGCGTGTATAAATTTAACAAAAGCCTTAAGTACGGATTTCAAAACTAAATAAATAAATAAAACAAAATATTTATGATGCTTGCGAAAAAAAAGAGAAATCAAATGTTCTGACGGAAAATTTTCACCTTTTCTTTTATAATCTGATTACTTTTTTTCTTCAATTCTAAGAATTAATCTCACACGTAATGCTAAGAGGGGGAAAAAAAACTTTTCATTTTTTAATGTGGTAATTTTTACTTCAGGTATTTTTTATGAACTTTAAATTATTACTTAAACTCTTCGTTAAGGTAAAAATTATACTAGGAGAAAAGAATAGTTCTGTTCTCCAAGAAGAACAAGCGAAACAAAAGCAAGAGCTTTAATTTTTATTTCTGGTTGTGTTTGAATGACAATAGCAACGCAAAACAAAAAAAAAGAAGAAAAAATGCCGAAGAAAAGAAGCCTTACCTTTGTTCTTCGCACATGCCAACTTCAAGAGTAACTTAGGGAAAGAAGAAAACAAGCATGCAAAGAAAAAAAAACATTCTATTTTCCGAAATAATTAACTTTGATTAGGATTTGCTTTGCTCTGGTTTCCTTTGATTACTCCCCTCTGAAGTGTTGTTGTTTTTTTACTTAACTGTAGTATGCTTAAAAAAAATTGTATTATTTTTACGTAATTCAATAGGACCGAGCAATAATGCAATAATTATACTTAAGACTGAAAATATGCCATCGTCCCTCAATAATGATTTTTTGCCTTGTTTTACCATTCCCGAAAATCTATTGGATATTTTTCTTTCTAATGGGTCTGCGCACAACCTTTTGCAGAGACCTCGTGCGATCCCTCGATATTACATTCATTCTTTCACGTGACACCACTTTCGGCAGGTACTTTTACCACGACAGTTTTGGAATAGAGTTTCTCTACTAGGTGGAGACACTTGGGCTCTCTTAAATGCGAAACTGCACGAAAGAATTTAATTTTCCCTCTAGCATTCCTATCCAAACGAGTACTCAAGGGATCTTTTACATGCCGCATAATTATATGACAAGAACGCTATAAATTTTAAGCATCTTGAAAATCTACCGACTAGAGTAAGATTCGAACCTGTGCTTTGGACGTGAGAGAGCAGCGTCTAACCACTCCACAATATCTATTGGATAAAATAGTTTATTTATGTACTTATGATTTACCTATTCTAAGATTGATTTCAATTACACGATCGGAAGAATTCGTTGAAAAGGTTTTTGTCTTCCTCTTGAATTAATTCGAAACTATTTTCTATTAGTATCAGAAAATTTTTAAAAAGCTTTACATAATTTCCTATATATAGATTATCTGAAACAACGTCAAGAAATTGTTTCAAAAAGCCGTAAAACTGCTGTTAAGAATTTTTAGCCAATCTTCTGTAGGGTCAGTTGCGGTAAAAGGAAAATGGAAACGATCTCCATTACCGAACTTGCTTTAATTTTGGAAACTAAACTGTTAGAGAGTAAAGACTAAGTTAGTTATAAAGGTCATTTGAGTGTTCTGCGTGTTTCCACTAATTTATGAATGCGTCATCAGCATTTGACGGTGACGCTGAAAAGTTCCTTACGCGAAAGATTACTAGAAATATCTATACTAATAATATAAAGCTAAAGAGTTTGTTTGTTTGTTTGCTTGAAGACGCTAATCTCAAAAACTACTGGTTCGAAGATAAAACGTATTTTTGTATTGAATAGTTCATTTATTGAGAAATTCTATAGGCTATTTTCTTTCAATCAGATTGACCGAAATATTTGTTATTGCAAATTAAATGTTTTATTAATTGTTCTATGAATTCCTAATAGCTGGGGGGGGGGGTTAACTCATTGAGAGGGCGCTGGCCAACAGTGTCTATAGCTGCGAGGAGTCATGCCGCGAGGTTAAGACGCGTTGTCGGCTACGCTGTCGTAGCGAGCGAACTGTTTTTTGATCGTGTTTTTTTTTAATAGTCAGGTACATAATTTCATTTTGTAGCATTGTTCTATTGGTTTCGTTTTCCAAATTACTTAAACGATTGTTTTTGTTCTTATATAGTTAAAGATAGTTACTTATCTAAGTAAATAATTCGATTTGTCGTATTATTCGATTGTGATTGTTCTTTGCAACGTTTTTATTATAGTATTGTCTATTTGGCGAAACATTTTAAATTGCAGAAAAACCAGTTTCACTTGCTAAAAGGCAGGGATACGTAGCATGGCTGCTTGGCGCGTGAAGTGATGAACTATACAGATGAAGGATTATTTTGAGTTTTAAAGTTACTGTTAATCTTCTCATGTGTTTTGGCAAATAATTTTATTTTTCCAAAGGGACTTAAACAGGTCTTTTGAAAAGATGTGCACACATTTCAGTTGAAGAAAAATTATCTTTTAACATCAGAAGGAGAGGGGGGGAGGTATTCAATGGACTTCCTTTAAATTCTTAGCACGAGCATCGTCGTGCGGTTATTGCTAGTTTATTTATGAATTTTACCTTTTCAGATACTTTTCGATGCAACTAAACGTATCCATTTACTCTATAAATGCAGAGAGCCCTGTGTAAGTTGACCACTTGCGGTGCAGTACTTAAGTGGTCAACTTAGATAGATGGTCAACTTATAGAGGTTAATATACCTGATGTAGGACTAATTCTGTTCCTTACAAAAACAGTCAATTTAGACAGGTGATTAACTTACAAGGGTGTGCATCTTTACAGGTTTTACTGTAATATAATTGTTATTATTTATTTATTTATTTATTTATTTTTTATTTATTATTTATTGATTTATTTATCTGGAGAAAAGTCGTCTTAAACTAAGACGAAAAAAATGAAGAAAAAAAGTCCTATGCCTGACTCAACGGTACCACAAAAAAGGTGACGAATCGCCAGTTATAGCACGAAATATTTAAAAAATAAATAAATAAATAAAATAAATATTACGTGCCCCTCCGATCCTTTGTTACGAACAAAGAACAAAAAGAACCACGAAAAATATGAACCTGCTTCCAATGTCGGCTCGTACAAGCCGCTTCTTAATAGTAAAAAAAAAGTCATACACGGCAAGTTATTTAACCTAATAGGTAATGGGTCATTCTTCAAAAAGTGTAACTTTTCTATTACACGCCTTTCACAGTAAAACCTTTAAGGAACAATTCATTTAACAATGATTTTTAATTTCATCAAAAATGTATCTGTTTAAACCTGCCAACAGTTTTTTAATAATAATTTTTATTTTAGTATTTTTTGGTTCACAACATGTGAATTCTAACTTCTGTGGCGTGTCACACACCTTGTGCGACTGTTTTATTGCTTAATAACTTGTTTAATTAAAAGTATATACTTTTTTATTTATTATTCCTTTCACAAGTGTCTCAAATACTAATGTTTGAGTATATTTAATTTTTAACCCGGGAGAACTCGCATCGGACCTCTCAGGCCCGGTCATTACAAAACTACGTTGCCAAAAATCACCCGTTCAACGGAAATGAATGAGGTCTTCAGTAGCTGCGTTCGAGGTGACCTACATACTGACCACAAGCTTTTCAGGAATGTACATTCCCCCTTTTCCTCAGAAAATTCCGGTTCGGGCCTCAAAGGCCCGGAGCGAGCGCTCACGCTTTTCATTTCATATAGCGAATGTAAAGGAAGAGGTTGTGAAATGCATCGCTATTTAAGCTACAAAGATGAAATGAACAGGTTGCAGACCATGTTGGTTGAGATTTCAACTGATGAGAAGTCCCTTAATGAAGATGACGAAGAAGAAGTTGACACAGAACAGTATAGAGATCATCAGTCATGCTTAGAAGAAGATTTAGATTCATGTATAATAAAACATTCTTAAACCTTACTTTTTAAAACATATTTTAGAGGCTGTTTATTTATTTATAATTCAGTGTTGAAAACACATTTTTTTTTCTATTTTGCAAACTTAATTTACTGAAATAACTACTCCGGGCCTACGGAGCCCACCGCGAGCGTTCGTGCGACGAAAAGTACCGCGAGTTCTCCCGGGTTAATATAGTGTTTCAGTTCGTTTTAGAAGGACAAGGAGTCATGTCACACAATAACATCTCACCTCCGTTAACTAAACCCAAAATGTCATTCCTCATTAACACGTAGCAGTAATTGACATCAAATTTTATTTTCCATGATACAAGGGAGCCCCCTTGTTTATTTCCAGCCATAGTTGAAGTTGTGAGATTTTTGTCGAAAAACAAAAAGATAAATTTTGCTTCTAAAACTTAGTATGATTATTCTGACTTCTCACCTTCGTGAACTTGAATTTCAGGAAGTAAATTAATGTAAAAAAAGAAATGAACAAGTTTTCACACATATGCTTAACATGTGCAGATTATAGCAACGAATAAAAAAAAAATCCCCGAAAAATGTATCTATTAGGCCTATATAATGAAAAATTCCTCATCTCTGTGACAGACCTTATCAATGTCATTATTTCTGAAGTGAAAATAAATGATGGGAAAAAAATACATCAATAATTTGCATTCTACCAAAATTATAAATTGCCAGTATATCCTCAAATTTACTAAAAATTATTTTTTAACATGCATTTGAAACTACTAATTAAGCCGTACTTTAATTAAGAGAGCTCAATATTATGTTCCCATTAATAATTAAAATAACTAATTGTTTGCACAATTAACAAAACTACTACTTTGATATTAAATTGACTTCGATTTTTAAATGTTAAAAGTTTTTTTTTTTCTTTTATTTCTATGAACAAGGCATTTTTTTTATTTATGAGTAAAATAATTGGAACTTAGCTAGGTCATTGTTTATGGTTGCTTCTAGTAGGTGACACTTTCATGTAAGAACGAAAAAAAGAAAAGAAAGGAAAACAAACGATTTCTAAATTGAAAAATATTTGCGTTCAAAAGCTACGTTTTCTGGAGAATGACCCATATACTTTTACAAAACGTTCAGATAACAACTTCAGTTGTCAGTAAAGAAACAGTTCAGAAATTTAAAACATCTCCCAAATATCACCTAACAGTTGTCTCTTGTATAGCCTATCTATAACTAAAAGTGCTGTATCTGTTACAAGGCAGCAATAACACTACAGACATATGATTCGAGGCTACATGAAATCCCTTATAAATGCACAAAATGGATAATCATGGAAGTCTGAAACATGTTTCTGCAGTTTTATTGATTATTTATTCATAAAGTTACGCTTTTTGTACGTAAGGTGAATGTTATTAGCTTAAATTTGTTATGGTTCTAAAACCTTTCATTAAGGTTAAAGTGCATTTAATGTACTCATGCAGGGGTACTTCGGTGAGAGGTCACGGGAAGTCATTGAAGCCTCCCAAAAATTTACATAATCTGCAAATTTTCCCCGACGGTTTTGCAAATTTGAAGACAGCATTGCGAAATTGCAATAGTTTACAAAATGTTGTAATGTTGCTTTACTCATATTTTATCATTCGATAATATTCGGAATTCATTCGCAAATTGAAACTCCCCCGCCCCCTCAAAGTTTTTGTTCCCGGAGCCTCTGAACTCATTCGAATGAAAGATAACAAATGAAAATAAGAAAGCTATTTGTTTAAGGCATAGTTAATAGTATTACAGGGTTTTAAATCGTCTTAAGAATTACCTTTCTCCATTATAATAATTTAAAAAAAAACAATTACATTCAGTCAAAGTTTTTATATTGGTTTTCCATCATTGGGTTTTGGCAACATTTTAAGTAGAAAAAAAAAATCTGCATTTCTTTTTTCAAAAACGTCGAAGAAAACGTTCAACTAAATATCGATTTAACATTCGACAAAAGTCGATCTGAATACCGTCAAAAATCTAAGCAAATCAAATATTTCTACAAGATGCTGGAAAATCTGAATAAGATGGTGCCAGCGAATGGGGAAATGGAATATGTGAAAATGCACAAAGTGAGTAAAAATGACTGGGATGTGGAATTGAATGGAATATATCTGAACATAGTGCAATCTGTTTTCAAATCATTTCATGTTCTAAAAGGCCAAGTAAAATAAAGAACTATTTGTTCAAAAGTTTGTTCTGAAAATAACAATGATTGGTCCGAAATGTCCGTGAGTGCGATAAAGCAGCGTTTCTTAAATTGTGTTCCGCGGAGCATTAGGGTTCCGTGGAGATCTTTTAGGGGTTCCACGAAACTTGCATCCTTTGTTCTCATTCAAATTAATCACTTAAAAAATAGATAAAAGTTTGAGTGAAGCTTTGAATCAGTATTTTTCGAATGAACAGCAGAGTACATAGCATCCAACAAAGTAAATATCGCAACAGACTTGAAAATCGTGACATGAAAACTCAACTTTCATCCATGAATCTCAATATTAAGTTCATCCGCGACTAGTAAAATAAGTACCACTTATCTCAGGAACATTTAAACTTAAAACGTTCAAAAAAACTTGGACGGTTGATCTTTATTTTGAAGTATCATTTGTGGGAGCAAATGTAATAGTTTTTAATCCCGGATATTCTTTCATACTAACCCTGTATATCTTCGCGGTTTCAAGCAGGAGAGCACCAAACTTTTGAGCAGGCAGAAAGTCTCAATTTTGCCGAATACAACTCTGAATTTTGCCGAATCGTCAGTCAAAGTTTACCGTATAAGGAAATTTTTCAGAGGTCTCAGTGACCACCCGTGGCCTCCCATCGGGGCGTCCCAGGTCTCCAGTTATCTTCAGCGAGTTGTACTACGGAATACATAAAAATTTGCGTGGTCATTATGAACAACGCCTGCAGCGCGGTAGCATACATTTTAAACATTTATGTTACAGAAAAAATGAAGAAAAAAAAAAAAAACGACGAATAACAGATTTGGCTAAACTACTATACATTTTGGAATATGTGATGTTCAAAAAAAAACTGCTCATTTGTATGACCTCCATGGCTACCTGTCGAATATTTAATGTATGTGAATGCTCATAAAATAGAAAACGCAGATTAGTACTGCGTGTTACACAGAACATGACGAAAAGAAGTTTCTGATTTTAAACATTAATAAAAAATTAGCACCATTTTTAAAAATTTATCTTGATGCTTATTTTGCACTATTGTAATTGGTTAAATTTTTAAAATTACGCCGGCAGTCAATGTTCAAAACCACTTTCAGAAAATTTTCACAAATTACGTTAAAACTGTCACACCTACCATAATTTGGAGTCTTGTTTTTTTTTTTTTTTTTTTTTTTTACAATGTTAGGAGGGGACAATTAAATGACATGACTTAGCCGCAAAATATATAATTCTATTTCAAGAATAAATAATCCACATTCTTTTAACCGGAGTGTTTTGAAATATTTACTTAGAGGGGGGAACAAGCGGGACGTACCCCTACCTGAGCTCCCACCCCCACCCCCGTTGGAGATTAAAAAAAACCTCTCCAAAACTCGGAAATAATCCTTTCCCGAAGGAAAAAAATACTATAAATAACTATATTTCCCTCCGAAACTTCAACCATATCCCCGCCGATTCTTTTTTTTTCCCTCGGCTACACCACTTTTTTTTGTTGTTGTTGTTAAACGTTTTATTAATTTAAATAATATAATTTTTCAATAAACAAAATCATCCTTCTTTTGATGTGCAAATGCATCGAGATTTTATTTACCATTCGTGTTAATATCAGAAGATCAGGTACAAACAAAAATTACATTTTTAAAATAGAAACTAACGTGTTCTAGGTAGTTGGATGTAAGTATCAGACGCAAAATTTACTTTGCACATTTTCCCATTTTTATATTTACATTTTTTACATTTATGTAAAAGCAGAAACTTCCACAAGTAGCAAACTCACATCACCATGTGGGAGAAAGTCTTTATTAAAACGAGAACGGGCTATAATAGCTTGGCGGGGAAATGGCGTTCATTTGGCGCTCTACCTCACTCCCAGCACTTGCCGTATCATTTTCCCGTTCAGTCTGCGCGTTGACTACCAGCCGCGGAGACTGGTGATAACAAATCCTTGATCTATCGCTTCCCATCTGTGCGGAGTGCTGTGCGCGAAACTGTCCCATGCGTGGGGAACACTTTGATAAAATGGATTTAACGTAATTTATAGGAATTTTTCCATGGGCCGCACTTTTCTCTGTTCTTATGGATTACTTTTCTCGGGGAATTCAAATTTTTCGAAACTTTGCAATATGGAATATAGTTAGAATGTGTTTTTGTGTCGGCATATGTCCATCGTGATGGGGGACCCTAGAACCGTGTTGGAAGGAAGCGTCAAATACCGGGATAAAAAGAAGGTAACTATAAGTTTTTTTTTAAAGATGAATATTGTTTTACAAGCTTTACGGTTAATGTGCACTGCTTATTTCTTTTTATTGGTCGTAAAATGTGCTTCGATTACGCTTTATTTCTCTGTGTTTAAAGCCACATGGTTAAAATTTTAACTTTTTCTCTTTCAAATGTAAGTCAAAACAGTAGTGCCTTGTCAACATATTTGCATAGCATTACCGTACATCATTACAGAAGGGTAATGACGTTTTTGCAAACAGTTTTTAAGTATTGCTTTAAAATTATTTTCGGTAATGTAGATTGGCCTTAATGTCTCTTAATTTGAGAAGCAAAGAGATGTAAGTAGATTTTCTAAAGTTTTCAGTAAAACACGTAAAAAGTTCAAACCGTAGGTAGATTGCATTCATTGAAAAAGTTTCCCAAATCATACTGTGTAACAACACTTACCAAGGCTACAATAACCATCTCTTGCACCAAAAACATATGCGCTCCTCCTACAACTTGTACTATTCATTTTCAAATGTTCAATTATGCCACTCAAGCCTCTTTTTTTTCTAGGTAATTAATTTCCTTTAGAATTATTTTATGGTCACTTGTCTTTGGGACGACTTTTGTTATTTCTAAAATGTATATGTTAAACATATATGCCATATGAATAAGTAAAAATCACTGACATAATGCTAAACAATGCCACTTCACTATAAATAAAAGTACAGAATGAATTTTTTGATTTCAGAAAAATCTGAAATGTTTAGATAGGGCATGCCATGCTGAAAAATTTACATAGTCATCCATGCAAAAACGCGGGATGTCCCCCCCTCCCCACTCAAAGGCAGCTGTACACACCCTCACATATTATGGGGAACCTCCCTTCCAAAAGAACGAGATCCCTTAAAATGAGTTCAAAAACCCTCTAAAATCCTACTGCAGCCTACGCCATGAAAAGGCACACCTGCAAAAACATGTTGTAGCTAAATTGAGACGGGAGAAATTTATTCTAACATTGTTTCTAGTAATTCGAGGTTTAATAATAAGTCTGAAAAAATTACGATTGCGTAAAATTTAACTTAGAGAGCCAAATTTGTATTGAAACATAGTAAATACTTTATCTATTATGAACCAGCAGTCAAATCAAAAGTTTCTTCTTATAACCATTTGTCAGTCAGCCATCTTTTTTTATCCTGCTCTTCCATTAAAAGTCAGAGAAGAAGAAAAAAAAAAACGAAAGAAGGCTAAATGTATCTTGAAAATTTTGCGGAAAACAAAAAAAAAAAAAAGAAAATGTCAGAAAATGAATAATTAAATAAATTATCGAAAAATTAGAAATAGAAAGTAGGGTAGTGAGATGGAGGAAAATGCCTGCCGGTCTGAAAATTATTTCTTAAAGTTTTATTGTTTTTGTCATTTTTT
The DNA here is from genome assembly GCF_026930045.1 of Uloborus diversus. Classification (NCBI taxonomy): domain Eukaryota; kingdom Metazoa; phylum Arthropoda; class Arachnida; order Araneae; family Uloboridae; genus Uloborus; species Uloborus diversus. The sequence continues at coordinate 49,242,746 of NC_072732.1, forward strand.
TAAATTTATTTTGGAAGTACATTTATTCATTTTTTAAATTACTTTTTGTCAAACTAGGGGGGAAAAAACTTTTTTTTTGACATAGTGTATTTATTTTAATGAGCTTATTATTATTATTTGAGGCGAATAAAGATTTTTTTATTGTAAAAATTTTTGTTCGCTGATTAGTTTAAATGGTGCTACTACTTTGTTCGCTCGTTTATTTTTTTTTACGCTTTTAAGCATCTATTCCTTCAGATGAGCGAGGCATATTTTATTTCTAGAAATCATGTTAAAATGTTAAAAAGTTGCGTTTAAAACAATTTCTGATTTTAGCCAATTTTGAGAATACTGATCAGATTTAGAAAGTCGATATTGGTACACGGGAAAGTAGGCTCGTTTAGTTCTGGACGAAACTTTTTGTTACTTTCTGAAATGTATATTTCAAAACATGTGCAGGGAAGCGCAACGAGAGGGACAGACGTTAAGTTACTTAAATAACTTAACACTATTGTCATTCTGTATTTACGATAGGTTTGCTGCAGGAAACCATACTCCTTGCAAGGGACTTTCTAAATTAAAGATTAGCAGAAAAATCTGGCTATTGGGTCAATTCGGCGTCATGGAAAACGACCTACACCATTATCCTCAACTGATCTGTAGTTTCCATTAGTGGGCAATTTTTGCAAGCTTCTAGAGACCAGTAAAGTTTAGTTTTTAGGCAGCAACCTATGTTTGATTCACGTTGTAAAAATTCTGAATTGCGCCACTATATCATTCTAACCCTTTAACATGCTACAGTCGAGTCCGCTTAATGGAAAAGCCAATTTGTCCCCAAAAAATATTCCAATAGGCGGGATATTCCATTACCCGAGGTCAAAACAACAAATGTTTTTGGTTCGATACAATAAAATTTTATTACATTCTGCGGGGTTATTCTTTTATCGAAATTCTATTAAGCGGGCTCGACTGTACGATAGGGTCGCCGAAAAAAAACTTATTTTTTTATTTCCACGATGGGTAGTGCAAAATAGGTGCCATTGAGCCAAGTACACACAAAATGTTTTAATTGTTTTGCATAATTTCTTGATATGCCGCAGTTGGGTTGAAAATATGACCAAATGCTGTTTTTCCATGTTTTTAGCTAAAATTAGTAAAAATAGTATGTTTCTATTTTCGATGATAAGTTGCACGGAAAAGGTGCCATTGGCGGCGCTAAACTCCCTTAAAATTTTTGAGGAGTGTGGTATAGTTCTTTCCTTCGCCACAAATGCGTGGAAGTTTTAGCAATTCTGGTTTTTAACATTTTCAATGAATTTTGTCAAATAGTAAAACTTCTGTTTTCGCTATATTTATCTGAAGTAATTATGTAGTTCATCAAATGTGATGCATTTTTAGATATGTGCTGTGTTATAAATTAACTACTTATTGCTTATGAAATTTGAAATGTGCTACTCGAAAACTTTGTGCAGAAGCGTTCAAAATTATGTTTAAACAGCACAGAACTCGACAAAGAACTAAAGGTGGTGTTCCGGAAAATTTCTGCCCGTACAGCGAGTTTTTATTTACATTGTCTTAGGTAATAAAAGCGTTTTTCGAGTTGGATTTCTACTTTTTTGCGCTTTTACTTCTGTTTCAGATTTGCTACAATGAAAGCATCTCTTATTTCATGGCCATCGGCATATTCCGAGCTATTTTAGTAGTATTTCTATTTACTAACAGCTGGCCTAAACTTGAGATTCTAAATTTGTTTCGGATACTATGTTTATTTCATTTTCTTCTGACGAAAGACTTCGTGATTCGAGTTTGGCTGATATTGGTGGATAACTAAACCAAACAATCGTAGTATTCCGTTAAGCTGAATTTAAATTTTGGAACCTTAAACCTTTACCACTCGAATTTCTTGATCCATGTTTCTCCTTTCAATTACTATCTATTTATTCAGTCAATACTTATCACATTCTTTTTATAGCTTGGTTTTCGTCAGTTTCCATTGATGTGGTAGCATTGTTGTGAATTATTTGGATTGTCATGTTATTTACTTTTTTAGATCCCTTTGCATATGTAGGCAAAGCATACGGGCGAATCAATTCATATTACGAACTGTGCGAGACCATCGTAAGGCATCTTTGAGTTTCGAGGTACTCAGGTGCAAGCAAAGAGTTTTGTAGGCAACTGTGAGCCACCTCGACAACGTAAAAGACCCTGGCTGGGGTCCAGTTGAAACACTTGCGCAACAATCAATTACGTGTTTTTGGTCTGTGCTGAAATTTTCAGTATTTTCCTTTTCTTTTGCATAGAAATACATGGCAGAGGTAACCTAGAATGATAGCATAAGTAGGTTTTCGCATGCCATATGCATGGGCTTGAGAGGGCCAGAAAGTCTTTAGGCTCCGTAATTTCTCTATCCTATTTCTCAGGGGTCAGACTGGGAGTTCATTTCTATGAAAAATGTACACAAAGTGTGGCAGTTCTTTATTTCCTTCTTTTTTTTAACACCGGCAATGACACCGTTGTTTTTTGTTTTTCTTTTCATGTTCTTACGTGAGTGCTGTTTCCCAGCAACTGTTTTTAGTTAAGAGATATTAACGTTGCTCTTAATTAAAACGATTTACCAGTGATTGAGAAGGAATTCTATGTTATTCTCTTTGGTTTTGAACGCAAATCAAAGGGAAAGTTTCACTAAGTTTTCTAATTGCAAATTTTAAATTAAATTTATGCGCAATAAGTAGTTAATACTACTTAATACTACTTATTACTCAATTTATATGCAATAAGTAGTTCATACTACTAGAGTTCAACTCACAACGCATTTAATAAAGCATCACATGTGATAAAATTATAGATTTAAAGCAGAGAAATATGGCAAAAACAAAATTTTTACCGTTTGAGAATTTTTTGAAAACGTTATCATGAAAAGCAGTATTTGGTCGAAACTTCAACCCGATTGCGGCAGATTAATAAGCTGTGCAAAAAAAATTCAAATTTATTATGTTCACTTTGCTTCCCCAATGGTTCCTTTTCCGCTCTACGCATTACCGAAGTAAAAAAAGGTGTTTTCCGGCCCCACTCTACTGTACGATACACCTGAAACTTTCTTAATTGGGAAAATTCACGAAAGAAATGATGCGCCAATAGCTTAATTTCATTGAACTGGAATCAACTTTTCAGACTGCCCACGAGAGGGGAGGGGGTTCCATGGCGTGGACTGAGCCATTGAAATTGTTAAGGCCCTTTTTTATGTGTTTTTTTTTTTTTTGGGAGGAGGGAAGGCTTATTCTGAGAGGAACTCCGTATAGCATATGAGAGGAAGCCGTGCATCTTTGAGGGGTTGGGCACTTTTGAGTTTTTCATGACTTTTTTCTTTTAACCCTCTGAATATCTAGGATCTATCAAATAGGTTTTTTTTTAGTAATCATTTCAAAAAAAAACATTCTAATTTGTGAAATAATAAATTGCTACAACGATGAAAGTACAAACATAAATTTCTTTATGGGGTTACAGTACCTCAAAAATGATCAAACGATAAAAAAAGTTTTATGCCTTATTTCAAAACTGGGAATTATTCCAAACACAGGGGAAAAGTTTCATCTCTTTAGTTCAAATATTTAAAAAGTTATGAGTGGTTTTAGGTCAAAGTAATACTTTTTGCAGTAAGAATAATGCATTTAACAAAACTGTGCATTGGATAAGAATTTCATAAAATACTCAAATTTTTAGAGAATGCTATACCTTTAAAAACAATTTTTTCTTTTTAAATTATGATTTTTTACATAATTAATCACAGAAAATTTTCTAATAAATATGTAAACAGATGAATGTACAGATTTTTAGAGATGATTGTGATCGTTTAACCAAAAAAACGTTTTCTAAATAATTGCAAAAAAAAAAAAAAAATCTTAGAAAAGTTTTAATTTTTTTTAAAATTCCTAATTTTTTTGAATTTCTAAAAAAAGTGGCAATCTTTTAAACTTTTGAAAATAAATTATTGATTGCGAAATAAGTATGCCTGCTTTGGTTTCAAAGAAAAACAAAATATTTAAAATAAAAATGTTTTGATTGTTTCGAAGATACTGGACCCCTTAAATGTGTTTTGCTGAATTTTATTTTCTGATTCGGCTGTAAATTATATTGTTTATTTCCAGGGTCTCCAACCTTTTTTGCTTAAGGGTTACATTGTAATTTTTTGTAAGCGAGGCGAGCCAACAATCCCAGAATATTTCACTTCAGATGGTTTAGTTTCCATTTCAAATTTTTTGAATCTGCAAAAGAAAAAGAGAAAGTAGGTCAGGAGAAACACCAGCTCATACGTCCCGTTTGCCATCCTCGAAGATAGCAAAAAGTTGCTGTTCGCAACTTTTTTAAAAAAAATCAGATTAAAAGAAAGTTTTCAAAACTGTCAAACACACTACTATAAGTGTCCTGAATCTCCACTGATTAGTATCCTTGTTTTCCGAATCAATATAATGCTGTGGTTAGCGGATTTAGGCACTTTCATTGCAGAATTGCTAAGCTGCGCAAAGTATCTGTAATGATCCATTAATATTTGATATAAACTGCCATGCCACATCAGATATTCAGCATGGGTTAGTAGACGTATATGGTATGCTTTTTTAAACTGCTTATAAAATCGATTCTTGAAAATATAACTTGTTTGGCTACTTTTCTAATATAAACTGTCGAAGTTGCGTTAAAAAGTTTTTTACGGCTAACTTTTCAGGGAAATACTAAGGCATGGGACGCAGGGCAAGAAAAATTTTGGTTCACCGAATCTGTAGCTTAAGATTTTAAAAAATAAAGTAATTTCATATTGAAATAAATCAAGGTGTGAATATTAAATGTAGGAAAAAAAGTCTCCTTGCATTTTCAAAACAGGAGAGGAGTGAGGGTCCACACAAAATTATGTTCCTGGTGTGCTAAACAATTATAGTGAGGCAAAGACAAAAACATAATAATAATTTGAACATCCAAACAGCAAGGGAACGAGGTCAGTTAAAATGGGAGAAAAAAAATGTTTAGGAGTCATAGAAGTTCCATTAGTTAAATTGAAAAATCAGTAAATTTAAAGGAGTAAAGGGATAACTCTGAGTCTGTTATAATTCTGCAAACTGTATTTGATAAGCCCATTTAAGATCTAATGTTTGAACGAAATATAGTTAAATGTGATGCATGTTTCGATACTTGATATCAAAAAATACGCTTTAAAATACCTAAAAAACATGATTAGTTGAAAAAAATTTTTACCTATGAGAAATTATTAAAAGTGAAAAAGCAAAGTTAAAGCGTGAAAATTTGTTAATTAAACGATAGCACGCTTTTTTAAATTATTTATTTTTTTTACTTGGATGGTTTTCATACGAGTAAAATTTTCGACAAGAAGCTCATACATTTATATGCATTGATAAACGAGTTCTTTGTACAGAATAACTTTACTAAATATAGGGTGAAAGCTCCAGTAGTCGGTCATTTAAGAGAGCGATTGCTGTTTTTTGTTAACCTAGAAATTTCAGCAATCCATACAAGAAAAAAAAACAAAACTGTAAGACATTAGGCTGTAGCTTCCTGATAATTATTCACTGAATTGTTTCAGAAATTAAGACATTTTTATTTTAAACTAACTATTTGTTGATTCGAGAAAATGCTCCAGTAGTCGGCCATAGAAATCCAGTTCTCGGCCGCCGTGTATGAGCCCAGTAGTCGGCCATTTCATTTTCATTACTCTTCAGGGGTATGAGTGAATAAATTTAAATAAAATTCAATCCGAAACTTACAGCACAATATTGTACTTACAAAATTAATTATTCCAGTTATTACGAAAGAATTCTGCATTCTTGATGTCTTCGTAACATCTATGTATATTATTTTTCAATTTGCAACCAGTTTGGATATGCATCACATGCAATACCTTTTTTATAATTTATCTTCTACATCACTTACTAAAGCAGTATCAAATACTGCGAAAATAGAAGTTAAAGTATGGAAATGACCCGGGTTTTTGGGACATGAGAATGTAGATTCTCCCCCCCCCCGCTAGCGCAAAAAAGTTTTAGTATTTACTGTGTATGTTAAGATAAAGACTGAATAAAAGAGTTGACAGAATTTATGATCAATAAAGAGTGAATTAATGATAGATATGATTGACACTTGACTGGTACATTCTCATTAGAACGAAAGTTAAATATACGGAAGAAAATTAAAATTGTAGTTTTGGAAAAAAAGAGCATTAAAATACAAGCAAAAATGCATATTTAAATTGTTTTGAAAATACAGAGGGTTCGTTGTTTTCTCCCACGTGGACAACTCTCAGATCACTCATTTTTAGAAGTGCTCTGGAGAGTTAATAGAACTAATAATAAATATGAAGTAATGGGTTTAATATTTGGAGAATATTTGCGATTGGTTTGAAACTGATTTTGCTACAGTGTAGCAAAAATATAAATCCATTTTTTTCCTGAAAACGCTCTCCTCAAAAAATATCACCAGGTCATCATTTATTTATTTTTGAGACATTGCACCTTTTTATAGTTTTACTAGCTGCGTTGTGACGTATGTTCAAAAATCACGCCGATATAAAGAAAAAAAATAGTGTAATAAACTCCTGTTTGTGAAAATTGCAGCACCATGAAGGAAGCATCATAGTTGAATGAAATTTAATGCACAGTTGAGTGGTAATAAAACAAATAAACGGTTACATTTTCAAACCAAACAAACAATAAAACGAGATAGAAATTAGTATTTTGTGTGGCCACCACGCGCCGCAATAAGTGCATGTAGCGACTCGGCATGGAGTGAAAATAAGTTTGAATATCTGCCTGCGGAAAGTGTATTCCATATTGTTTGTATGCACAACCAAAGTTCGTCTGTCGAAGCAACAGGACGAGGATCATTAGCAAGACGCCGCCCAACGAAATCCCACACATATTCAATCGGTGACATACCCGGGGGAATATGCAGGCTAAGGAAGAAGCTGTACCTGCTGCGAACCAAGGTAGGATTTGACAGTCCTAGCGACATGTGGACGGGCATTAACCTGCTGGAATACAGCCCCTGGCAATAGTTGCAGGAAAGGAATAGCTTGGGGCTGTAAGACTTCGTTTATGTCTTGGGTACTGTTCAAATTGCCCACAATTCATAGCAATTGTGATCGTTCATGATATGCTATGGCACGCCAGACCGTATCTCCCGGGTGTTCGTCCACTGTGGCTTTCGATAATGCATCAATCGTGGCTTTCGCGTATCCTCCCTTACTTGACATTGCCTGAAATTTTCTTCTCACTCGCGTAAGTCCTTCGTGGTGTTGCAATTTTCACAAATATGAGTGTATTTCTTGTCAACCTGTATAAAAGAGCACTTTTATGCCTCATTTAAATTGAGAACTCTTTAAAAAAAATTTTCATTCAAATATTTCAGTCATTGTTATTAATACGCGTAAACACTGTATGACGAATTTTTGGGCAGAAACCCAACAATGTGAACTCCTAAACAATCAAGGGACCTGTGCCATATTTTGTCATTTCGTAGGTGGCATTAGACACTGCGGATGGGGAATAGAGGTTGGTGAGCGAATCACGCAGGGGTGGGGCGCCACACTTGTAGAAAGTCTAAATGAAATTGCAACCTATTAAGCTCAGAAATTTACTTACGTTTTAATATTTTGCTGGCCTCTTACTAAACATGATAAAGGACTTTTAATATCTTTACACAATCAGAATTTCAGTTTTTGTAATCTGGATTGTTCTTCTCAAACAATAACATAATCATGATTTTCTTTTTATAACATCTATTTTCAATAGTTACATGTAATTCTGGTACAGTCCATGAAGCATGGCATGCCTATTTGTAATTTTCTGTGGAATATTGTATTAATTTTATTTCTTATTTTGCTCGTACAAAAATTTGCGAGGAAAAGGGAAAACTGATGACGTTTATAAAAAAAAAACGCACGCTCAAAGAAAAAGTAGTAATGTTTATTAGAATCTCGAACAATAGATGGCCTAAAGCACGTTTTATAAATCTAAAATTGTAAACAACTAAACCATTTTCACTCACTCGATCTAGAAGCTACGGCACCAAATAATAGTGGTAGAAAAATATGTAAGTTGGCAAGTTAGATTTTTCTTTAAAAGTAAATTTAGTTAAAGACAAATGCGTCACTGAACAACTTTGTAAGAAAAATATCTTCTATACTCTGAAAAGATTTGCCCGTCTGAAACCGTATCTCCTCGAGAACGGTTGGGAATGGAGAGTCGGACGAGGTATCGAAGTATTAGAAATTTTTATGAATGACACATTTTGCCGGACCTCATCTTTATACGACTTTAATTTGTGAAGATATTGTTTAAAAGTTTAGTGAACATTATTTTGCTAGCTTGCGAGTTTTAAAATGTTGCGACACATCTCAAATTTACAGCCGTCGAAAACTGCGAGAAAAGGCGGCAATGCCCATGAAGTACATCGCCGAAGGCGGGTTGGTGAACGAGACGCGGCTGGCGTCAAGAGGGTTAATGGGGGGGGGGGGAGCAAGGCATACAGAGAGTCACGCCGCCTAGTCTAAAAATAATAAACATTGATGTATCTTTGTATGTATGAAACTATGGCATCGCTTTTAATGGTGAACGGCAGTAATATGAGCATCGAACCAGATATCCATATATTCGTAATTTTATTGGCTACATATTTAGATATGTGTGTAATTAGCAGACATGGTAATTAAAAACCTAACATTTTCTTCTATCGGTTCCTCTTTCGGAAAACTTTTCCCATAATGTTCCCCATCATTCTGGCAAGGGCTAAGCGAAAGTGACTCGCAGAGCGAAATTTTTCTCCATGCCACGTTATCTTTGCATTCGTAATTTCTCTTTTTTTTCTGCATAAAGCGAAAGTTATTGAATAATTCGAGTTAATGGTTCGGTTACAAGGAGCGCGGAACTGAATCGAATGATTCTAGAGCTGCGCCGCGAAAGAAAATAATACACTGTTTATTAGATAATGTACCAAAGCAGGCGATGTACTTTTTGATGCGATGCTTTTTTTCGTATTTTCCTCTGAAGGAATGCAATTTACGTATCGAGAACGTCATTTCAATTTTTTCTGTTAAGCGAAACCAACTTTAGTACTTCGGAAGAACAGAGTTGTACACCAACACACTGGAGGCGGATTGTGCGAGCCACGACAGGTACCTAGGCCGGTGCCGCAGGTGGCTAATCTAGCCGCTTTGGCGGCATTTTTTTTTTTTTTGTGCAATCACGATTGCTTATTGTTCTCACTTGACTGTTTTGATGTGCTATCATTTTATTTTCCCGCCAGCACCCTCTGCAGCATCACCGTCAACCGGCTCCTCACGATGCTGCTCCTATAGCAAAAACCGTCTCCAGGTTGCGTTCATATCCTACACACACGCGCACACATACACAACTACACACGCACACATACAGACACCTACACATACACACACAAAAACATACACATACACACAACTACCCACACATTCATGCCTGCACACAGACACAAACACATATGCCTACATACACATACCCCCTCCCCCCCTCCACACAAAAACATTCATACACACAACTATCCACACACTTATGCCTGCACACAGACACATATCCCTACACACACATACACATATCCCTACACACACATACACATATCCCTACACACACATACACATATCCCTACACACAAACACACATATCCCTACACACAAACACACATACCCCACACACAAACACACACGCCTACATACACACACTCGTGATTGCGAAAAAGATAATTTGAATTCAAGGTGTCAAAATTCAAATTAATTTCTTTTTTTTTAACGTGAATTTAAATATGAAGTTTTATTAAATTCTACAGAGATTATAGTGCAGTTATATTACATTCAAATCAGTGCAATGTAGTTCTGATTTTTTTAATATGTTGTTTCTGTCAGTTATAGTAGTGTAAACTACAGTTATGTAAAGAGACTGATGTTGAGAAGTTGAATGTAATCATATTGTGCTAGCGCGCAGTCGTTCTGATGTATCCGAAGATAGTAAAAACGTCCCTGAGTCATTCTAGTTCTCCAATACATTTAACCATGAACATAATTCATTAAACTCACCGAAAAAGCACACAGCTGAATTGTTTAATATGTTACAGCCATGAGTTAGTTCTTTCAGACTCTCCTTTAGTTTCATTAGAACCTGTTCATCACACAAGTATGCTCACAAACTAGGCAAAAATTTATTGATTCGTGAAACCGTGAAGTTTCTTTTAGTGTACATAGAAATCCTTTGAATTCACTTCATTTTTCACATCACATGTAAATAAAAGCGACCATTTTTTGCGCAGAAATAGAGACCAGCTAAGTGGAAAAATGGAATCATTTTGGTTAATGTTTCTAGGTGCATCTCTATTTTCCATACATTCTGCTTGAATGATTTTTCAATAAGTGTAAACATTCGAAAATATTGCGCCTCAAGTGTATAGGGGGTACATTTTTTATTCTACACTGTAAAAAAAATCTGTAAAATTTACAGAAAAAAACTGTCAGCCAGGACGCCAGTTTTCTTCCGTTTATTTTACAGAAATCTTCCGTATTTTTATTCTTTATTCAAGCTGATTTATTATTTTATGAAGATTAAAAAATGAAACTATACTCTCATAAATCCATTTCAATATTTACTATACTACTACGAAATACATGTATACAAAGGTAAATTTCCGAATATGCCTCTGTAACAGATGACAAAAAAACATAATAATAAAATATTGATTAGGATGCAATGAAATGGAAGTTGCAAACGATTTAAGACTTACTCGCTTTAAATAAATATAAGATCAAAAACTCGAGCACGAGAACCCAAATCCAAACACGCGGGCGAAATTTCGAAGATTCGAAGAAAAACAAAGTATAACCAGTTACAGATTCAAAAAAAAAAAAAAAACAGAGAAATCCTGTATTTTATTACGAATAGTTTTTTTCTGTAAAAAATACGGATAACTTCTTCAAAATTTACAGTTTTTTTACAGTGTAGGTTTCAGCTGAAGCTTTACATTTGATATAATGAACCTGGACAGTTTCATTCGCTTTGCCTAAAGAATAAGTAAACTTTCTCATTTACACTTATTCTTTGTTTCTCTACTCGTCCGTCTTCGGATAATTGAATCTCATTACAAATTCGTCTAATACCAAAATTATTCTCTATTTAAAATAAAACTCAGTAAGTAACTTTCCAGTGGAAAAAACGAAATATGGCCGAAAATGAATCAATGTTAAAGGCATAGATACGTAGGGGAAGGAATTTTTGCTTTACTTGCGTAGGGCTGTCAACTATTGGCCTATTTAAATTTTTATAACCGCTCTGTTTTGCCAGCACACATAACTTATGTAAACACACATAAGTCTTATTATATCATTCTTTGCCAATTTTTTTTAGTATAGGATCGTCCATATTGTCTAGAAAAGTGTTTTGTCTCATTTCATCAAAAATTGAATTTTCCGATTGTTTGTCTGTTTTGCAATTGTTAAAGAACTACTAAATCTACAGACTTCGTTTTTGGCTTAAATGAAAGTCAATTAAATTTACTGTAACAGTATGACCAGTTTTTTTTGCAATAAGAGTGGGAATTCATGTACATATTTTGCGTGGAATGTGATCGAAGCATAATTAATATCAGCATATTACTGCAAATAATACAATTTGAGCAAAAGGCTCAACTTCTCCGCCAAATATGATTTACTTCAGAGTGGTGACCAATATTTTTCTGCCAGAGGGCCACATCTAGTATTGAACTCATTTCCGCGGGCCAGAACACAAAACATTTCGAAAAATTTCATTTTATTCCAAAGAAGATGGGTAAATTTGTAAAAGGAAATAATTACAACCGATGATAGTTGCTATCAAATACTTGATACATATTATATTAAATTCATCTGCTTTCAGGAATCAATATTTGACTCCAAATTAGTGATTTTTCACCAGTCGTATTTTTTGATTTTTAACATGACACAAACCAAAGGGACACATGGATCAGCTTTACGAGCCGTAGATTAAGCACCACTGATGAACAAAAATCCACACAAAGTGGAAAGCGATGGGGATTTTTGCACATATACAACGCAAACTATGATCTAAATTAGTAAAACACCTATTTCTTCTCCATACTACATACAGAGTTATTATAAGCACTTATGATAAATCTATAATTTTAAAACTGAGAAAAATATTTCACTAAAAAATTTGAGGGTTGTGATAACATGATCTAAAATTATTTAACATCCTCAATGATGCTAACAATTTCATTCTAAAGATTCAACATAAATAATGAAAATAACATGCTCGAAAAGAATCTACTGTTTAATGTGCAAACTGAAAGCATTTACATGTTTGGAGTAACTATACCGAAAAGGTAATTTTCGTTTCGCAAATTATAAAATCTTGCATCGAAACACTATTTTAAATTCCGAATTTAGAAGACTTGGAATAATCCCTCGAGGTACTTTTCGCTCTCCCTTATTTTATCTCAATGGCCCCATAGAGTTCCATTAACAAGATTTTAATGATCTTAGCAAAACGTGTCCTTCATAGTAACAGCCTCGCTCTTTCGTTCGACAATTAAAACCGAGGATTCGTTGTACTTCAAAGCGAGATTCGAAATATTTTCCTTGAACTGCAAATGATTTTCTGAATGTGCTATACTATGTTTCGTTTAGGATTCTAAACCCATTGTATTTTTATCATTAATGGTAACAACAAATACAATTATAATTACTTAAATACTATAAATTAAATAAATAAAATTGGAAAAAAAACTATTTTGGAATGTCTCGAAGATAAAATACATTCAACCTTTTCAATATGCATCTCTATTAACTCCGAGCTATTATTATATTTAATTTATTACGTAGATTAGGTTAAAGGAAAAATGTTTGAGAGCTAAAAGTTGGTTTTTGATTGTTATCCTCATAACTAGAAAATCGTTCAAGGTATGACGGGTGAAAATTGCTTCTACATTTGAACGAAGTCATTGCCTGTTTGGTGATAGTTGAAATTTTACCCCTAACTCCCGTGGATTAACCTTACAGTCCAGTATTATATTTAATTTGTTTCGTAGATTAGGTTTAAGGGAAAATTTTTGAGAGCTAAAAGTTGGTTTTGATTTTTATCCTCATAACTAGAAAATCGCTCGTCAAGATATGACGAGTGAAAATTGCTTCTACACTTAAATGAAGTCATTGCCTGTTTGGTGATATTTCGATAGATGAAATTGTACCCCTAACTCCAGTGGATTAGCCCTAAACTCCAGTAGATAGCGTTCATTGTTGACCATTCTTTCGTTTCTTCATTCCCCTGAAATGACACAATCTTACCAGTAAAACAGTTAAGTTACCCGATCATTTTCAGCCTTGTCACAATAAATGCTTTCCCTGTATTTTAAACATTGCCAAAACATATATCAAATTATCATGCAGTGGCACGAGTTTCATTGCAGGTGGCGCCAGGAGCGTTACTTGGCTATTATATATATGAGAATGTATTATCGCATATTTGTGGTATTGATTTCGAATTTATAAGTTTGTACCATAATCATTATGCATGAAAATGTAGCTACAGTGGGAATTTTTAACAAATTAATCCTTTTTTGGAATTTTCGATGACTTTAGAATGATTGAAAATACTCGAATATTATCAGTGTGTAAACATTTGTGAGCCTTTCACTTTTGTATCAGTTTTCAAGGCGTTGTAGGGATAAGTCAATTAGTGCTACTTTTGCTTCGTAATTTAACGTAAGTATAAGGAATTTTTCTAAGTACAATGTGTTAAGATTTTAGGAATAGTGATACGGTAAATATGTCTTTCTATAGAAGTAGAAAATTTATTAAGAACAGCTTTGACTATCCGCCTGGCATCTCTTCTGAACCATTTTGTTATACTTATTTTTATTTTCTCTCAGAAGTTCCAGCATGACCTACTAAACATTAACAGGTCTCTCAGTTCAATCTTTAGCCACTATTTTCTGAGTGCTCCAAGAGAGAGAGAAACCATTTCATTAAAAGGCGATTTTTAGGAAATTGCAACCTGCTGCGCTTAATGTTTAACGATTTACGAATGCTACCGATTAAATTATTTTTTTTTTTTCATTTATTCTTTTTAAAGCAGTCTACAAATGTGTGAAAAACTTGAGGGGCGTCAATTTGTGATGTTTTCCTTTTTACTTCCTTTTACAAAAAAGGAAGTATTGTATTCACGAAAATCTTTTCACTCAAATCGTCCTTAATTTCCATTTTACTCACCCCCGAATGAATATTGAGGATTTTTTTTTTTTTTTGACTAGGGACCACACGTAGATACGTGCCTAAGAACGTTTAGACACGCGAAATATCCATAATGACGATTCCCGAGTTAATTACTACGAATTTTCTCGTGACGTTTGTAGGCGGATGTGCGTATGTATGTCGCATAACTCACGAACAAGAAAATTGAAGTTTGGTACGTAGACTCCTAGTGGGGTGTAGTTGTGCACCTCCCCTTTTGGTTGCATTCGGGCTTTTCTATAGGGGTCTTTTGCCCCTTTTTGGGAAAAAATCATTGTTAATTTCGATGTAAACTCAAGTGGTGTTATAACTTGGCGGACACTTGGCGATATATCGCCAGTCTTTTGGTCGCCAAGTTTTGCCGCCAACTTGGCGACAAATTTAGCGATTTTTTTTTTTTTTTGGTTTTAATTTGGCCACTGGTGGTGATATTTAGAGAGTAAACTATTGAATCACATTAAAATTGCCAGTAATGGGGAAATGACATTAAATTGGAGTAAAAGGAAGTCATGTGATGCACACACCAGCTCGTTCTTTTTTTTTTCTTTTTTGAAATAGGTTATAATCAGAAATTCTACAAATCGCAACGCTTTTACTTCATTTAAATAAACTACCAATTTTGGTGTAAAGAATGAACAGTATGAGTAAGATTTATGACAGGGTTGTTAAGTTCTGCCAGAGTCATGCATACCTAAAGTAACCATTCTTGTATTTCAAATAACCGCATACCTTTGTGAGATAAGTTACAAAGTTTAGGGGAGATATCAGGAGTTATTTACGTTTGGATCGATTAAGGCTACATCAGGTACTAAAAATGCTGAAAATTGAGCAAAAATTCGAAAAATAAAATTAGCCTTTTTTAAATGCTATATCAGCTACTGTATTCAAGTTAATAAGATTTTTTTCATTCCATGTATTATTTAATGAATTATGGGTTAGTTTTATTTTGCGCATATGTAATCACGCCCCTTAGTTTACATTTTATAGCACGTATACGCTGCTATCATTATTTACATAAAAACATGAACTTAAAATATTCCATGCATCACAATATTTATCTGATTATGATGAAACTTCGGAAACACATTCGGATAATATCTAGTTATTGTTGTACGTATGACTTTCAGTAATGACGGTTATGTAAAATTAGAAATTCATCTCTTTTGATTTTAAAATCACTGTATTTTTTGAAAATTTAAATTAATTCTCCTTTTCAGCATTTTTTATAAACTGCTTCGTAAAACATTACATGTAATGCGTAGATTAATGTAACTATTCCTAATGATTGGTAAACAAATGGAAATTTAAAGTTTGAAAAAAATTGGAGCGCATAGAGCAATTTGAAATTTGTGAATTTTTTGTTTATTATTTTTTTTAATTTTAAATTTCTGAAAAAGTATTTTTTCTTTTTCACCAATTTTTTTATTGTTTTAAATGCAATAAATATACAAGCATGCAAAATTTTAGGCATCTAGATCTTTTTTTTTGTCTACTGTAGCCTTAAGAACACATAACGAAAGCAGAATTTTTAATTAGCTGAAAAACCTTTAAAACTAGTAAACAGACCACTTGGTGCCATTCCTGCAGTTTTCAGGTTGTTGAATGTTCAGAGATTTTAGGAGGGCAAGTAGAATGAAACTTCAAGCATTCAATTTTTAGCCGGAATATCATATGGAATATTACTTCCTTGATATCACCTGTCGCTATCGTATGGTTCTGCAACTCGAAATAAAGTACATTTAGTTCAACAATCTTATAAATTTCCTTTAGGCTCCAGTTTGTTGGCACTCGCTGCTTCAATGGGATGACATCTGCCTGAAGGTTGGTTAATCTCTTGGTAATTCTAGAAACTGCAGTCTCTGAATTAAATAACTGTAGTAGATGTAGTGTGATGTAGTGGTGTAGACTTTTTTTTCTTTTGGTGCTTTTGAGTTTATTTTGAGGAGGATTACAATCTGAGTATCTTGCCTCCCTTACGCATGATATATTTTTATTAACAGTACAGACTACATATAAATAACATATGAAGGAATTTACATCAGAAAGATAGGAAAGTACATCCGGAGCGAGGGTGGGAGTCGAAACCACCGCCTCAAGTGTGAGAAGCAATCGCTTAGACCACTCAGCCACTGAGACCCCAATTAGTAGCCTTAGTAAACAAAAAATACAGCCAGTGAAAGCTACCTGAATTTTGTCCCACACTACCTGCATTTGTCGCACGCAGGTAGTGTGCGACACGATCCCGAGCTGACAAAATGGCAACTACTGTCCAACCACGGATTGCATGGAATTTTCAAACGTCCAGATAAGACGAATCTATGTGAATAAGGGGGAAAAGTAAAAATTTGATGCGCGTATTCCGCTCATTTGAATGAGACTCTGCGTCTGTAAAAGCTGACATCGGTAAAAAATAATAAATTCGTCCATTTTTGGCTGTAAAACGGATGTTTGTCTTTCCATACAATCCGTGATCAGACAGTAGTTGTTGATATAGTAAATTTTGATTACTGTTATGTATTTTGTGACACTCCCAAGAATAAGACAAATTGACTGACGTAAGAATTGGCCAAGTTGTTTAGCTTGTATAACGCCATATAGGAACAAACATACATAGACTTATAAACACATTAACCTCCTTTGTGTCGCACACAAGCAGTCGGGTAAAAATAAGACATTATGTGTTTATATATAAAAAGGGCTTTTTTACAACAACAACTTTAGATCAAAAATGAGAATCTTGCGCAATGAATTAGTTTTGAGCGTTCTTTTCTTGCCAATATTTAAGTGTAATTAGGCATACTCATATGGGTCATTCTTCAAAAAGTGTAACTTTCCTGTCACACACCTTTTACAGTAAAAACATAAAGAAAAAATTAATTTAACAATGATTTTTAATTTTATTAAAAATATATATTTAAACCTGCCAACAATTTTTTCAATTATAATTTTTGTTTTAGTATATTTTTGATTCATAACATGTGAATTCTCACCTCCGTGGATGTCACACACCTTGTATGAATGTTATGTTGCTTAATGACTTGTTTAATTAAAAGTATATACTTATTTATTATTCCTTTCACAAGTGACTTAAATACCAAATGTCTAAGTATATTTTATTTTTTAATATTGTGTTTTAGTTCGTTTTAGAAGGACAATAGGACAATGAGTCACGCCACACAATAAATTCTCACCTCCGTTATAGTGCCTAGAAAGAGTAGTGTGCCGATCGACGGGGAAAAAGCGAGGTCAGATCTGAGGAAAATCTAGATGGCGCTGCGCTCGAGGAATACGTTATGCTCCTCAATCAGACTCGTTTTAAATCAGTGATTGAATGCTGATTTCGCAGTTTAAAAGCCCCGTTTTTCGGATTGAACTTATTTCTGCGCAAAAGACAAATTCTGTAATAAGTGTTAATTGTTACATGGGTGTTCATTTATTTTTTGAAGCATATAAAATTACGTTATGCTAATTTATCTTCAATGAAAATAGTAGACTATAAGGGGACCATTCATTAAATACGTAAGGGTCCCGATGGGGAGGGGGGTTGGAAAAGCCTCTACGTACCCTTACTTGGGGGGGGGGTCAAGCTCATTCTTACGTAATATTTTCCAAGTCGGTATTTCACATTAGAAATTACGCGGTCAAGTGATTTGGCAGAGATTAGGTTCCATTTGCGTCTGGAAGGTAAGAAAAGTGTTAGGATAAGATGTTTTTTTATTTGTTTTACAAAGAATTTATAGTTTAAAATATACCATATACCGTGCCCAAGTCGGACTCTTTCTCATTTAGGGGTCTCATTGACTCAGGAGTCGCTCCTTTCTGCTTTAAACTCATGAATGGGGCTTGAGTCTCCCAAGTGGCATTAAAAACAACAACAAACTGCGCCATAAGCCACCTCTCATTTGCCTTAAAATTTAAGTATCAAATTTTCATTGTCAATTGTGTAAAATTTTGTTTTGAAAACATCCTTGTCTTTGTGTCGACTTCCATAAGGATCTTTTTATCGTCAATATTATTTTCCACATAATTTTCATTAAATACAAAAACTACAATATTTGGAGATTTTTTAAATTTCATACAAACCCAATATTCGTTAGGGAAATTAATATGAACAATTTCATTTACAATAGATTTATACGTGGTTATTTCTCCGTTTCATCTGCGGAAAGATCAAGTTTTATTTCTTTCAAACAGGGAACATTTTTTTTAACTGCATAATTCCTGATGGACCTTTTCTTTGGTAATTTTTTAGTAAAGTATGTTTGCAGATTGGGGGAAATTGTCGGAATTGCCTCATCTTTCAAAAAAGGTTTTCCCCGAGGAATCAAAACTTCCTCACCATTTATAATATGCTTAAAATGCGTTTCAATAAAATATTTTTCGAAATGCAAAGCACAAATTGAGCAATATTTATTAAATTTTGTCTAACCTGGGAATTAACGAATTCCACTTTAGTTTTTCTTCATCTGCTGGAGCTTTAAAAAAGCGCAACTTTTTCCTTGAATGTTTTGTATCCACTTTCGCACCATGGTACGAAACAAGATAAAGCTTTATTTCTTCTAATGTGCAACTTTGATGCCTCCATTAAAAGCCTTAAACGCTGCTTCATGAAATATTCACGAAATAAAGGTAAAAAAGAGAAACGCGGGACTAAATTGTAACAAAATCCCGCGTCTACTAATGTAAACACCGCGAAATTGAACGTGCACCTCGACTGCACTGCCCTCTAGCGGTTTTCATACAATTTGACTTCAGGAATCGCAGGGAAAAAAGCGCCGGTCGGCACACTACTCTTTCTAGGCACTATACCTCCGTTACCTAAACACAAAATGCCATTCCTCATTAACACGTGTCAGTAATGATATCAAATTTAATTTTTCGAGATACAAGGGAGCCCCCTTGTTTATTTTCAGCCATAGTTGAAGTTGTGACATTTTGTCGAAAAACAAGAAGATAGATTTTGCTTTAAAAACTAAGTGTGGTTATTCTGACTTCTCACCTCCGAGAAATTGAATTTCAGGGATGTAAATAAATGTAAAAAAAAAGCGAACATATCTTCATATGCTTAACATGTGCAGATTGTAGCAATGAAGAAAAAAAAAATTCCATGGAAAATTTATCTATTAGGCCTACACTAATGGAAAATTCCTCACCTCCGTGAATCACACCTCCGTGACAGATCTTCTCAATGTCATTATTTCTGGGGTGAAAATAAATGATATAGGAGAAATACATCAATAATAGGCATTCTACCAACTTTATAAATTGCCAGTATATCTTTAAATTTACTAAATTCTATTTTTTAACATACATTTGAAACTACTAATTAAGCCGTACTTTAATTTAGAGATCTTAATATTATGTTCCTACTAATCATTAAAATGGCTGATTGTTTGCACAATTGGCAAAATTACTACTTTGATATAAAATTGGCCTCGATTTATTAATATTAAAAGTTTTTACTTTTTTTTTTATTTTTATTTCCGTGAACAAGACTTTTTATTTTTTTATTTATGAGTAAAATAATTGGAACTTAGCTGAGTCATTGTTTGTGGTCACTTCTAGTAGGTAACACTTTCATGTAAGAATGAAAAAAAAAGAAAACAAAAGGTTTCAAAATTGAAAAATATTTGCACTCAAAAGTTACGTTTTCTGGAGAATGACCCATTTGCTTTCCTAAAGTTTAAAATTCGTAGAATAAAGTGCAAATGTATAAGTTAACATATTACACCCGTAACAATGGATTGTGAGATATAAAACTTATCCCATTTTTCAAAGAATGACATTTTCCTCATAACTGCACACTTTGCTCCTACATCTTATTATCATTTGCATCTAATTTTATATTTTAAACTTCAAATCTCTTTTCCAGATTTAAATGTGCGGTCTGAATAAATATTTCTTACCACTTTCGAATCCATTCACTTTTAATGTAACGCAAACTCGACCAAACAGTCCTTTTCTGCTTAGCTAGCTTCGACCGTTCCGTACTAGATCAATAAATGTGTCCCGTTAAAAACGGTGAATTTTCGAATTCGTAACGACCTCCCAGGTAACGTATAGGGCCGTCAAAGTTTATTTCAGCAGTCGTAGAACAGGTTTACGGCCCTATTTTACGCTGACATCCGCAAAATACGGCTGCTTGCCGTTTCCAATTTTTTCCCTCGTTATTGTCTCAATGCTAGTACGTTAAAAATCTATGAGATTCTGCAAAATGCTGACGGGCAGATCCTTTTTTGTTTACAGCTTTCGGCAAAATTGCTCTTAAAATCGTTTTTCATTGTTATTTAGAATTTCAAAAAGTGCTGTTTCTTCGAATAACATTGAAGGATTTTTTTATTGCTTTTGACTTTTAATTCATTTTGAGTTATTCCGCTGCATCGAAATGGTTGAGTTTCTTGCAAACGCGCATTTTAGTTTTTGATTTTAAACTTTGAATAAAATAATAAAATTTTATTGAAATTGGTTTGAGAAAGTTATAATCGGACTCGATTTTGCACTGTTTTTTTTTCTGTTTGAATAAAATACTTGCTTATTTCCAAAATTTAGTATGCTTTTGTTTAAGTTTTTACTAATTTATGTATTTTGCAATTATTGAGCCCAATTTTTCGCATAATTCTATGCATTGCATTGTTTTGTTCTCCGTTTTTGTTATCTAAAGCAAATGTAAGATGCTTGAATAATTTATACAAATTTCCTCAGTACTTGATTTTTTTTGCTTTGCCGTTGCTGTTCATGGATGGGTTCAATAGTTTTAGTTGTGTTTGCAATTGGTGGTAAGTTTGAAAATATTCTAGTTATGTAACGTTAAAATAAATTATTCTTGAAGGTTTTACGCTTTAACTTAATTGTAGTCGATTTCTGAGACCTTGAAACATTAATTATGTTAGACAAGAATTTTCAGCTACGGTACTGCTATGCATTGTACTGCCGTGCCTCTGTCGCCGATTGCAATATTGTATAGTGTTAACTAAATTGTCGTTTGGGATACATTTGTGATAGAAGCTTGATCACCTGGGCGGTTAGTTACTTCACGATTGCACGTTAGTTTAATCTATCAGATAGCCTCATCTTGTGGTTTATCTTTATAATCTATGTATTTCTGTTCCCCCTATCAAAGTTGTGTAAAGCACGTTCCACGTCTTTGATTTTTTAATTTGATTCTGTGTCGATCGACGTCCTTTTAAAGATACTGTCCGCCGGCAGAGTGGTGTGATGGTTGAGCATTAGCCTAAATGCGAAAGTTCACAACTGGCTCTAGCCGGTGGATTTTCAAGATGCAGAAAATCCTCAGCGTAAGATCCTTTTGGCATTCATTTGACCTTCAATACTCTTAGCAAAGTTAAATACAAACAACAGTTTCGCATCAAAGAGAACAATTGCTTCCATCAAGAAGGGAACTGGGCTTCGAAATTCTCTTGGTAATGGCTATCCTTCGATAGCTGTGTCGGTAATGGCTATCCTTCGATAGCTGTGTCGGTAATGGCTATCCTTCGAAAACTGTGTCGGTAATGGCTATAATTCGATAGCTGTGTCGGTAATGGCTATCCGTCGATAGCTGTGTCACATGAAAGAACAGATGCCAGCTCATGTAGTCTGAAAAAAGGGGAAAAATCATTATTATATAACACACACCCGAGTACTCCGTATGTACCAAAAGTTGGGGTTTCCCCTGCTGGATTGGACCCTTAACGCTAGAACGACTGACATTTTCTGTATACCTAGAAAGACTGAAGGGGCCAGTGTGGCCCCTAACCATTTTTGGAGTGAATTCTTTTAAAAATTCCTCCTGAGGGAGTTCACATGCCTGATACACCTTCTTTCATGACTAAATAAAAACTTAGTACTTAATTATTTTTAGTTTTTCTCTCTATTCTGGGCAAAAGGTTGAATTAGTTTTCCTTTCTAAGAGGCCTTTCAATGGCCACCGTTAGGATGGTAAGCAGTCGGTACTGTTTATAGCATTTGGATATCCAACCGGCTGCATAAAGAGGAAGTTACAGGTTAAACTAGAGTGAATGGCATTTTTTTATGCTACAACAATTAGGAGAAAGGAAAAAAATAATTTTAGTTGTCAAAATGCTTAGGGGCCACTGTGGCCCCTCCCGTCTTTCTAGGTATAAGGATCAATATTAACAGTACTATGGGGTGAATGATTAAATGATTAAACAAGCATTCAAATAGTGTCATATAATGAAAAGTCAAATTCCATTAAGTTCCTTTAGATATTATCCGAGTTATTAAACAACAAACTACGCGAGGGGCCACACAGGCCCCTCCGTCTTTCTAGTGTTAAGACAGCTGTTTTTCTTTCCTTTTTTGATTCAGACCGGAGACCAAACTATCTCTGGCTCAACACCCTCAGAGGTTATTGATTTACTTGGACTGCTTTGTGACATATACTTATTTAATGGTGTCCCAGTCATCTTTAACGAACACAGAAGATCTTCTACCGGCAGGCATCGAACCCGGGACCCTTCGGTTACGTGCCCGATGCTTTATCGATCAGGCTACCATGAACTGGAGAAATCAATCCCCCCATTGAGAAAGATAGAAATATAGTCCCCTTGGTTCGGAACACAATGATCATGATATTTAGGACAATTGATAGCGTGTTCGGTTAGTGCATGATTACAACGTGTGCAAATCTTTAGAGCTTCCATCGGAATCGTTTACTGTCGAACCAGAGAAAATTTTTTGCAGCTACCAAAAAAGAGGACTGTTCTAAAGGATGGAGAACACTGACTTAGGAGACGAACATTTTAGAACTTTCCTCAATTCGAAAAAAAAATGTCAGTTCATCTATCGGATCCGTGTTATTTTTGTATATATTGTTACAAATTCTGTAAATAGTAATCATTATAGTAACGTAACCTGTAAATAGTTTCCCGTAATGAATATACAGCCCCTATACATTCGGCTGAAGTATACGATCCCCTATTTTTCACTGATAAAATTTATGAATGAGAGAAATAAAATAACGGTCTACGATTTTCGAGAAGCATTTGGAATCTTGTGAAATATTTGAGAGCTCTCTTTTCGGTGTGTATAAAAGCCGTTACGCCGGATAAAAAGTTAGTTTCGAGTTAGTTTTTGCTTGTGAATCGTTGCAACGGAACGCTGGAGAGCATTTTTTGCTCTGTTTTGTGAAGCCTTTTGAGCTGTTGTTTTTCGTATTTGGAAGTAAATACGTGTGTAACCGTTGAGTTTACGGTGTTGTGTGATATTTGCTTAATTGCTGATGATTAATTTAGCAGTTGTTGACGATCTTTCTTGTACATAGTGTAAATAAATTTCCTGTATTTTTAATCAAGAACTGTGTCGTCCTTTCAAGAAAGTTGGAAATCGCACCGGATCCGTTACAATATTATCTTCTACTACCCACCGTTAGGCTTTTTCGTGCTGGCGTAGATAAATATGTGCAGGTTCCATTCTCGTAACAAGATCAGGTACATGTGATGTAAGCTATAGATATAGTTCCCTCCCAAGAAAGAAAGCGCGTTTAGTTTTTTCAGACAACTTTGTTTTTTTTTAATACTAAATATGACTTCCTAGACTTGCAACATAGTTAAAAAAAAATTACTATATAGGGTGTCCGAAAAATCCTTGAACAAATTTAAAATTCATAAAAAAAAGCAATAAATTGCCGTATGAATATGCTGTTTGCGCCAGAATACTTGAAAGGCTCAAGAATCTCTAGTAACATTGTAAAAAATGAAGGAAAAAAAGTGTAATAAGCTTTTGCTGTATTTTCACTGTAAGAGAAACAAGCGCCATGTCTGGTGCTTACTCATTTTATTAAATAGAAAGCAATACCTTTCACTACCAGAGTTCAATGTACCGTATTCCATTCACCGTATGTTGTTAGAGGGTCTGGGTCAAAATCCCAACAGCCCAAACCCCGACAAGCCGGAAGCCCGACAGACGGTAACCCGACTGCCCGATATCCCGACAGGGTCGAAATCCCGACAAGCAAGAATCCCGACATGGTCGAAATTCCGATAAACCAGAATCCCAACATGGTCAAAATCCCGACAAGCCAGAATCCCGGCATCGTCAAAATCTTGACAAGCTAGAATCCCGATAGAAGCAATATCCAGACAAAATCTAAATACAAACGCTCAATTTTGCTTTATAAAAGACAATTTTTAATTAAGGGTGCTCTTCACTGAGAGTCTGAAAGATTCGGATCTAATGTTAACCTACGGAGAAAGTTGGAGCTTGTTTTACAAATTCCTGTGAAGTTTTCGGATCCGGTTTTTTTTCTGAGTATTTTTCAAGACCATGTCTGTTTCTTTTAGTTTTTACTTTTTTGATGTGTCCATTCTCCGATTTTTTAAAATTCGAGAAAAAATGAATTTCTTCGAAAACGAGGTACTGTTGGACATTTCGCTCTGTAAAACATCTGCAACTCGTGCTATCGAAATTTTAAGAACGCCCTGACACGCAAAATATTTCCAGCTCTCTTTTGAGATCTTGTTTGAAATAATGCGACCATTTTTTAAACAAATATCATGTTCTAACTATTGAAAAAAATTTCAAAATACGTTCACTTTTTGCATTCGCCCCGCCCTTTATTAGAAACCTCCCCTTTTTGAGGGGTAAGCACAGACTTAAGGGGTAAGTGCTAATGGGGTGTAAGATTTATTACCCTCTCATTAGTTCCCCTCAATGACCTCCGCTGGACGTCCTTTCTTCTTTCCTCTTTTCCTATAAGGCTTTCGTGAAGAATCAAGTGCTTTTGAAAGTGAATCCATGTAGATGCGTGCTATTAGCTGTTAAATTCGCAACATCTGCTTTTTTTCAAATTTGTGGTTTGAAAAGAAATAGATTTGAAAGGAATATTTCTGAGTCAAATTGTTTATTTACAATATAATGAACATTGTTACAATGCTGTCGAATGCGAAAAGTTGACATTTTTCCCTTCCAGTAGAAAAATATTTTTATATATAGATTAAATCGTATTCCAGATACTGGGTATTTTGCATCGTTTTACATGTGTTTTATGTTACTACAAATGGTACACACATAAAGTGCTTTCCACAGCTCAACAAACATTTTTGAAAATTATTTGTGTCTTTAAGAGCCAGACTCGTCAAATTTCTTTAGAAGGTTTGGGAGGTGGAAAATTCAATTGCGGAAAACATTCCGTACACCAACATACTCATTAAACACATAGAAAATCATGAAAAATATATTAGCAATTTAATATAATTCAGTTAATGTAAAAAACACACCGTGGTAGAATTACTAAGCATTGTATGTATTAGTTTTAATGACGTTTTCAGCCTTATGTTGCCGACAAAGCTAACTAAAATGTGAACAATATAGAATGGGGGTTACAAGTTTTCACTGTTTTCTATTTTCATTCTCAGAAGCTAGATCAGCATTTTAATACAATGTAGAAAAAATTAATTACAGGCATAAAGGTTTTCAGGTCACATAAGCACCCCCCCCCCCTTAAAAAAACATCATTAAAGATCGTCTTAAATTTCGTTTTTATGGCTTTAATTTCAAAAAATTTCGGGAAGGGAGTTTGTGAAAAGTCCTTCTTTGACCATAAAAAAAAAAAGTCGTCTAAAATTGCATTTTTGGATTTCAAAAACCTGCATGTCCCCAACGTTATTAAAGATGGCCTACAATCATGTTTATAACACTTTAAAAATTTTGCCTCCCCCCCCCCCCCCAACATCACACTAAGACTGCGTTTTTAGACTATTTCGAAAAATTTCGGGGAAAGCTTCCGAACTCCCCGTTTCCTAACAGAATTGAAGAACCTGAAATTGTGTTTTTGGCGTTTCAAGTTCAAAAATTTGCTGGTGGAAGATCACAGGACCTCTTACTTACTTCCAAATACTACCAGAGATCGTCTAAAAGTGCATTTTGAAAATTTTTATTTTCGAGAAAATTAAAAGGCATAGCCCTCAAACAGAGTGCTTGGGAAAATAGGGAGTATTTCTGAGTAAATAGTATGCTTACGATAAAGATCATGTTAATTAAATATAGAAATGGTTCCCTCTCCTAAACAAGAAGCTAAATCCTTTCTCTCGCTGTATTTACATATTACTAGGAGTCAATAGAATGGAAAATGTGGGATCTCAAAAAAGATTTTTGTTCTATACGAATGAAAATTACTTGATAATCATTGGATTGGAACATTCATTTTATTCTGTGACTGAAGACAGGATACGATAATTTTTCGGCACAGAAGTGCGTAACACAGAACTTAAAAGAAAAAGTTTGTCTTGTTTGTTTTTTTTTTTAATTGTGAACCCTTACTTGTACCTATAATTGCTTTCCTAAATGTAAGCTGTTCATTTTCATTTTTGTTTCAACTTTATGTATTTCCTGCAAATCTGTTTCTTGCCCTTTTTTTATTTTTTATTATTGATTCATTAAATGCAAGATGCATGAAAACGAGGCAGAGCGATAAAAACTTTAAAATCTGGCAGAGCGAGGCGTTGAGATTTTTTTCCATCTAAGTATTTCGAGATTTTTTTTTTTTTTTTTTTCAGGCAGATATACATGTAGGTAATATTTTCGTGCCTCCTGAGAAAAAGTACAACCCTTAATATTTATTATGACAACTAACGAGGATCAGACACTCACAAGACTTATTAGAAAATTTTAATAAAAGCTCAATGTGTTGAAGTAGAAGCACTATATACACTATATGACCAAAAGCATTGGGACACTTTCAAAAATTCACATGTTTAGGGATTTCTCGAGAAATAATAGTCCAATTGCTCTATAATTTGTTTCGCATAAAATGTATACTCTAGTTGTCATTTTCCAATAAAAATTAAGTCTGCTATTCATTTAGGGGACCGACAACAAATTGAGTAAAAAAGTTTTTTGATAATTTTTCATTGCAAATTGCTGGGAATAAGCTATAATTTTCAGAAATGAGTTAAAAATCTATCAAAAACTTATTTTTATATTTTTGTGAAAGTATCTCTTATACCCATGGAAATATAAGCATTTCTTTCAAAAATGCAAAATTTTTTTGAAGGTTTTCGCCTTATATTACGCAGAGTATTTCGTCAAACGTTACTAAACTTTTAAAATATTTGACAGCATTTTAGAGAAACATAATAATAAAATTTGAAGTTAAAATATTGAAAATTTGTTGAAATATGAACAGTTAAAGCTATTAATTTTTCACTGCGCAGACACGAAAGATAGCAATTTATAACGTTCATAATTCAAAGCTCAGATACATCCTACAATCCATGAAAAAAATTCCACCGCAATTTCTTTAAATTTTAAAAAGTTATCAGCAATCTAATGAGCCGAATTTCTATAATTCTAGGATAGGCGACGAATGGTAAGGAATTGTTAGCAAACTGGCAACACTTTCCTGCCATCGCTATAGAGTGATTCATGATAAGAACAGATTATTTGTTGCTGGTCCCCTAAATGAATAGCAGACTTAATTGTTATTGGATTTGACGTCTGGAGTATACTTTTCATGAGAAAAAAATTACAGAGCAGAGAGCAATTGGTCTTTTATTTTTTGAGAAATCCGTAAAATTGTGAATTTTTGAAAGTGTCCCAATACTTTTGGTCATATAGTGCATGTAATACCTCATGTATTTTGCCGAATTTAGTAACTGGGAATCTGAGACTCTAAAAGTGCTAGGTTTAGTTTTATTGCAAAATTTCAACGCAAGATAGTTTACAAACATTGAGAGTGGGGGAAAAAGTGATTTTTGCCTTTGAGCTTGGAGCAGGGTGAGCACCCTTGCATACAAAGATCAGAGAAAAATCTTTAATTTTTCAAATTCAGGAAATCCTTATCCGTAGCCGTCCGCGACTTTGCCGTTGTTATGCTCAATTTGAAAGAACTTTCACCATAACAACCCCTTGAGAAATGCTATCGTAGCCTTCTCATCTGCATATAGTACTTAGATAAATAAATAAATATTTTTTCAAAAAGAAAAGGATTCAAAGATAAAGATTAGGGGAATTTTCTGGTCACCAGTGGTGAGAAAAGGTATTTATAGTAGCCACATTTTTTTCTAGTCGCCACTACATTTGTAAAACAGGTAACTAACCAACAAAGTAGTATTTAATTTAGCACTAAAATATAAATATTATCAGTTCAAATAAAGGTTAATGTAACTAATTAGTGGCATTAATGTTTATTGTACAATCAAGTATTAACTATGCAAAGAGGATCTAGTTTCATTTTTAAGAATGTTTTCTGCTAACTCGGATGGGGTTGGGGAGAGTGGCAAACAGGCAGAGGAAGTGAAAGAATTTCGCCAACCGGTAACTAGTTAGTCCCCACTTTTATTCGGCACTCGATTTTTCAAATTTATTAAGTAGGATCATCCATTTTTAAAGAATATTTTTTGGTTAGAATTTGGAGTTCATTTCGTTAAAATTCAGTGTGGTCATGCAGGCTATCTTTTTTTTCCTTCCTTTTTTGATATTATCAATTTTCAATAACGAACATTTTTCTAAAAATAAAACGAATTTATAAATTTATTGCAAATATTCATTCATTCGTTAATTTTTCCTAGATGAGATCAGGAACCGTATTAATGGGGGAAAAAATCTTCGTTTCAAAAATTAATTTTAGTGCGAATGCAAATAAATTAATATCACAAGCGGGATTGCAAAATGCCGCGCCTTTTACACTGAGTTATTTTTCTTTTACCTATGTAGTCAAGACTCAAGAGGGAAAGAACTAGAATTTCCTTGGAAGGGTCTGTAAAAAGCTGCGGTTTCATTTCGCCGTCAGCTATTACCTCCTTCGACTACTCTGCACAGCAGGGGAGCGTCCGGTCTGTCCCCTTGCAAAATGTGACAGGTCACATGATCCACACTTTCATCGGCCACCGCTCGTTCTATTGGTTGTTGAAGTGTCAATCACTTCACTGATGTACACTGCTTTCGTTTAAAGAAAAGGCCCATTTTCAAGCGAGATGGTTTTTCTTTCCCACTGAAGAGCAGCCTTAAATACTAGCCGCCTTCGGCTGTTGCCTCGTCCGCGACACAGTTATATATGGTCAGTTTTTAATATAAGTTTACATATTATTTAATACGTTCACTTCTATTATACACATATTACATGTATAGTTTGCGTATTACATATTACTATTTTTGTGACCACTCTCTTTTCAATATGAGTTCAAATGATATTTGGTACAAGCATGGAACCACATATGATTTGGTACTGAATGGTTTTTAGTTCCAAATTCTGCAAGAGGGTAGCGCGATGTTTTCTATGTCATGCGGGACTTCTATCCCAAGAAGTGATTAACGGATTTAGAAAAAGGGTAGATCTCAGAGGGTACAGATGATAATTCGATTTTGGAACAAATAGCTTCAGGAGGGCGGAGGAGTAGAACGTTTTTTTCTCATTATTTGTGACTGTCATGTCTCGAGAAGTAATGCAAGAATTCAGACAAAATTTGGTCTGCAGACTTTGTGAAACACAAGGTGCTGGTTTTTTCGAGAAATCACGATTGCTTATTCTTCTCACTTGTTGAGCAATCACGATTGCTTATTGTTCTCACTTGACCAGCCTTGGCGTTTGGTTCCTTTCTCAGCTTGGACCAGGGGCCTCTGCAGCACCATCGGCCTCTGTTCCTGAGCACTATCTCCCGGAATCCGCTGCTCCTGGTCGGTGGTGTCTATGCCCTACACACACGCACGCTTATACACATGCCCACTCACGCACAAACTCACTCGCACGCCTACGTACATGCACACAGGTCTACTCACACACACAAGCATACATACGCACGCGCGCCTACACACACCATTATACACACGTAACCGCCCAGGAAGAGGGGCAGGTTTGGGGGGACAGGAGCCGTTTCTAGTAACCTCTGTTCCAATGAGGAGGGTCGTGTCGCAATTCGTGATTACGAAAAGCATAATTTGAATTCAAAATTTCAGAATACAAATTAATTTCTTTTTTATTTTTGTGTGTTAATCCTTTCAAAGAGATGGCGCAAACAGATATTATTTCTCGTTAACAATGACTGCTATTATCTCAAGAAGTAGGGCAAGGTTTCAGGCAAAATTTAGCGTACAGGTGCAAATTTAATTAAACAGGCACTATTCTGTTTTAAGTTGATTTTTTAAAATAATTTTGAGAGTCATAATTAGCGTAATTAAATAACAATGAAAAATAATTTAAATTTTAAATTTTACTTTGTTTGCCTCAAGATTAGCCAAGAGAGAAAAATAAAGAGAATTTGAGCAAGCTTTAAAAAAAATCTAAACTAGCAAAGTATTTTTCCTTTTTTTTCTTTGTAGAACTGTAAATACCGGGAACATTAAATAAAAACTGAATTAACATTCTTTCGCAACTAGTTGATGGGCTGCTTGGCATTATTGGGATTTCGACGTTGTTGGAATTTTTGCAGGGTTGCGGAGTCAGAGGAAAAATGACCGACTACGGCTCCGATTCCGGGATTTTAGAGCCTACACTTTCGACTTTTTTACACCAAAACCAGACCGATTCAGTACGACCAGTCCAGCACTGGCAGAGTTGCGGACTTTAAGGGAAAATAACTGACTCCTACTCTTGAAATTTTAAACCTTCGACTCCAGACTCCTCAACTTCAAAACCAGCCCGACTCCGATTTCTGCAGCCCTGGATATTGAACAGGCCGGGATTTCGACCCTGTCGGGATTTTGGTTTGTCGAGATTTCGACCCTGTCAGGCTTCTGGCTTGTCGAGATTTCGATCCTGTCGGGATTTCGACTCTGTCGAGATTCTAACTTGTCAGGATTTCGACTCTGTCGGGATTCTGGCTTGTCGGTATTTCGGCTGTCGGGATTACGTCCGGATACCGTTGTTAGAACAGTGTCTAAACGGTACTCAAGTTCATCCCATGTCCATAAATGTTGCACACATTAAACTATGGTAATCAAAGGTTCTGCTTTCTGTTTAATTTATTGATTTAACGCGTCACATGACGTTTCTTTTTTTTACTGTGACAACACAGTGATTACTTATAATTGCACTATTTACTGTATTTCTTCTTTAAAATTTTACGATGTTGAAAAAAAAAATTCTTGAACCTGTGAAGTATTATGGCGCAAACCACATATTCATGCGACAATTCGAAGCTTTACTATGAGTTTTTCAAATGTGTCAAGGACTTTTCGGACACACTGCATCAAATGATTTATAACAGATACTGCATATTTATATTATTATCCATGATCAATAGTATAATTGTAATAAGAGTGCGGAACAAATCGTTCAGGAAAAAATGCTTATAGCCAAAGGATCTCTCTTTGAAATATACATCTGTTTTACTTACATTTTGATCTTACCTCTCAAGAGAAATCGAGCATGTATGAAGTGGTAATGAAAGAAGATCTAACAATATGAAAATTTTAATATATTACAGACATTTTATTACACAGCTTTTAATGTATGCATTTTAATGTTAGTATAATTTTTTTTCATAACATTTAAGGTTAAAGTAGTGGCCAGTGCTTCAGTAGTGGCTACTTCAAGCTTACATACTTTGAAGAAACAAATGAAAAATAATATGATGTTGTGTTGGTACTTAATGTAGCTGTCATATTTAATCAATGTTATTTATCAATTATTGGAATTTAAAGTAAGTAATGTAAATTCTTCGGATAGGAGAATGTTAAATGGACACTACTTAAATTTTCAGATTTTGGAGTAGCCACTACTGGATCAAATTTGAGGTTTAGGAAAAAATTGATAAATATCGAACAAATTGAAATTCTGACATTTTTAGAAATTGGGACTATTCAGAAAGAGTTGGGCTATAATACGCTCATTGAGTTTCAAAAGGGGCATTTAATATTGTAGACCTACAGTTTAAAAATATATTTCACTGTGGCCACCACAAGTGCGTTTTAAACCTTGAAGGGGCCACTACTGGTGTGTTTACCTTACTCATGTTTTAAACTTTTTTTCATTATATTACTATGTGCAAGAGATTCTATACATAGGATTGTTTCTCTTTTTATATAGTGGAAATCAAGGTGGGCTGTTGTCAGCAAACTGTCTCCTGTTGCAGGTTCGTTGTTTCTTTATAAAATCTTATAATAATAATAATAAACAAATATATTTCTTTAATAGTTTATATTACATGGTATGTAATGAAATCTGTTTAATTAGTAAACGTTATTGGTTTATAATTCTGATAAATAATTTCTAAGTCGTTATTCTGATAAAGTGGAAAAAATCCTTTTTTGTTATAGTACCTGATAACATCCAATTTGTATCTGTTTAAAAGTTTCATATACTGTGACTTTTGAAGGCTAAAAGGTTGATATTTTTGATTTTAGAGACTACAGCTATTCCAAAGAAAAGTTAATAGTATATATCAGTTTTTTAACTGCTGTATTTCAGGCTTAATCTCGTCAGTACATATCCAGTTTTTTAATTACTGTTATTACAAGAGGAGTGAGCACATAAAGTAATCTAATGCATTATGTGTTCTCAAACTCATTTGTCTGACTCTTTGAATTAGGAAATTTTGGCTCATAGTGTAGAATAACAATGCCTCACATACTCTATAATGAGTTATGATATACTCATATGGCTGTACAGTAGACCTTCTTTATGCTATGTCAAACGCTTTAGAAAAGTTGAACTATTTCAAATGTGATGTTCAGAGCTTCTCTATAGTTTCACATAAAGTTATGCTTTTTTTAAATTAAGCAATCTTCATAGTTTGAATCAAAGCATGGCCGCACTTAATTCTTATAGGTCGTGACATTCGCTGAAACTCATGGCAACAAAGAGGGCGCTCCCTGTTTTCGATTACGTTGTCATTGATTGGTGGATGCTAAGGATTGGGTTCAGTGCCTCTTGCGGTCAAAATGGACGACATCCAATCCAAAATAAGCAAACTTTGAAACGTTGATATTGATTGGTGGATGCACAGGATTGGGCTCAGTACCTCCTAAGGTCAAAATGTGCGACATATGAAGTTTCGAATTTTTCCAGAATTGCAAAAGCAGATCATAGTTTCATCGGTTTAAAACAGAAAAATCATAAATTTTCAAGGCCCGTCAAACGTCAGCGCCATCTAATGGGGCCACGATCAAAGTATTCAGGATTTCTTAACTTTTTATTAAACTTTTCCAATTGCTGAAATGACAGAAAATTAACATAAAAATGTAGCACAATGCGAACATTTTTTTTCTTCAAAAGGTACAATTAGTACATACTCGGACTACAGCTAAATTGCTCTGGACAATTTTAAAAGTTCATCGACTTAAAATCCCTTATTAACGTCATCGATCACAAATTTATGTTCACCGGAAGCGATGGAAAGTTTTAAATATTTTCCACTGAGTAGTTCTCCAACATGTAAAGAAATTGCCAGAGTTGCGAATATAATGTAAAAACTCGCATTGAAGGAAATGCAAGTGCTACTCCCATGTGCTCCTACACAAACTGAGCCTTATCCACCCATCCATTTCTATTTGACAGAGTATTGCCTACTCCGAAATTTCATTTTTAATTCACTTTTGTTTTTTGCATTTTTAAAAACTAAAATTTCCAAATATCTGTTTTTTTTTTTAATATTTTAATTCACACGTTAGTAATGGAATACTAAGTTATGTATTTTTAATAATTTATCAACTATATACATAACTAATAAATAAGTGTTTTTATTCTAGTTTTACTTCAAACTTCGAAAAATATTTCTTTATTTCTATCAGTATCATTCAACCACGATGTAATCTTAGCTTCTTCGTCACGTCTTCCTAAAAGATCGATTTATTTCTCCTTAACACTATTTTCTTTTGCGTGTTCTGAATCGGCACATTTCATAAGCTAGACGTCGTATTCTTCTGACGTATTTGAATTCTTGGATAGCAAAGTTTTCTGCTTGTGATTGATGCTTTTACGATAGATACTTGTTAACTTTGTGCAGAGTTTTAAAGCTGCGATTTGTTTTTGGAATCGTGATTGAATTTTTAAGTTTCTTGATTTTAACGTGAGAACATACAGCTGCAAAAATATCAATGTGTTTTTCAGTACAAAAGAAGAGTGTTTTGTGCTACTATTGCTTTTTGAATCATCATGGAAGAAATTTAGAAATTGTTTTTAA
This sequence comes from Uloborus diversus, assembly GCF_026930045.1. Lineage (NCBI taxonomy): Eukaryota > Metazoa > Arthropoda > Arachnida > Araneae > Uloboridae > Uloborus > Uloborus diversus. Next base: position 49,277,105 of record NC_072732.1, read on the forward strand.
TGTGACATTTTGAAAAGAAAGTTTACTTTTGTAATAATTATCTTTAAGAAACAACTTATCAATAAAAAAGTTTTTAAATTGTATTGTCATTTGGAGGCCAGATAGAAATCCGCAATCATTTTTCAGCTATGAAAATATTAGTTTATTTTCTCAATAGCTTAAATGTTGCCTCATTCAAGCAATTTTACAGGCAATTTAATTGGAGGGGGTTGGGTACCCATATTTAACCTATGCTTGCTTTATTTCTACAAAACCCAATGAAGCCAGACTTCTAATTAGTTAAAAACAAATACCTTTTTTGAAGAGTCACGTATGAACAGATAGCGAAAAGGCTAAAACTTAGGCCCAAGCAACCGAAAGATAGACAAGTAATAGGAGCCGAAAAATTGTACTTATTTGCCATATCACAGGGAATTTGAGTCAAAATGGTTCAACCAAATAGCTGTTGATAAGGAAGAAAACGCCAAAAGCGTATGGAGCAATATTGAGGAATTTTGCAAAACTAGATAGCCAAAACAATGTTCAGAAACATACTAATGTGATTAAAAAGTAAGATGCCTTCTGTTTTCCAGCGGAACAGCAAACTAATTACTATTTTTTATTAAAAACTTATTCTTTTTTTTTATATTTCTGGAAAAGAAGATTAGCAACTTGCAGTTTTTTTCTAAGCGTCTATGTTGAATTAGGGTCGTTCAAAACTAGATTTGTACTTAGTAGCTTTGGCACAACTACTGTAAAACACAACGCTGATACATATGTTCCCCTAGAGAAAAATGTTTGAAATTAACAATTATCACTGACTTACAGAAACTATTTGATGGAGTCAATAGTTAGTTCAATGTTTGAAACGCATTTGATGTTCATAAATAATTTGCAATTGCCTCTGTCGTACAAGATTAATATCACCTAGAGCCGAAAAATTCTTAATTGACGTCAATTATTATTTACATCCTAAAGATCTGGATGAAAGATAGACTTATACTCATTTGTTTGAGCGTTACGAAACTCTTATGGTAGTAGTACTGATGGAAATTGACACTGATAGTTAAAGCATACTTTTCCGCAAGTAACTAAAATTATGAATTAAAAAAGACCCCGAAGTCGCAAATATAGAATCAAGAGGAAAAATTGAAAATCCTTTTAAAAGTCTTGTACAGTAAAATCTGTGTAAGTTGACCACTTGCGGTGCACTCTTTAGTGGTCAACTTACAAAGGTTTCTTTATGTGATAAGGGGTAATTCCGTGCCTGAAAAAAGCGGTCAACTTAGACAGGTGGTCAAAATCACCGGTTTTGCTGTACTATTAAAAATCATTTACAAGTATTTTATTTGTTGACAAATAGAAACTGAGAGCGGATAAAAAATTTCAATCATTGCGTTTAATTTTCTTGTCGACCAACAATGAATTCGGTTACCAATCGCGTGAATCAAGGATTAGCCATATATAAAATCTGCTTTCAAAAAATGTAATAATTCGAATTTTATGTATATGAAAGTTCTTAACTCATTCTATCTGATGCAGAAAAAATTACTTTTTATTTTGGTACTAAATTTTTAAATATGTTTTCCCTATCAAAACCGCGAAAAACCCTTCATCCAAAGACGCAACCTAGCTAAAAACACTCTCTATCAACTCTCCTTTCGAACATTTTTTTTTTTTCAAAACCGGTTCAGCCGTTAAAATGCCACAGATACACATACACGTCCAACTAATAACCCTTCCTTTGTGTGTCGGGGATTAAAAAGCAACATAAACAAGATTAGTCAAATTGAGAAGAGACACTGTGATCATAAAATTAGGGCTAAAATTAATCAAACAAAATTATAGGAAAACCTTTCAGTACTGTTTTTCAATTGAATAGAATAAATGAAACTAGTAAATATTTTGCTCATTCTGTTTTCCTTTTTTCTTGTTACTGAGTTAGTATTTGTAATGAAAGGTAGAAAAAAATAAGCACTTTCATCTGACTAGAAAGAAGTAAACTATTCGAAAAGTGGAGAAACAAAAAATCATAATACCGTTGGACTTTATGGACCAACATGTGACAAAGATACATGATCAAAGCACGCTGCTCCATCATAGGCAGGATCTGATTATTGAAAAAGCCAACTAGGACGTGGCCAAGTGACCCCAAATTTTAGGGGTCCCGAAATGGCTGAACATGTTTTAATCAAAGCTAAAATTTTAAGGTTTGACTACAGAGCCCCCCCCCCCCCCCAAAATGTCGCCTAGGTCCTCTAATATCTTAATCGGATCCTAACTATAGGACAGTAATAATCTCCATAATTAGTACTATATAATTTCAAAAGCAGTAATTAATTTCTCTTTCCCTTTTTTAAAAATGTGCATTGAAAGTATACCAAGCTATATGAATATGAGTTTTTTTTAATACTAAACACAACTATAATAGTGAGTAACTAACTAAAAGTCTACCATTCGATATAAGCGAAAAATAGGATAACATTTAAATTAATCTATTGATTGTAAGAAATTTTTTCTAATTTACGATTCGAGCATTTTTATTGATAAATTGAGAACTTGTAAAGCAATAAAAATTCCTTCTACGTCTCAGACTCTGCTCTTCTTTTATTCAATCGAAGTTTTTGCCCTAGACCACTTATTCATTTTCCGAGTTCATTAAATTGATTTTCTCGAATTAAATTTCATTTTGCGGGTCAAAATAACTTATTAGATTACTGTCAGTGATTAGTTTAATCTGCAAATATTAAGAAAGAAATATATTAAAAATACCGAACCGCATTCTTCCGAATTCCACTTAAAACCCAGAAGTCATATCTTCAATTTTTAATAATATTTCTGAATTGCCACAAATCGCATTTTTAAATGAAAGTTAATTTTTCATTTTTATTTAAACATATCTCCAAAATTGAAATCCCTCGCACGTTATCAATTCTTGAAGAGTTTTTTTTTTTTTGTATTTGAGAGATGAAATACATTCCACAAATCGCACACTTAAAAGCGAAATAAAATTCTGCATTGAAAAGTTATTTTCGAATTGAGATAAACGCTTTCTAATCTTTGGTGGAATAAATAATGTGCAATGATAAAAATTTTAGCACCATTTTGACTTAATTAACGCCTCATGAATTTCAGGAGAATATATTTCAAAAATTGAATGATTTGCGACCGTTGCTCCGCTGCATTTTGTCTTTTATCTCAGTCTTTTTTATAACAAAATGGTGCTTTTCTGCTCTTCGTTGTCGTTTTGATTTCTTTCTCTTTTGGCCTTCGTAACCAATTAACTGAGTCGTTATTATTTTGCAATTACATGTACCGAAATTCTAATTTCTTCTTATGGAGAAAGATTATTTTTCTGCTCGAAGTTCTTAAGCCTTACAGATATTCCCATCAACCTTTTTTCTCTTTAATTAAATGTATTGATTTTCTACAATATAAAAGTATTTGAATCGATCTTTCTGTTTTAGATCTAAAATCATACAATGGTTTCTTTATTGAGGCGTTAGCATTTGAAAATGGTGTAAGTCAAAAAACGGTTTCTTATTGCTTACTTGCAGATGTATCCTAGTCTTGTCTTAGTCCTATTTCAGCCTTATTTAACAAGCTTGAATTCTACCAGCATATGATTTTCATAAATTGAAAGACAAAAAAGGGAAACATCTGCAGTTTGGAAGAAGTAAGCAAGTAACGTAGCTTTATTGTACAGGCTTGATTATTTGGTTTCCGCTGAAAAAAGGGGGAGGGGCGCAACAAACACCTAATTTAGACAAATCCCCGTTAGTTTTGAATCCAAAACTCGTTTTTTTTAAAAATCCTGAATACTCATGTCTGCAGATACTGCTATTTACCTGACCAGGAATGTCACACAACAGTATTCTTATTTTAGTAAGTTGTTACAATCTTAATATATTGCAGTTTAAATAATCTTATTAACGATAAAAGCGATTAATTTCTCATAAAATACCAATACTGTTATTCATACATGTATGTATGTATGTGTGAACGTGAATTCATAAATACCCTATGTGAATTCATCTGTTCTTCATATTTGTGTAAAAGCACACTTATTGTTAAGCATATTTAATTTAATAATGTAGATAATGTGTAATAAGTAAATCATTGTTTCGCTACATCTTTCGTTCGAGTCATCATTGATAATAATGATTTAGTGTGACTGCTATTATATAGTTATAATATTAGTAAGTTTCTAAAGTGGATTAAGTTTTCATAAAAACCTTCATTTTTTTTTCTTTAACTTTTTTTTTACGAATAAGTTTTTGTGACACGTGGTGAAGTTTAACTTGTTAATTTTGATCGACTTTCAATTGAGAACATCCCTTAAAATACCTTTTTTGCTTCTCTCTCTCTCATTGGTCTTCAATATTTTATTTTCATATTTACTCAAAAAATTAAATTTCCTCTTCTAAGTTATAATTGGGTTTAGTTTAGAAAAAAAAATTAATATCAAAATCCATGTAGACTTTTAAACTGATACCCAGTTATTGATTTTTAAATCAAACGGATTTTTTTTGTCTTGATTAAATTATATTTTAGCATAATTCTATCAAAAACTCATCACTTCGGAGCTTACTCAAAAAGAAATAGTTTTCAGGAAAACATCCAGTTTATCTCGATTAAAATATGAAATTTAACTAAGGATGCATGATATTAGAGCTAGGTAGCAAAATTATTATCAAAAATGTAGTTCATACAAGAAAATTATAAGACCATGTTTTTATTTTGTTTTAATTTAAACATTATTTACTTAATGTTATGCTGTCGCACTAGTAGTGATTTAAAATGTAGTAAAGATTTAGTTATTCTAGCAACTTTGTTGAAGAAGCAATTTTTTTCGGTTTATTTGCAACTTTTGTAGTGTCGGAAAAATTTATTATTTTCATTGGAACCTTGTAATTAAAAAAATAATTGATAAGAAGTTTTGTGTAGATAAGTTATTTCTAATTTTTTTCAGTTTTAAAAGTGAATTTTTCCATTCTATAGTTCTTGAAAACGGGAATAATAGAACTTGAATATTTAAAATAAAAGAAAGATAATCGTTCAGAATCTGCAATATAAATGAACTGCAGATATCATTGAAGCACTATGCTCGGTTCATTTTTATTTTTGCGTTTCAAAATCAGCCTCATAATGAAAGTTTTTGACGAAATAAGTTTAAAAAGTTTTCGTCTGTGAAACTTTTTTCTGAGCTTACACTTCAAAGCTAGCCCAGACACGTCATTATATCTTTCATGCGCTTACCTCTTTTTATATATGGCAAGATAAAAATCTTAATTCGTAGAAGTTGTAGCTCTTAGAAGATATCATTTCATTCCATACGGGGCAATGAAAACTGCTAATTTGTTCACTCTTTTTTAATTACATTTGCATGGCTTTATGTTTTCGGCATCAGATATAACATATGAAGTAATCTTCAATGAGTTGCAGATTTTTTTTCTGGGGATTTTTTTCTACCGCTTTGATGAAAATATTTGCATCCTAGTCTTTATTTTTTTTTATGAACGTATCAAGTTATCAAGCTTTTAACTTCAGTTTCAGTTACATAATGGGTAATGCACTTTTAATGGATTAGAACTGGAAATACAAGAAAAAGGAAACTCTTTTTTTTTTTTTTTTTTTGTTCTAAGCACTGAATTCTTAAAGTGAAAATGCTAAACATAGCAAGTTTATCCTTTCAAAGGATATTGTAACCCTTTTTTATACATAAGTTTAAAATTTAATACATCAGATGGTTTTTTTTATGCTTATATGAATTGAACGCGAGCTACGTTAAATTCCTCCATCTCCTATAGAAGATGAGAAGCTGCTAAAATAAAACATTTTTAAAAAAATGACCATCCGCTTTTGGCAGTAGATAATTTGCATTTCCAATCTTAATTTATAATGCTGGAATTTTTTAAGTTATTGGCCTTCTTTATCGCAAAAACTAAAAGTCATTGGATTGTTGCGCATATAAAACTGCATTTGTCATTTTGTAATGTAATACGAAGCTTTGCAGTTTCTAGTAACGAAAAAAACTGAAAAAATAACTGGTGGAGCATAACCCAGGCTCTTAAAAAATACAAACAAAATAAAGCAAAATGAGACCTTCAAAATGCTTACCCAGAACCAAACGAGCCAATTTTTCCTTCAATTATAGTTTTATCTAAAATCATCTAAATCTGTCTTTTTCTCTTAGCCATCTTAGCTGAAATATGTTTAAAATGCATCTTTTTGATACTTAAAATACAATTTTGAAACAATATGAATGTCATATGTAAAATCATTAGTAAATATACAAGCGATACAGGACCCATTCTCGCAACTGTTTCGGTTAAGTTAATTTTAACTATTAATGGGCCTATCCACGAAAATATCAACCATTAGTCCTGCACATGGTTTTATATATTTCATTAAAAAGTAATAATTTTAAGTAATATTTTTAATGTCGAAATTTTTTGCTTAAGATGTCTAACAAGTTTGTAATTGGTTTAGCAGAAAAAGTGTGTTTTTTAATATTTTAAGGCATTATTTTTAAACACATATATGATGTGTCATGTGTGAGACTAAGTGACCATTTTCCGTGGAATGGTCCTAATACATTATTTAAGTGCAACAGCTCCTTTTCTTTTTCATATACTTGCTAATTTGAGAACTCAATAAAAAATTTTCTTCAAGTGTAAATTATCGACTTTGAAAAGTTTAAAAAATAAATAGAAATGAAACACATCGATTGTTTTATTTATTCATTTAGTTTGGAAGATGGTTGCACGTCCAATTAATTTCCCCAGCCGGTTTCTTAGCGTGAACTTGCCGTGATTTGGTACGCTAAGAAGTAATTTATATCAAATCACAATCCAGTGGACTACACAGAGTGAACAGTAACCCTCTAATAAAAATTTCAAACTTAATCTACATACAGCGTGCTTTCAGCCGCGCTGAACGTACACTGAGTTCAATCTTTTATCCAAATGACTTTAATACGAAGATGGCGCTTCAACAATTAGTAAAGCCAGTTTTCCTATAAAACTTCATAATCAATTTGAACTAAATCCATCCCTAGAAAAACAATAATAATCATTTCGAATCAATCATCATCCATCAACATCCTCCTTATGTTAACAGTAATAGTTAGAGGATCTAGAATAGGTTTAAGACTTTTAATTTCCTTATCCCGCTTACATAAATCATCAAAATCTACAGCAATTTGAAATTTAACTTTTAATAAAATTCATTGTTTTAACTTTATTATTTTTGAATCCTCATAATATAACTATATTAACCTTATCTTGCTTTTTATTTATTATTAACATTGAAAAAAATGAAGAAAATTATGCATAAATAATTAATATTAAAAAAAAATAGTTTTTTTTTTTTTGGTCAGTTTTAAATATACAGCAAAACCTTTTTGTTTTAGTCTGGTTGTCCTGCAAAACATTGAATATGATTTACCATAAATAGTTCTTTCTAAACTTCCAACTGGTGTAGAATTAGAGAATATTCAAGAATTTCCTTTACCCAATAAAATTCTTACATTGGTAATGAAAGTATCATAGGAAAGTTCGAATGCACTTTCTTCTAGAAAGATATTGAATTTTGTACAAAATCTTTTTTAAATTCATCAAAGCATATGTCTCATATCAAACACAAACACGTTTACATTAGTAAGTAAAATCAAAGGATATTAATAAATTCAATCTTTTAAAAACTTTTTTAAATATTTACTTTGCAAGAAATTTTTTGGCAATGTCTTATATAAAGAAACAATCAAAAAAAAAAAAAAAGCCATTCTTAATTAGTTCAAAGTACGAAAAAAATACCCAATTCAAAAGTATTCAAGTTTCTGAAAAATAGTGATTTGAGTCGATTCTTAAGCAATACAGAGCGTTAATGAAGATGCCTAGCTTCCAAAAAATTACGTAGGTTATAGAAAAAATTTAACATTATTAAGAAAACTAATAGACAACAGCATAAGTAGTCGAGAGGAGTAAAGAATTCTGAATTTTCCTTGCCTCATCTTACACATCGTTCAAGAAAACTGTATTTACGCCCTAATAAAATGCCAAGAATATTTTGCTACAATAATAAAGTTTCCTAAAGATTAAATGTTGAAAAAGTATGCAAAAAAAAAAAAGAAAAAAGTAGAAGTCAAAGGGAATTATTAGCTAAAGATTAAATTAAAATGCACTCAAACATTCATTAGATATCGACTTGAGAGCAATCAATTTACTCATCTAATCAGACATTTATTCTTGCTATGTTGCGTGATGTATTAAACTTTAAAAGTACTCTACAAACAATGCGATATACATCCGCGGACCGGTAAACGGCAGTATCTACTGAAATGCGTTTCTAAAAAATATTTTAAAAACACATTTTGGATTAAATACTAACGATAAGGAAATGTTTTAATTGAACAGGTTTTTTCTCTTTTTTTTTCAGCGGAAACCAAATAACCAAGCTTTTTGCTTTACTAAAAATAAAACTGAATGCCTGGATCTCTGTCGGTATGATCTGGATGTCTGTGACGCGCATAGCGCCTAGACCGTTCGGCTGATTTCATGAAATTTGGCACAGAATTAGTTTGTAGCATGGGAGTGTGCACCTCGAAGCGATTTTTCGAAAATTCGATTTTGTTCTTTTTATATTCAAATTTTAAGAACATTTTACAGAGCAAATTATCGTAACACGGACGAGTAAATTACCAAATTATCATAACGTGGAATCATAACATGAGCGAGCAAATGAACATTGCAAATAGGCGAGAAATTCGTCATCATTATTTGTAAATGTACAGGCGAACCAAATGACCTTTTAATTTTCTACTACGGGCAAAGCCGTGCGGAAATCGCTAGTGTATAGTAAAACTAAAGTACAATAGATGACAAACAATGCGAAAAAAAGCTGTTACTGCTTTTTACCTGTCCGCGAAAGTATAGGCCTTGTGAAACACCCTAAAATGAACAGGCTCACGATATACTGTTATACGCAAGAAAATTTGCTTTTCCTCAAGGATCAAAACTTACACTATACAGAAAAAAATAGAAAGCCTTCTCAAGGAAAAAATGGGGTTGGGCAAAGCTTAAACCACCCTCCTGCAACGTTCTAAGGGGCTATTTCGATTGTGTGCTCAATCGTGACGTAATATGCCATGGACGGACGGACCAGCACAAAAGCCCACTTCCCCCGGTTTTTTCTCACAAAAGGCCCATGTTTTGAAAAGGATTGTTGGGAATAAAAAATGTTCGGAGATATATGAAAAAAAAAATCTTTTTAGGTGAAAGGCGGCTCCCTTACTGAGGTGGGATATTGGAATTAGTTTTTCATAAAATGTTTGGAAAAATTGCTGGAAGACGGCAAAGGCGTAGCATAGAATGCCATTGAACGTGAGAATAAAATTTGAAGATCACAAATATCAACGGTTTGAACGTGGGAAATATATATTGTAAGTTTGAATAAATTTCATTTTTGAGAGTGACATTTTAATAGAATATAGAATATATATGAATGGATGATTTCTGAATGTACTTTCACTTTATGCATGTGGAGAAACCACGAGTGAAGAATAGTAATAGGAAATAAGTACCAGAAGTAAAAAAAAAAAGACTATGTATATGTAATAGCTGAGCTTTTTTTTTTAATTAAAAGTAATATGAGATTAAGTTGAGCGTTCATGTACATCTGTACGTTTAATAACAATCATGATCAGTTTTAAAAAGATCTGTTAACAAAATTAAGAATTTCTGGCTTAACCACAACTAATTTGACCTCAGTAAAACATAGCATTATGGCTGAAGAATATACTATTTACTTGTAGTTGGAAAAGAGCATTGTGTTTTCCATTTTATACAAAAATACTACTATTACGAAAAAAATATAATTTTCTCTGCGTTCGTTTTTAAAATATAACAAATGGTAGAAAAGTTATATGGAATTATAAATTAACTTTATAATAGATTAAATAATATGGTATTTATGGTACAGTGAAACCTCCGTTAACGGACACTCCGAATAACGGACACCTCTAATTAACGGACATTTTTGCAAGTCCCAGTCCCTCAATATAGACCTTTCCATGTAATTCACTCTGAATAACGGACAGTTATTTCACAAAAAATTTCCCTTGCGATCGTAGCACTTCCGGTTTTTTTTCTTTTCACAGAATATCTTAGTAACTGCTTGCCTTACTTACAAAGCTTTTCATCCTCCACAACTGATATCCCCCCCCCGTCATTTCCTTATTACTGTTTCTTGGAATTAAAAGAGTGGTAATGGGCAGAGGCAGCGATTGGGTCTTGAAAGTTGGGGGCAGAAAAAAAAAAAGCTAAAAGGCATGGTACTTTTTGCGGGCAGCAAAAAATGAAAAAGGGAAAAAAAAGTCATAGTTTTGTAACGGCTAGTTTTGAGAGTATTGAAGCAGATAAGTGAAAACTGATGACAGTCTAACAATTAACGCACGTTTTTCTTAAGATTTTAATGAATTTTGTACACAATAACTATTTAAAAGTTAAGATAAAAAAGAGGAAACTGGGCGCTTTTTCTAACTGGATCTCTCGGGAGATGCAATTGAGCAGACCGGCGCCGGTAGTAGTCGGCTTTATGGCGCCGTGGTTTCGTTGGGTTGTTTAATTTTTAGACATGAAAAAGATTTGCCCATATTCAAAGTCATATTGCCAACTGTCAATCATGCAATAGTGATACTCGAGATAAAATAAATAAATTAACCATAAAAAGTTTGTGGGGGGGAGGGGGGTTGCTCCGCCGAGTCGCCGCCGTTGGTAATGCAAAAAAGAGATGTCAAACTGTTTTAACTGATTACTTTAATTGATTAAATGCTTTTTAAGACAAGTGTGTGCTGTCAGTATACCTTTATTAAGAAAAAACAGATTAATTACACTTGACGTAAAGTGTAGTAAACCTTTCGCAATTGTTTCGATTGTGTTCTACAAAGGGAACAACAGCCCATTTTGAAAAAGGTAAATTAAGCAGTTCCTCCTAATAGCGGACACCTCCCAATAACGGACAAAACTTCTAGTCCCTTGACTGTCCGCTATTCGGAGGTTTCACTGTATTCATTTATTCTGTTCGTGACTGAAATCAGTGTGGAAACTGTTTCAGTTCTGAGGGCGAAAATAGATTCATATACTTTTGAGTTAGTGAAAACTATGCAGTAAATAAATAGATTATTAAATGCTACAAAATGCTTAGGGTAGTAACGAAATAAAATTATATTGGTGGAGTCATTCCTGTAGTTTATCTACCCCCCCCCCCCCTAAAAAAAAAAAAAAAAACTTTCTACTCTTATCACACTCAGCTCTCAAAAGAAAGAAAAACACTTTGAATGCAAAAATAAGACGGATCCTTCGCCTTATTTCAAGTTAACGATCATACTTCTGAATTTTGATCGATATTTTTTCTTTTTTTCCTATTCACTAAAGATTGACAGAAATGTTTCGCTCGTGACATCAGAATTTCAAGCTGTAAAATAAGAAAACTTCACTATAATTCTAAAACAAATTAAAGAAAAAAAACTTCTCATTGATTTAAAAAGAAGAAAAATGTAATGGGTATGTAACAATGGTAAGTAACAATTTAAAAACCTTTATCCTGCCATTAGACTTAAATTGACATGGGGTTAAGTAATTTTTTTCTAAGCTCACATGCAGGTTCAAAAATAGAAAAAAGAGCATGGGGTCAGTTTGACGTGACCCGGAAACAGCCCCGATCTACGTAACAATTATCGGATTCCTGCTGTTAAATGTTTATTTCATAAGCATTGCAGAATTTCACACACATTTCATCGTTATCGGTCGACCAAAACTTCTCACATAATCCCATTGTTGTGAAAAAGCGAAGGTGATGCAATTTTTTTTACCAGCATTGTATGGTGTAAACAAAAGTGTGAACGCATTAGTGAGTGTTTAATTGCGATGAATCGAAATTTTCACTTACAAGTGCCAGAATTTTGGTTGTAAAAACACGTATTGCTTCATAACGCTATTTATTTAATACCCAGTACACTTGGCTCTTTACCGCCGCTTTACCTTGATCATATCAAATTTCGTCTTTGTATTTTCCGGTAGATGTATTATTTATTTGTAGAGTGTGACTAGAATGGTGTAAAGTTGCTACGTACATTTAGGTTGTTGGGACTGACGTTAATTATTATACCAGTCACAGACTCACAAACTAATTAAAAAAAAAAACTTTAAAAACGAAAATCCATCTTTTATGTTAACAAAATTATTTTTTATCATTCTGTGCATATAAATATTTTTTTGCGGAAAATAATTTGGGCAGAAGAGGGTTTATAATAGAATGACTGTCGCTTAAATTTCAGCAAATATTATGACTCAGATTTGTGGCATAACTTTTATTTTGCGAGATCTGATTTAACGAAAAATTGCAGGATGTGTCGGCAATACAATTGTACTTCGACCGGAAATGATTTGTTTCATCTTGAGTTGAAATGAAAATACTGAGTTTCGTGATATAGCATATTCTTCTTGACCTTGTTGGGATATTTGATTTTAAGCAACTATCTTTTCCTTATCAAGATAAGATGGAAAAACAATTTTAGTAAGAAAATGCCCTTATCAATTTTGGATTGAAGATTTTTTTAAAAAAAAAGGCTTTACGTTTTTTTTTCTTGTTCCGTCTTCCTTTTTTATTGACAAGTTATTTAAATGAGAAAAGTAAGTATGAATGATTTCAAAAATTTAAACCTTATAAACTATTTTTAATTAACTATATACTGGCAAATTGGGCATGAGTTACACAAAAATCTTTGTGTTGTTTTTCTTTACATTTAGTTTCCGCTTTACCTAGCAATTTTGCTGGTCGCTAAGTTAAAGTTCTTGATTCTGTACTTGAAAGTACAATCAAAACTTTATATTAAAAAAAAAGATAAGTGTCATTCTTCAGAAAACGCAACTTTTGAACGCAAATATTTTTCAATTTCGAAACCTTTTGTTTTCTTTTTTTTATTCTTACATGAAAGTGTCACCTACTAGAAGCAACCATAAACAATGGCCCAGCTAAGTTCCAATTATTTTACTCATAAATAAAAAAAATGCCTTTTTCATAGAAATAAAAGGAAAAAACTTAACATTTAAAAAATATCAAAGTAGTACTTTTGTTAATTGTGCAAACAATCAGTTATTTTGATTATTAGTGGGAACATAATATTAAGCTCTCTTAATTAAAGTACGGCTTAATTAGTAGTTTCAAATGCATGTTAAAAAATAATATTTAGTAAATTGGAGTACATACAGGCAATTTATAATTCTGGTAGAATGCCAATTATTGATGTATTTTTTCTCCATTTATTTTCAACTCAGAAGTAATGACATTGATAAGGTCTGTCACGGAGGTGAGGAATTTTTCATTAATATAGGCCTAATAGATACATTTTTCATGGGCATTTTTTTTCTTCATTGTTACAATCTGCACATGTTAAGCATATAAAAGCATGCTCACTTCTTTTTTTACATCAATTTACATCACTGAAATTCAAGTTCACGGAGTTGAGAAGTCAGAATAACCATACTAAGTATTTAAAGCAAAATCTATCTTCTTGTTTTCCGACAAAAATCTCACAACTTCAACCATGACTGAAAAAAAAATTTGATGTCATTACTACCACGTGTTAATGAGGAATGGCATTTCCTGTTTAGTTAACGGAGTTGAGAAGTTTTTGTGTGACATGACTCCTTGCCCTTCTAAAACGAACTAAAACACACCATTAAAAAATTAAATATACTTGAACATTAGTATTTGAGACACTTGTGAAAAGAATAATCATAAAATAAGTATATACTTTTAATTAAACAAGTTTTTCAGCAACATAAACAGTCACAAAAGGTGTGTGACATGCCACGGAGGTGAGAACTATCGTATTAGGAACCAAAAATATACTAAAATAAAAATTATTATTAAAAACTTGTTGGCAGGTTTAAATAGATATATTTTTGATTAAATTAAAAATCATAGTTAAATGAATTGTTCCTTAAAGTGTTTACTGTAAAAGGCGTGTAACAGAAAAGTTACACTTTTTGAAGAATGACCCATAAAAGCATGCCTAATTACACTTAAATATTCGCGAGAAAAAAACGCTCAAAACTAATTCATTGCGCAAGATTTTCATTTTTGATCTCAAGTTGTTTCAAAAAACGATATTTTTTTCTGCTAACGTGTTTGTTAATTTAGTGTTAAAAAATGCTATTGATTCAGTATTTTTTTTCCTTTTCTAACGCTTTACGCACTTTTTCGGTGTTTATTTTTTATTTCCTTTTTCCTTTTTTAAGTGGTTCTTAAAAGTATTGTCTACGTATTTTCAAAAACTATTTTAATATGGAAAACTGAATTTTAAAAATGAAAATTAGCTCGGCAAAGTTTTTTCACATTTTTTCTTTGAGCTAAAATTTGAATACCTGCTGTTAAGAGGTAATTCTTTTGTAAAGTTTTTCTGCAACAGTTTTTTTTTTTTTTTTTTTTTTTTTTTTTTGCCTTTTTTGGTTTATTGATTCTTTAATTGCATCTTTTTTTCTTCAATCGGAAGAAAACATAAACATATTTTTTTTTTTCATTTTCGCGCCGGATTTTTATGCAAAAATGTAAACGTGCTCTGACTCCCCTAATTACTGAGTCGATGATATAAAATCTTGATATAGAATTGTTTCTGAGATTACGTTCTATTTTTCTAATGAAATATCTTGGAGTTTTCTTTCTTCAATCTAAAGATTTTTTTTTTTTTTTTTTGGCAGATACTTCAGTTTTTTTTTTTTTTTTTAATTTCAGCATTTATTTCAGACAAATTTATTTAAATCAGCTCGGGCTAAACTTTAGAGACCTTATTTTTTTTCTTTGTGGAAAAAAGCTGTGGCATTTCTCATGTTTTCTAAACTAAATATTGTCTTACTTAAATAGTCCTAGCTGAAGCTCATATAGCCAGAATTTGTTTCCAATGCATTTTTGTTCAAAGTGTTCAAGAATGCAGTGTCTTCAAGTGCTTGTGCGATGAAGTTGGTTCTAAAACATAAGACGAAGAAGTGAAAAAATAATTGGATATGCAAACCATTTTTTAAAGAAGTTAATTCAAAGCAATGCCACAGAAGATTTTAAAATAAAGTTAAATATTTTCTCGCTTGAACCTTAGAAACCGTTAGAAACTTGAACGCTTTAATAAGTTCACAAATAGCACCACTTATGTTCTTTTTATGCAGTAAATCTAGCATTAATTTGTGTTATCGCGCAATTTATGGAGACAATATTAGGAAATTACATTTGTTTTCACTGAATTTGTCTACTATTTTGAAATTAAATCATCAAAAATAAGTAAGTTAAGAAGCATTATTTTAATAATAGAAAAAATGCAAGATTATATTATGAGAAGTATTTTTGAACAAGTTTAAAAAATTTCCTTTTTTTTTTTTTGAAGTTTAATTGTTTTTTACTGTAGGAAAGCCTTTCTACCATGCACATTTCTCTGATTATATTTGTTCTTAAGAATATTTTATTCAAAAAATAAATCAAAACTTCATATTCTATTTTTTAATACACACCTTTTCTGTAACGTTTCGTGAGACAATGTTGTCAAACTTACCGGTAATTTTTAAACTGAGTTAAAAAGTTAAATGATGTTTATTCTGGGAAAACGGAGGTACCATGCACATAAGTAATAATTGCTTGGCAATGTATTTTATCCCAAAGTGGGTTTTGAAATTTTTTGTAAGAACTTATATCCGATCTTTTTGTCGAATTTCATTGGTGCAAAATTTTATCCGAACTCTTTCCCTAAGGTTTTTACCCAAATTTAAGAATAAAACTTGGATTTATAAATCACTCAAATATCATTTGATGCATAGTTTAAATTCCGACTTCATCATGTGTTCTTTTAAGTTTACTTTTGAATAATGAATTATTGACATTAAATCAGGGCATCTTAATTATTTTTTATTCAGAAAATATTTCCTTCTCTTAAGTAATAAGTTTATTATTAAAATTTAAATGTATCTCAATTTGTTTTCCACTTCTCAGTCTGCTTCTTTTGGTAGGCTAGTTTATTTCGCAGCAGCGATGAACATTATTAATCTTTAGGTCAAATAAACTCAAAATGAAATCAATTCAAGGAATTGTTTTTTTCATTCACCACATATTTTTTCTAATAAGCAATAACATTAATCATTTTCAACACTTAAATTTTATCTTTTTTTTTCAACTTCTCAATTTGTTTTTTCTGGTAGGTTAGTTGATTTAACTAGAGCAATGAACGTAGCTATCAAAGTTTAAGTTTCGTTTTTTTACTAAAAGCGCTAGAAGTATTTAATGAAAACCACGTAAAACGCTAATCTTAGGAGAATAAATAAAAAAAAAATAGATCTGTCTGAAGAGTATCTAGCAATTTTTTTATTATCTTCAGGTCAAATAAACTAAAACGTTTTCTTTTCTGAATTTATGTACCAAGTCTCTAATCTAACCTGCAAATACCTTAAAAATTTTTGTTCTGTTTGACTCCGATGTTTCCCTTTTTTCCTCGCAAAGTCTTTATATATTTCTTCAATTTTTCTTTAAGTTCGAAACAAATATTTGGTTGCCAACATGAATGATACATATTCTCTTTCCCGCCTTTATTTCGCTTTCGTTTTTATCAGGGAACAAATTTTTTCATCGACAGCTGGCAACGGATGATAAGTTTTAGAAGGGGAAAAAATTGCTTGCAAACTGTTTTGAAAACTTTTGGACTTCGTTTTCGTTTTAAAGAAACAGTGTTTGTTTAATACGACAAAAGTATAAATTCTCTTCAGTTTCAGATAAACAAGGCATTTAGTTTCCCCTGAGACGAATCTAGAATTGGACTTCAGTTGCAATTTTACATTCCCAAAAGTTCTGGACTCTTTTTATTTATTTTTTTTTATTTTATGTATTTATTTATTTTTTGTCGTTTTTACATCAAATATTTTATTGCCACTATATTTTCCCTTTAAACAGAATCGAACATCAGAATTTGTATTCAAAATGAAGTAAATATCTTGTGGTTTGATGGGCGATGAATCAAAGAAAATGATGATTGCTCCAAATTTCTCCTTTTCAGTACTACAAAAAAAGAGATACAGAGTGCCTCACAAATAAAACAGTGCCTATCCTAACAATAATGCCTCTCCTAATCTTAGAGTTTGTATAAACAAATTTAGTGTTTTCATATGAGGGAAACTGAACACAAAAAATAGTAAAACAAAAAAATATAAAAAAAACATTGTAAGCATTATAATTTTCTAAATACATTACTTTTTGGCAGAAATTTCAAGTTTTCAACTTTTCCCTATTAAAAATAAACTGCATCGAAAAAACGAAAATAGTTTTTTTTTTTTCACTATTTCCGGTTTTTTCAACCATTTCCAACTCTATTCTTGATTTTTAAAAATCGCTATGTTTAATAATATAAATTGTTGACTGGAGAGGGATATAATTAGAGCATCAGTTTATCCCAACGACTATGATATTAGTATTAAGTTCAGGAAAGATTTTTCTGTGTACTGAGATTCAATTGAACATAGATATTGTTTGGAACAATCATCACTGGAAATATATTTACAATATGTGTTGTTCAATCAGGAGAGAAAATGTTGTACCTTTTAAAAATAATATTTTCATGGATTATTCAGCGACTAATAAGACGTGTGATATGAAGTATGGCTTAAGTGAGTCTTATACCGCGTTTGTAGTCAGTTACTTGGGTGGTCGTGGTGGTGTGAAGAGTAAGGCGAACTCATGACTCTTCACTGAGAGTCATGGATTCAATGCCTGCCTGCCGAATATTATCCGCGAGAGCAAATGACGAGTGTTGCACGATAAACTTGCACACCGTTAATCCATGGCATCCATGTTGCCAGTAACTTTTACCGTAAAATTGCATTTTTCTGTTACATTTTACAATAGAATAAACGAGATTTAAAAAAAAGCAACATTTGACCAGCAGGTTCGATCTCTGGACCTCCGTATTAGCAGGCGGCTTTGCTCACCACCATACCAGTTGGTTTAAAACGAGTGAGGGGAAATACCGTGTTATATTCTTCACAATGTAAGTCACGTTTGTGTATCAATTGGCACTACAATCGTTTTTTTTTTTTTTCGTACAATTTCCTGTAAACTTTTTGTGTTCTGTAAACATTCCATTTTACAGGAATATTTACCATGGTAGATTCTCTAATTTTTAGCAGTGTAAACATCGTGATCACCAAGTCTTCCAAGTTCCAATCTGTACTTCTGTAACTGTAGTATCAGTAGTTACTCAGCTCCTGGGTAAGGATTTAAAACGATCTGATGTGTGCATCACATGACTTCCTTTTACACCAATTTAATGTTACGTTCGCATTATTGGCAATTTTGATGTGAGTCAGTAGTTAACTCTTTAAATATCACCAACAGCGGTCAAATTGAAACCAGACTTAGAAGAAAAAAATCGCCACATTTATCGCCAAAACTTGGCGACCAAAAGACGGGTGATATATCACCAAGTGTCCGCCAAATTATAACACCACTTGAGTTTGCATTGAAATTAACAATGATTTCCCCCAGAAAAGGTGTAAAAAACCCTTTTAGAAACACCCGACTGCAACCAAAAGAGGAGGTGCACAGCTAGACCCCACTAGGAATCTACGTACCAAATTTCAACTTTCTAGGACATACCGTTTATGAGTTATGCGACATACATACGTACGTGCAGACGTCACGAGAAAACACGTTGTAATTAACTCGGAAAGCGTCAAAATGGATATTTCGGGCGTCTATATGTTCTTAGTTATATATGCACGTGTGGTCAGGTCAACAAAAAAATTAACATTCATTCGGGGGTGAGCAAAATGGAAATTAAGGTTGATTTTTGAGTGAAATTTTTTTCGCGAATACACTACTTCCTGTATTGTAAAAGGATGTAAAGTCTTCAGAGTTCCATGCTATACCGCATTTGGTTATAGATATGGGGCCTTCGAATGTAGCGTAGCGTAGTGTAGTCATTATTACTTGGATAGTTTTTTCTTCCACATAGTAACAATGAAAATCTATATCATTTTTCTTCGTGTACAATAATAGTTTTTAATATTAAAATCTCAATGGCCACAACTTGTGAGAAAGTTTCCTTTTTACTTCCTTTTACAAAAAAAGAAGTGTTCGCGAAAAAAATTTCACTCAAAAATCGGCCTTAATTTCCATTTTGCTCACCCCCGAATGAATGTTGAGGTCTTTTCGACCCAACCTCACGTGGATATGCCTAGGAATGTATAAACACCAGAAATATCCATTTTGACGATGCCGGAGTTAATTACAACGAGTTTTCTCGTGACGTCCGCATGTTTGTTTGTATATACGTATATGCCTCACATAACTCAAAAACGGTATGTCTTAGAAAGTTGAAATTTAGTACGTAGACTCCCAGTGGGGTCTAGTTGTGCACCTTCCCTTTTGGTTGCATGCGGATGTTCGTAAGGGGGCCTTTTACACCTTTTTGGGGGGAAATCATAGTTAATTTCAATGCTAACTCAATTGGTGTTTTAATTTGTCAAACACTTGGCGATATATCTCCAGATTTTGGTTGCGATTTTTCTTTTTTTAATCTGTAAATCTGGTTTTAATTCTGCCAATGTTGGTGATATTTAAAGAGTTACACTGGACCACATTAAAATTGCCAATAATGAGATAATAAATCTGTGTAAAACGTTTTTTTGCTTCGGTTCGCAAGAAACTAGGGGTGAAAAATTTAGTGTTTCCTTGCTTACTCCAAGGCGCTATTATCATTAAACTGGCGTAAAAAGAAGTCATGTGATGCACACATCATCTCGTTTACTAAAATAAAATGAAAAATTGAGCTTAAATAAAATATTTGAACACATTGCCTTTTGGACGAAATTTAATAAATCATCGGGTTTTTTTTTTTTTTTTTCCAAAGCATACATATTGTTTATTCTTTTAAGTTATCCTATAGCCAATTTATACTACTGATTGTATTTTGGAAATAAAAATTGTCGTTTAAAATGCCGATCGTTTGATAAAAAAGATTTATTGAACTTCTTATTGCTTCTCAGCATCGTGACACGTTATAGAACGTCGGTAATTCGAAGGAAGTGAATAGTTCTTTTTTTAATATTCGGAATTTCATTGCTGAGCTTTATACCCCAAATGATGTCAGCCGAATTCTAAATAATCGAATATCCCTTTACTAGATTCGAAAAATCCTTCCTTTCAAGGAAAGGAGAAAATACCGCAGTCGTTTGATTATGCCGATTATTCAAAGCTTAGAGCAGCGGGAAAATCAGGATGGAGGATTTTTTTCCTTAGTTTTTATTTCGGATCACTTTGCTTTTACGTTCTTCTTTTTAGAACAATTGGCAGCGTGAAAGAAAATAAACTGGAATATTTTGAATGGAAAATTTTCTACTTTCATTTGCATCCTCAAGGATCATCTTGATACTTTCCTTGGATATTTTTCAGAACTGTTCATACTTTTGCCAAAAATTTTGGTAACAATGAAAGTAGTGTATTTATATGTGTATGTTATAGTTTATTTTTATTAGTAAGTTGTACAATTTTTTTTCTTATTTTTTCGTCTGCTAATGCTCCAAGTTCTATCAGTTATGCACTGAGGTAAATTTTACGTAAATCACAATGCGTTACAGCTGTATGCGATTTTGTTTCGACTATACATTACTTACATAACGCAATGCATTGTATTTGCTTTCTGGCTATGATTTTTGCCTTAATGTTGGTTTTTTTAAATTTTACTATTTTTATAGGAATTGTATAGAACTTAGGCATTATTAAAACTGAATTTTTACTACATACGTTTTTTACGCTTGCGATTTAAATACCTGCCACACAGAATAATAACTATTCGTATTAAGTTAGAAAAGTAATACTTTTCTGCAATAATTCTGGAACGCGTGTGTTTGCATATCAAAATTTTAAAGAGCAATGGTCGCACCACGGAACCACGATTTAAAAAACAAAATCTGCTTTCGTTTCTGAAACAATCTCTTCAGTCCTTTTCTTTTATCGTTAATGAACTCCCCTAAGTTTCATCACAACAAATATTTTCTTCTGTAAAGTAAACATAAACAACGTCAAAAAAGTACAAATTTGCAGAATTACTGCATACACGTGTTTCGGCGTTTTAGGGAACTGAAATGCCGAAACACGTGTATGCAGTAATTCTGCAAATTTATGCTTTTTTGACGTTGTTTATGTTTACTGTTCAGCACAAAGGTATTTATCATATTTTCTTCTGTGTTTAAATCACTTCAAGTTTTGAACTCAGAAAAGGAAATTTTCTGAATATTTAATTAGCACTGAAACAGTCAATCATTTTTCTTCATTTCTCTAAAGTATTCAATCTCATTGAAAAAAAAATTCAAATTCATTTTTCATGCATAAACAAGTATTTTTCCTTCCACAGGTGGGTGGTGTAAACAAACGGGGACAATTCCCCTGCGAAAGAAACTTATAAAATTATTTTGACAATAAAATGTACGTCTACATTATTAATTAAGGGGTTACAATACCTCAAAAATGATGAAATGATCAAAAAATGTTTTATTGCTTATTTCCCCCAAAAATTACTATTCTGAACACAGGGAAAAAGTTTTATTGCTTTAGTTCAAATATTTAAAAAGTTATGAGTGCTTTTAGGCCATGCACGCTATGTGTTCTTATGCAAAAGAAAATCTTTAAATTACTTTTTCTCGATGATTTTTTTTTTTTTTTTTTTTTTTTTTTTTTTTTTTTTTTTTTGCTTTCATGTCATTAGAATCCCCAAGGATTTTTTTCTATTTAAGATACAGCATTCAAGTAATACTTTTTGCAATTGGGATAACATATTTGACAAAACTGTGCATTGGATAAGCATTTTATAAATTACTCAAATTTTTAGAGCATGTTAAACCTTTAAAAACCAAACGTTTTTAAAAACAACTAATTTTTTACATAATTAATCACAGATAATTTTCTAATAAACTCATAAGCAAATGAATGCACAGATTTTTAAAGATGATTATAGTGATCGTTAAGCAATAAACTTTTTTTTAATTAGTGCAAAAATAAAAAAGCCTTAGAGTTTTTTAAAAAATTGAAATTTTCCTCAATTTTTTGAATTTTTTCAAAAAATAGGCAATATTTTTAAATTTTGGAAATAAATTATTGTTTACGAAATAGGTATGCATGTTATGGTTTCAAAGAGATATAAAATTTGCTTAAATTTAAAAAATATGTTTGAAAGGTACTGTGACCTTTTAAGTCAACTCGGTGTTTTTTTTTTTTTTTTCATATTTAAAAAAAAAATAACTCTCCCTTTAAAAGCAACTCGACGATTCTCTGGATTCTTCATGTTATAGATATGGGTGATTATTGAACCACTATCTGCGTATCCAGCAATTTTCACGGGCAACGTAGAAATGGAAAATTTGTCTCTTCCCGCCATTTCCACTTGAAAGTTGTTTTTTTAAAACCTTCCTCCGTTTGTTTACTAAACTCTCGGTAATGCATTTTCTGAAGTTTTTAGATTAACCCCTCGTCCATTTTAAAAGTGACATAACTCCTAATTCAATCATAAAAGAATTTTGTCGAAAGTGGGTTGCTCATAAAAATGGGGACAAATCGAAAATGGAGGCACAAGAATGCGAAGTTGTAAGAATTTTTGCCATGAACCTTGTTTTGAGATTTAGCATGCTATCCATAGTTTTTAACGCAGTTTTTGTAAGTTAAGTACATCTATTTTTGGATCGTTTTTTTACACATTAAAAATATAACTGTTTTGAAGTGGCTTCATTACAAAATTGAGCAGTTGAAGGGTTAATAGAAGTTAATAGCAAAACAAGTGGTTAACATCACAATCCTTTCTTTAAAACGATTATATTAATTATTCTTCATTTCATTCAAAACAAAAAAAAATAATAAAATGTTTCATGCAAGCATAATTATTCATTAGGCGTACTTATAGAGCAATAAAAATAAAAAGGCATTGCCATATAAAGACACATTTGATCTCTGAGATACTGTATTTATGTTTTCAACAAACATAAAAAAATCTTGAACTGCATAAAGTCTTCTCCGATCTATCCAGGGAGTAAAGCATTAGAATATTTCCTGAATCAATCATATAGCTAAACCTTTTGTCCTTAATCTCGAGTAATGCAAAAGCGGATTGTGGTCTCATAATTTCAGAGGATTAATCCATTTTGAAATACTAAGCATCTAATGGCTTTGATTGCAGTTGCGTCTCTGAAATATTCTTTGTAGAATCCTACACATCTACTGTTTGACCACGGATTGTATGTAATTCGGCAATGTGCCAAGTAAAGACGATTCCATCTGAATGAATCTAGCAGGGAGGAAGGGAAAATAACGATGGGATTTTCATGCACGCGTTTTATAATGTCACTAGTGCCTTAGTCATTTATTGCATTCTCAAAAATAAAATAAGAGGAAACAAAAGTAGTTATCGTGGAAAAACAACAAAAAGAAAATAATATATTTTCATTTCGTTCAGGAACGTAAAAGCAAAATGGTAAGCTCAAAACTTTGTTGTGAATAAATAAATCAATTAATATTTGCCGTGAGAATATGGATCGAATATACTTTAGATTTAAAAAAGCAAATTTTCATTTGTACAAAACTGAGACTGAATAATAGAGAGGCAAAAGTTCCCATCTGAAACAAACCAACTAACATCCCTATAAACTAATAGATACGTCCATTTCCGCCTATAAACCGGATATTAGACTTTCCATGTAATCGATGGTCAAACAGTATAGTAATCAATCACTAGATATATCTAAAATAACTTAATGTCTAAAATAATTCTTAATTTCTTATATTTAATTTTCAATTGGTGTTAAAAAATTTTGTATCCATGAAAAATTTGCTTATTTTTTAAAATCCTATTCAAAGTACTTATTCTAATAAGGCAGTAACATTACAAACTTTATATAAATTCATTCACGTACTAGTGGGAATTAAATTTGACTTACAACGCAAGCCCTAATACATGTTCAGAAGGATTATATCTGTGTCTGGACTGCAGAATTTTGTAGTAAATAAGCACTGGCTCTTTATGCCCTAGGTTGCGGTTGCGGATTCAAACCCGGCATTCAATGTAGGTTTTATAACTTATTATTCTTTAATAAGTTTGAAAGCAAAAATCTCTAAAAGAGACAATGCTTACATTTAGGCGCATACTATGTATATTGCTTATGTATCAATAGACGAATGCAGTTCATCTGGATTTGTCGATAAAAATGTGAAACAGAGCAAAGTCTATACTGACATTAAAACGTACACTATATTATTCCTGCGTAAGTAGGAAAAAGTAATTTAGCTGAGTTTGAGACATTGCTTGAACATTGTTTTTTATATTCGATCTTTTTGAAAGACCTCTTTGAGTACCAAAGATACTTTTATCAACTGCAAGAGGATTGATCTCTTCCTGATGTAGCTCGATTTTGAAAATTCGAATCCTTATAAAAACTTCTAAACTTCGTGACACAATATTTAATTGAATTGGTATCGCACTACATTCTTCGATTCTTTACACCCTTCAATGCAATGTACTTCCGGAAATAATCGATAAAAGTTCTCTGCAGAAACAAATCGCAATTCAGAAGCTCCAGCTACTTTCGCAAACTTGTGTGTCATGTTCCATTCCGGCCCATGCCATTAATAACACTACGCTGCTGAACTTGCCGATAACGAATACATTAATAATGTGCTTGCTGTAGATTCCAGGCTAAATAGTTTAAAGTCTCTTTTCAGTCTTTTCCGGCAAGGGGAAGGAGACGGTAATAGAAGGCGGTGGTTTCGAATTTTAAAGGGGTTATCGGGTTATAGGGCTGAAGATGTAGTTCGTAAGGAGAGAGCTGATTGATTGTTAACCGAGCTTTTAACTTTCCACCCGGTTTTATTGGATGACTTTAAGGGGAAACTTGTTTAATATCGCTGTGCACAAGAAGTAGAGGGTGTGTTGAGCACGGAAATGTAATTTATAAAACGGATGCCTACAGAGTTTGATTTCCGGGTTAGCATTCGCTTGTTGGATTGTTTTATGTTTATCCAAAAAAACTGAATGCTGTCCGTTCTCGAAAGCAAAGACTACCACTCAGGACAGAGGCAATTTCGAAAAGGGGCGATAGGTTGAGGACTTACCGCTTGCACTTGCTGTTTTTGAACACATTAATTTTAAACTTTTTACTTCCGGGTTTCCCTCCCTATTTTGATAAAATCACAGCAGACCTGACGCATGCGCAAATTGGCGCTAAGTCTCGGCTTAGGAAAATGAACAGTACAGTAGACCCTCGGTTCACGCAGGGGTTCCGTACCACTCTTTCACGCAAAGGCGTAGCTAAGCGATCTACCACCCAGGGCGATCTTTCAGTTTTCCGCCCTTCATTAATATTGCCGCCCCCTTGCTATCAGGATAACAATAAACATAGATTTTATATCGTCAAAAAAGGTTTATAAAGTCAAAATGTTTTCTTTATTATTTTTTTTAAAAGAAAAGAAAAGCAGCCTCAGTAAAGTTGAGGAAGTGAGAAAAAAATAGAAATAAAACTATAGTCACAGGTAGCTTTCTATAAATTTCATTAATGATTTATTAAAAATACATATTTTGAAAATATATGAGTACTATGCTTCAAATTTTCTTAAGCGTTCGTTCAGTTGTCGAATAAAAATTTATTACAAAAAGTATTTTCACACCATACTTATTTTAAATGAAATAATTAATATAAATTAAATTTAATTAAAAAATTTAAATGAAAAAGACGACCCAAGACTGGCAGTGGAATTTACTTAGCCTTACTAATGAAATAAAATGATATAGCTTAGATTGGTTTAGTTTTTTTAGTTGCATAAGAAGATAGTTGAAAGATAGCAAAACTTAAAAAAAAAAAAGTCCTCTCTCCGCTTCTTTATTAAAATAAATGTGGGGTTGCCAACTCCTAAATATGTTTCCCCTAAACTCAACTTATATACCCCCTAATGCGATTGGATAATTTCATATGGAGTCATAGCAAATGATCATGTAACACTTTTGCAATGATATCATACATGGCAGGTACAAAGGTGGACCGCCACTTCCCGTCCTAGTTACGCCATTGGTTCACTGAAAATGCCGTGAAATTCGAAACCATGTAAACTAAGACTATAAAGTAGGGTTAAAATATGGGGTTTGAATCCATAGATTAAACTACTTTATTCTAGTGATGGAAAAATGTATTATAAGTTTAGTGTGCACTTATTTCAATTCATTGCACAGCATGAATAAAGAAAATATTAATTAACTTACTCGACATAGTTAAGGAGCTGGTTATTGTAGTACTTTAGCAGTTATTAATTATTTTTCTCAATAAATCTTTGTAGATCATTAACGCATCGATGATTACTCGCGTCACTTCCACGTTCCTTGACAAACAAATCAAAAAGATCTCGTTTTTTGACAAAAATTGCGCTACGTAAAAACCAAATGTGTAGTGATATCATAAATAAAATGCCAGTTTGTGACAGAAACGT
The DNA here is from genome assembly GCF_026930045.1 of Uloborus diversus. NCBI lineage: Eukaryota > Metazoa > Arthropoda > Arachnida > Araneae > Uloboridae > Uloborus > Uloborus diversus. Next base: position 49,303,631 of record NC_072732.1, read on the forward strand.
TTACCTCTGTGTCAAGTGCTCAACAGCTTAATTTTCTATCACATTTATCATACGTTATGAAAAACGGAATATATTTCTTTCAATGAAACAGTTTGTTTCTTGAGTTATTTTCCGCTGATCCCACTTTTTTATTACAAACGCGATAAAAGCAGTAACTTTTTTCGTAGTGTTATCTAAGATTTTTATAACTTTACCAACTTTTAGTCAGCTATAAAAATTTGAAATCAGAAGTTCCTTTTTTATTTATTTAAACTTTCAGTTCATTGCGTCTACAACTTAAAACCTGGCCTTTGCGTAGAATGTCGTTACAGAAACATTTATTTTGACCTGTTCAGAGGATAATAAAATTTCTAATTCTGCGCCCTCTCATAAAACTATCTAAACTCAAGCCTCACAAATTTACGATGGTTAAGTCTTTTGAATTTATAGCGTTGTGAAAATAACTGCATCGCAGAGATAATTTTCGAAGATCATTAAACTTCTTTCACGTGCAAAGTTCACGTTGTAAACGCTATTGATCATCAGGTGTGTTATCTTTTTAGCACGTAAATTTTATTTCGGTTGCGTAATCATGATGAAGATTGGAAAATTGATTCATGGCTGGAATTTTCATAGGACAAGTTGAACTGTGTATTTTTGCTACACGAGTTCAAAGTATAGTACAGTAGCCTCCGATTAATCTAATTGCTCTGGGACGAAATAATTTTGATATTAATAAACGGATCAGGAAATTATATTTATAAATTTAAGTTGCACAAACTGAGTTTCAGAACAAAATGAAAAAAAAAAAAACATACTTGTTTGCTGGATATTTCAATTGAACTCAACTGGATATTTTTAAATCGTCTCAACATCAACGCATTCTTCTAACTCATCAATTTCACTCTCCGTCTGTTTCCCTATAACAATCTGGCCAACTTCTGATTGTATTAAAGTGAAATTAAGGAGAGATTATAGGGGAACATAAGGATAGTTTAATCGATTTCGATTCACGAATTGAACTCTTTACTTGTCAAACTGGAGAATTTCCTGTCAAGGTTTATATTACAAAACTAAATATTAACAAAATGCATTTCTTCAATTGTTCAGCTTCTGAAATATTAAGTGAAAAAAGCGTTAATGTAGGTGCTAAATAAAGACCGGATTTCAAAAATCATTTAATTTTGAAAAAATAATTCACTGGAAAATGTACATAATACGTGGAGAATTAACAGTCAGCACTCAATCCTCAAGTGGCCAGGAGTTTTATCAAAATGTGATAGAAAATTTTTTAAAAAGAGAGAAAGAATGTGTGTGTGTGAAGAAAAACACAATCCACACATTTAATCCAAAGGCAATTTCTCCCCATTTCTGCAGGCATATTTTAGTGTTATGTTTACCAGATTGCCCGTTTGCTAGTGGTATAGCTGAAGATGGGTGAACGATTTATTTAAAACTTGTTAAGAAGAGGTTCTTATTTTAAATAAATTATTTAGAATGAATTTTAATTTGCATTGCAAATCAAAATTCAATGCAAATTTGATTTTTGATTTTCGATTTTACCAATTATACAGCACTAATTGTTAACAATTTTTATATAGATTGTTCTTAATTACAAACAAATTTGTGTTGCGTTATATGTAATTGGTTTTGGTCCTAACTTTCACTTTTCTACAAAATATTTCTCAAAACAAGTTTTAAATCACATAATAATAGACTTTGAGTTATTTCATTAAAAGCTTTGAATCTGAAACTAACCATCATTTGTCGCGCAGTCCTCTTGGTTGATTGACTATGAGCGTAGATTTTCTATTTTTTACAACGTAAGCTCTTCAAGTAGTTCCAATTGAAACATTTGCGAAAAAGAACTTTCACAGAAACATTTATCAAATATTCAAGGTATTAGAATGCACAGCCAAACGCAGCCGCGTAAAACCTTTCCCTTTCCCCAATTTATGCCTGAAAAGTTAAGAGAGTCCGTTCCTAATTACAAAACTCAGTGTCTGTAACAATTGAGATATCTTCCGTCCCAACAAATCGAGATAACGCACCAATTGTGAAGGCACGCACGCTGCAGAGACACAAAGGTAAAAGGATGGTGGAGGGGAACTACTTTCCTCCGCCGGTGCATGCAATTGATTCGGGGGGCTTTGCTCGCGGAGGTGCAGTATGTCCTCCACGCTGCAGCGTAATGTGCTTAATGAAGTGTTTTAGGCTCAAGTTAAGGGAGACGGATGAATTAATTGGCAATTTGGGAATCGGGAGGATGCGAAGTTTGGGAGGATAGCTTACGTCAGGCGGATGAACATGATGATGCGAAGATACTTTGATGAGCATGTGTCTGAACTTTTCAGTGTTTGATGTCAAAGCTATACACTGATGCAGATTTCCGATGTGAGACGTCGGTTCTTTGGAAGTGATGAATTGTTAATTGCGATGTATGTTTGAAACTGCTCCGTGTCTGGACTTCTCCGTGATATTTCATGATGTGATTAAAATCTCACCAGGCAATTTCAAGTAGGCAGTTATTCATCGGGGTTAAATGTGTTTATAAATGATGCACATTTAATGCTCTATAAGGTTTCGTGAGATTTTACTCAATGTTTCTTGTGTCTCAACAAATACCGGTGGATCACTCTTGCGAAACATGTGCAAACCGTGTCCGTGACTTTGAATTTTTTTTGAAATCAATTTTAATAAGTACGAATGAATTATATTTTTCATTGAGCCCCTGATTAATTGTGTGTCATTAAAAAGTTTTTGTGCTTAAGTAATTTTTAAAGATATCAAAAATGCTTCTTTTGAGAAAGAAAAAATTTTTCAGTAAACTCCTGATTATCGGCAGTTGTATTATCAGCGGGTCTTTTCACATTTTTTTTACGGTTTGTTCTAATATTATGGTCATTAAATATTTTTACTTCCTTTTACAAAGAAGGAAGCATTGTATTCGCGAAAATATTTTCACTCAAAATTCGGCCTTAATTTCCATTTTGCTCACCCCCGCATTAATTTTGAGTTTTTTTTTTTCAACCCGATCATTCGCGGATAAGTGCTTAAGAACGTATAACACACCCGAAATATCCATTTTGACATTCCCCGAGTTACTTACACCGACTTTTCTCGTGACGTCCGTATGTACGTATGTATGTCGCATAACTCAAGAACAGTATGTCCTAGAAAGTTGAAATTTGGTACGTAGACTCCTTGTGGGGTCTAGTTGTGCACCTCTTCTCTTGGTTGCACTCGGGTGTTTTGAAGGGGGTCTTTCGCCCCTTTCTTTGGGGGGGGGGTATCATTGTTAATTTCGATGTAAACTCGAGTGGTGTTATAATTTGGCGGACACTTGGCGATATACCGGCAGTATTTTGGTCGCCAAGTTTTGTCGCCACCTTGGCGACAAATTTGGCGATTTTACTTCTAAAAATCATTGATACTTTTTCATATAGAAATAAATTGAAAATCAGTAAAACATATTAGTTCGCGTAAGGTATTTGAATTGATAAATAAAATTCAAATGTCGGACATGATTTCGTCGCCTCAATGCAAGTTTTAGACATCTAAAGCCTGGAATAACAGTAAGACGCCCTGATGTTGCTTGAGACGACGATTTGCACTATTTTCGTGAAACTGACTCGGATGCAGAACGTAATATATCTGATTTCTTTATAGTCCTCATAAATCTGTTATCACGTTCTTTAATTCTAGAAAATCGCCCGTCAAGGTGCGACGGTGAAAATTGCTTCTACATTTGAACGAAGCAATTGCCTATTTGATAATTTAATAGTTAAAATTTGAACTCTAACCCAGTGATGAACCCTAAACTCCAGCAGATAGCGTTCATTGTAGACTCCGTTTTCGTTTCTTCACTCTCTTAAAATGAGAGTTTTACAGGTAAAACAGTTAAGTTAATGGATCCAGTTCAGTCTTGTGAAAATGAAGCTTCAATTACCAAAAAATATTATCAAGTTTTCTTGCTGTGGTACTAGAGTTTCATTGTTGGGAACGTCTGGAGCGTTACTCGATCAGTGAATTCGCTATTATATATATGATGATACGTTTCCCCCTTTCTTCAACATCTTTTTTAAGTATTTCCTGAGTTAATTGTATCCGGGACATTGGGAAATATGAAATGTTGATAAGATTTTTTTTTTTCAAATTTCAGTAATAACCCGGGAGGACGCGCGGGAGTCATTTTATGACCCAAAGCCTTCTGCAAATAGTAATTGCCAAAAACCTAGCCAGGGATTCATGTTTTTCTTATCAGTCTGTTTGGTCCCCCCCTCCATCTACCTTTTGGTAGCAATTTGAGCGGATTTCGGTTATTAGTGCTCCGATAAAACACGTTTAGTCAGTTACTGGGGTCATAAAATGATCCCGCGCGTAATGCGGTTTGTGCTACAGACCAACTATTTTGGCCAATAAGGTTATTTTATTTATCCCTTCAATATTGAAGTTATTTCATGTAAGTGAAATGCTAATAACATACTAAATAGTAATAGGTCGTTTTCGAACATTTTTTGCTGAAATGGAATCAAATAGTTGTTTCATCAATGAAGAATATGGAGCTAAAGATGTTTTAGAAGAGAAATTCTTAGATCATGAAAATTTCAGCGAATATGATACGGAATTGAAAAAAGGATGGAAATTATTTAAATAAAGTGAATAATTCTGATTTTTTACTGCAAAATATGATATAAAATAAAGTGAGATCAGTTTGCCTTGGATGTAACGATTTTTTTCTCTTTTTAGTCTCAATAAAAAATAATACATTTTTAGCATTAATTCTACAAGTTTCTGCATCAAAAATACCAGCAACAGCATTATAGTTGCTGTAAGTTTTGAAGCTCACAAAAAGCGTTATTATCCGCTGTGTGTCTAAACTTGATTTAGAAAACAAATATAAAAATAATTCATTATAAGGAGATGCAAAGCTCATTTATAAATCGCACTTATATCTAAAATTCATCTTTAATGTCGAAAATTATAAGACGTTATGGCTTTAATAGTAAACAAGTCGAAAAATGATGTTTTTATTATCGAATTACTAGGTTTTTATCTGGGGTCATTCAATGACCCCCGCACGTCTCAACGTCGCCCAGAGAACGCGCGTTCTCCCGGGTTAATATGATTTTTTTTTAAGAGCCCACATCAATTTAGCAATTTGCTGAAGATACTAGCCAGGAAATCACACGAATAATATTATAATGAAAAACTTTGAAGCAGCCAAAAATTGCAAGAGCATATTGAGACATTTTTAACGCCAAAATTATTTGAGCTTTCCACCCATTATCGGGATAGAAAGTACTTAATTCAACAGAAGTTTTTAGAAAAACGTCAAACTTAAGACTTGGTGAGATATTCACCACTCAGTATTACCGTCAGTACCTCCTGTCTTCCGTTAACTACTCACTGAAACTCGTTAAATTTTGCTACTTTTCTTGAAATTTTGGCAGATTTTAAGAAATTATATTTCGATGATGGGGACACGAGGGCAATAAATTATGCGTTCAGAAACATGTTTCACAATGTTTTTTCGAGTGCTACTTTTTTTTTCATTATTAAACCATCGTTTGGTTTCCTAGTAAGCAAAGAAAACACCTGAGTATTTTAAACTGAAATTAGGGATGTGCATATAAAAACTACCCCATATTAGTTTATCAAAATAAATATATAAATCTGATTATTTGAAACATTATTTTATGATTTGTTACAAAAAAATTGTTTTCAACGACGTAAAATGTGCTTGATTTTATTCTTAGGTTGATTCATTGATATATAAAAATGCAGTTTCGTAGTAATGGTAGTTTAGGTATTATACATAGAAACATTAAAATCGGTTGGGCATTATGGGAAGGATTTTCCTTAAATAAAAAAAAGGGGATGAAACAATTTGCTTGAAAATTAAGATAAGAGGTTAAAATTTAATTACTGATAAATATTTGAGACAAAAAATTTTTAAAAATGGCGCCATTTTTTTAGTTGACGCTTATTTCCATACGATTGTAACAGCTAAATAAAAATTTTTTTAATGACATTGCATACTTAACAGTGCTCCTGGAAAGTTGACAATTTTTATGGGTATATAGGATAAAAATATTCAAATTAAAAGAAACCTTTGTTTTTGTAATGACTGAATTATTATTGATCTTATTTATTTTAAAACATTAAGCTGTTTCTTAACACTTTGCGTTTTCAGGGTTCCCAATTTAAATCTTCAGCTGTCGTTGCCTTACTACCATCGAAACCCAATAGTGAACTAATTTATTCTTTTCTCATATATTTTTTTATTCGTGGAGAATTTGATAAAGGCGTATTTAATTTATGCAAAAAAAAAAAAAAAAAAATCTTTAGTAAAAAATAAAATCAAGACTGTACTCACGAAGAAAAAAAATCTAATGTACTCGACGCCTTTTACTCCAGTTCCCTAGGGTAGGAATAAATTGAGCTTGATTGAGTGCATCAATCTTTATCTTCCCGTCTGGAATTTTAATAGGACAAAAGCACTTTGCTGACGAAATTTGCATCCACATGGGTATTAAGAAATGTAAAGACTTCACATAATTATTAATAATTTTTATAATTTATACATCTGGTTTAAAATTGCAGACTCTCTATATAGTATATTTAGAGTAATCCAAACATCTTCAGAAGTATTTGTCTTCTTTACTAATAATAAAGCTGAAAGTCTCTGTCTGGATCTCTGTCACGTGCATAGCGCCTAGACCATTAAGCCGATTTTCATGAAATTTGGCACAAAGTTAGTTTGTAGCATGGGGGTGTGCACTCGAAACGATTTTTCGAAAATTCGATGTGGTTCTTTTTCTATTCCAATTTTTAGAACAAAATTATCATAAGAAGGACGAGTAAATTACGAAATTATCATAACGTGGAACCGTAACATGGGCACAAACCAATAGGCGAGAAAATTCACCATACATTATTTGTAAATATACAGGCGAACCAAAAGACCTTTTAAATTTTTCTATTACGGGCAAAGTCGTGCGGGTACCACTAGTTTGAAAATAAAACAGTTACATTTTTACTTATTTGTATTAGTATATTCCTTCTATTTATTTTGCAATATGAATTTTGCATTTTGACTTCGTAGAAGTTAAAGGCTTATATATTCAGTATGGATTGCTTCGTGATTTTAATCATTGGAAATGTTTGCTATAATCTTCGACGCGTTCTCTCTTTTCCCAACCAAAATTGGTTTGCCGTGGCTTTGTGTTACTTGTTTTCGCTTTGTGGTTGGTCGTTACAGTGGACGCCGGTTAATTTAATTAGTGGTTAATGGAATCCACCGCTTTAATGAATCAAATCGTCAGAAACAGAACAAAATCACAATTTACTGATATCACTTCTTTATTGAATCAGCCGCTTTATGGAATAAAAACTGGCACGAACGTGATTCATATGAGCAGCGGTCAACTGAAGTAAATCGCGTGAGATTTGTGGCGAGAGAAGATTAGGTAAGGCTGGATCATGTCGGAACGTTGAGATTTATTTATTTATTTTTATACCCTTGAACGTATGCCATACTGAATAACCTTTGAACACTTAGATATTACAATTATTAGGTGGTATTTTTTGAAACAAACCTATCATAAGAATGGGGTCGTTTCCAAAATTTAAAAAGTATTTTTTTTCTGAAAGGAAATGCTTAAAAACATAGGATCTAACTATTTTTTAAATAATTTGTTTAAGTTTAATATTTTTAAAAAATTACTTAAATCGGTGCGCTTTCATTGTTTACATTTCTTGCCAATGACATCACAAATGATGAAATGCCATTCACAGAGCAAAATATTTAATTCGCATCTTTACTCACATGTATTGGCAACGATATGGCTGAAATAAGCATTGAGCGCAATTTTTATTCGCTTCTTGATTATCATAACGTGGAAACGCGGTACAAAGATGTGCGAAAGAGCATCATTTGTGACGTCATCAAGACCACTCCTTGTTTGAAAAATTGGAAAGTTAAAAAAAATAATTAAAAAATAACTGTTGGAAAAATGAATGAACTTTCTAGGTCCAAGGTTTTTTTTTTTTTTTTTTGCTTATTCTATCAATTTTAGTGACTAAAAGTACTACTTTTGACTGAAGGAAACAACCGCATTTCTAATATTAACGACATTTAAACGAATGATTTTTTTAAGTGCTTCCCGTTTTATGTAGTTTGCTTTCAAAAAAATTCCTTTTTTTAAGGCATTCATATTTTACTATTAGGAAGTGAGCACATTTTTTCCTGCATAGATAATTTCTTTTGATGATTTTTTCCCGTTTTATGGTATAACTTTTTTGATATTAAGACTTCATATCGTTCTTTTTGTATGACCTTTAATACAGCCAAAAAAGCAGAAATGTAGACTAAACTGTAGAAATAAAATGTAAGATATTCAACTATCAGAGAGATAGACAAAATTTAGTACTTTAAGAAACACGGAGTAATCAACTATAGCATATGATTAGAAAAAAAAAAGTTCCACAACTTTCTCAGACTCGGCAGAAGCTTCAAACTGGAGCTGCAACCTCTGATTGCAAAAACTTTTCCAGATACAAATTCTTCTTTTACTTATTTAAAACTAAAAAAAGGTGGCATACGAAGCATTCAAGAAACAAAAAATGCCTGAACTCATAAAAAAGCAATAAATCTCTGAAAGGAAACATCTCTATTACATTTAATCGACGTTTACTATTATATGCGTCAGAAACATTTGCAGTGTTTCTTTTTACGAATAATGAACTAAATCCTATTTTCCCAACAGTCAGAGTGAGGTATTCTACGCTGAGCACAAAACTGGAATTTGAATGAGTTCTTTTGCATGTTTATTGCTTCATTGAAATAGAATGCACTTGCGTAAAATGCTTTAAAATCTGTCCAAACAGGATGGAAATTTCCATTTTAGTTTTGTGCCTAAAGGTTTATACGTAATCTGCTGAAAGAACCCGGTAACCGATTTTTAAGAATGAAATTTATGTATCATAAAGAATCGCTTTTTACGACTTAAAATAGTTTTCTCCGCATAGAAAATGTAAAATACTTTACTATTTAATAAAACACGTCTTTGATGTACTTGAAACCTGAGTTTGTTTCTAAATTTATAGTCGTGCCTTAAATAATTATTTTTACATAATTTTACAATTTCAAAATCCTAAATAATTTAGCGTCATATTTGCATTACTATTTCGTGTTGCCACTACGAGAATTGCTCATATCATACTTTATTGTTCATGAACATTAAATTAAAAATAGCAACATTAATACCAGTTAAAGTTTTCGCATTGAGCAACAGTTTATAATTGAAATTGATTATTGTTTACAAAATAGGACAGGGTGACAAAAAATAATCGACCCGATTTTAAAAATCGTACGTCAAAAATAACTGCACACATTGAAATAAGCAATACATAACTGTAAATATAATTAAACCAACTACACTATATGACCAAAAGTATTGCGACTCTTTCAAAAATTGCCGTTTTTAAGGATTTCTCAAGAAATAAGAGAACAATTGCTTTGAAACTTTTGTCATATAAAAAGTGTGTTCCAGCTGTCATTTTGCAATATTTTTTTTTAACCCTAGCTGCTAGGGGGTAAGTAACAAATTGAAGAAAACAAAAATGTTTTTTGGTCATCATTCCTCGTAAATAGATGAGAATAAGCAGTAAACTTTAGAAATTAGTTAGCTTACCATGTACAATCATTTTTCATACTTTTGAGAAGGTATCACTGATATTGAAGAAATTATAAGCATTTCTTTCAAAAAGTTCTCAACACTTAGGGAGACATGACCAACTTCATGAATGTAAGAAGAACCATAGATATTAAAATCAAAAACGCAGGTTTGATGGCATTTTTCCTTAAATATCCTTTTTATGGAAAAAATCATAATGGATCAAGTCTCCCTATGGGTCAAACCTCCATAGTTTTCCATAGGTCTGAATTTCATTAATTTTTCAAGAGCTATTAACATTTTAATACATATTCATATTTTGAAACTTTTAAAAGGGCAAAACATTTGCATTTTTTTTTTCTTTTTTTACTGAAAGGCAGTTTTAAGTTACATTACTGTTTTTGTTGTCGAGTTACAGTCTATTGTTAACTTTTATCACGAAAACATTTTTTTTTCTTCCCGTTTTTAGCAACTTCATGCAGTGTCGATTATTTCTCAAATATTGGTGCCCCTTACTATCATATTTTTGCTACAACTTGTAATGATTACCCGATAATGAGCCCCATATTGGAAGAAAAATAAACAGTTACCGAAAGCAAGTTTTAGTCTAAAATGCGTAACGGCTCCAGTTATCATTTTCTCCCCCATTAAAAGCAAGTCTCTGATATGTATTGCCGAATCAGCTTGAACCGCTAATATTTCCGCAGATCTTATTTAATTTTATTAATAATAAACATTTTCATCTCTACCTCCCCGCATCAGGGACATTTGCTACAGCGTTTCCACCGAATCCCGCTCACTAGAATTCTTACAGTAATTAAAATAGGATCATAACCCATGTTTCGAATGCAGTAAAACGTGTTCCAGTAATAAATGGCGCAGTTAAACGTGTTATGTGAATTTAATGAGCTTAGTTTTAATGACATTTGATAGCTATTAATTTTAATGATTCGTTTTTGAGATCCGTCACAACGTTTGTTTTAATGTGTTGAATCGAGAATTTTTATCATATCTATCTCTCAGCACATTTTGCTCTCCCATAATATCAGGCTAGCAGAACTTATAAATCATAAATAGTTCCCATAAAACCAAATGCTAAAATTAAATGAATTTCTTTGAATGAAGCGTTAAACATGTTTTTTAATGTTTCATAAAAGTGAATCTTCGTGTGTTCTTGCACACGTAGCTACTTATGTTTTAATTAAAATAATTAATTTAAAATCAGCTTACGTCAAGTTTCGATGAAAATTCCCGCTGTTTCAAAGTTAAATATAAATATTCAAGTTTCTGAGTTCGAAGCTTACTTTTTTATTTTCCATACTTTTACTATGCCAATTTACAAAAAACTGAACTATATTACAGGTCGTTAATAATATCTGCGTCATTTAACACATAAAATTACAAACTTCCAAGGTTTCCAAACACGATTTAAAAAAAAAAACAGTGGCATATAAATAAGTCAATTTTTAGATTTTACTTCTTGAATAAAGATTATAGGTCGTTAATAATATCTGCGTCATTTAACATGTAAAAATATAAAATAAAAAGCCGTGGTTTTCGATCAGTTAAAAAAAGTGGCATGTAAATAAATCAATTTTTAGTTTTATCTGTTGAATTAATACCAATTATGTACTTTATTGATATGAACATGCGACATCGAAATTTAAAATTCGCTTATTTATATTTCCATAAACTTACTCATAAGAGAAAAAGAGGGTGAAAAAATGAAGCACTAGATTTATTTTGTTCCTTTTTTTTTGCCTCCAATCCATGAATGATGTTATCGCAAAGAATTAAGAGCTTATTTTGGCTGCAATATGCATCTAGAAACCTGCGTTTAGTTGTAAACATCTTGTACACTGTTTTTCTCTACATGTTTAACACTTTTTCAAAAACATGACTCGCATTTAAAAAAAACCAAATTGGTCCAAACAAATAATTCTACTTCCAATAATATCGGCTTATTTAAAGCAGTTATGTTTCTAGTTAATATAAAATGCTAATTCTGATTTTTTTTTTTTTTTTTTTTTTGGTCAAATTTACGAAGGCAGAAACTAGATATCCATTGAGACTTTCGCGTCAAGTTTAATAATATCCATACTCACATTAAAGCAGAAAAAGTTGGTTCTTAACAAAGCATCTTTTTTCCTTTGGTCACCCTTCTCTACCATGATAAAAAAAATTATTTTATTCTTTTTCCAGCGAAAAGTTTCTTTTCAAAAATATCAAAGTAAAAAAAAAAGAAAGAAAAATTCAATCTCCAACTACTTGTTAAATTCCTCTACAGATCAAAACCCCGTTATAACCGTCTTTCTTGACATTCGTCAAAAGAGAAAGATGCCGACAGTAGTGTGTTATCTCTGGTGATTTCTTTTTATATTTGTTTCTCATATAAAGAGCGGGAAAAAGATGGAAAGAAAAAAACTGATAGATGTAAGAAATGTGGCGTGAAGTATTGTCGACGACTTGTCAAAGAAAAGTCGACTTCAATTTCTCGTTTCTTTTCGGAGTTATTTCTTTCTTCTCACCCTTTTATTTCGGTGGAAGAATATCTCTCGGATATAAGGAAGAGGTTGGAGGTAGGGGTGGATGGAATAAATGTCGGGGTGAATTTTCGATAACAGTTCCTTAAATTTCGGCAGATTCACTCTATTTGCTGCCCTTCTCTTTTATGCTCTTTGTCCTTTAAATGCATTTTTTCCTCCTTGCCTCCATTCCAGGTATGGGTGTAGTGTTATTGTGTGTTTTTTCAACACTGGGTTTGAATGAAATAGGGGGTAAAGTCAACGATCCATTTTTTCATTCCTCTTTTATCAAACATTTTATAAATGTTTTGTTTGCTAATAGTAAGGATGGGGGATCTTTTCTTTGAAATGATGGAGAGGCTGCTTTTAGAACAGTGGCATTAGCTCTGAAATATCTGCAGAATTTAGGGACTTCTTTTCTAGGCGAGCTTCTTTTACAACTGTTATGAAAGCTTTTTGGAGTTAAAAGTTCTCTGAACGCATTATTTTTTCTTGAAAACTTGCACATTTTATCACTGCAAAGAGATAGGTTTGATGCAATGAACTTTGATTTTATCTGAAAGGTGGGCATGTGTTTGCATGATTGGATTTTTTTTCACTATATTTTTGCTGATTTTAGTTCCACTTCACCTGTTAGTGGTTTCACTTTTCCCCCTAGTAGTACTTTTATTGATGTTGTTGATAAGTCGTTAGTAGTGTGATGTTGTTGGGAGGGGGAGGGATTGGTTAGTATGTTATTTTTGCGGTTATTTTGAGATTTGCATTATAGTCGTTGTGCATACATCCCGCATAGTTGAAAATGAAAAAAAAAAAAAAAAAAAAGAATGCCCCCTCCCATCCAGTTTTTTCTCCATTAAGAAAACGGATGCACAGAATATAATCGGGTGATGGAGGATTTTAGACACTAGTTGTGACATTAATTTTGATAGTTTTTGATTGTTTTCCTGGGTCACAAGCTGGGTCATGCAGTCACAAAGAATGGCTTTTCTGCATTTGCGCATTGAATTGGTAGATCGCCAGAGAAGGTATCATCAGGCAACTCGATGAGGATTGGGCAACCTATCATAACTAATGCCTAAAGTCCTCGTTAATTCAAGAGCGACAATGCAGCCTGGATACAAACTCGGAAATAATAATTTTGAACCAAATGGCGGTACCATTGACCTGCGAGTTGAAATCTTGACATGTTTGATTCTATTCCGTTGATAAGTATAATTTAATTCATAATTGTGCTCAAAAGGTAGTTATCCCTCATATCCTAAAAGAAAAGATTTTTATTCTTTCATCTGTTTTTGTTTTCCACCTCAGTCTAACATTCGTTTAAAGAAAACTCAAAGTTTATGTTCTCAGTTTTTCCCCTTAAAACTTGAATATAAACTGAATAGTAGAAGCAGAGTTTTCTTATCTTTCCTGAAGTACTTCACCCTATTCTTCTTAATTAAAATTTTAAACACTACTTTTATTTGTTTTCTAATTTTATTTAAAACTATACAAGATTCTAGTACCGTTTTCTGTGAAGTTAATGCTTTAATTTGATCTTGCATTATGTAAATATTGTTCTCTAAATCCATTCCTGAATGAATTATGATTATCTTTAAATGTTTTAAGTACATATTTAAATAATGCGCTGAAATTATGATTTTGTCTGAAGGCCGACCTGAAAATTTGCATACATTTATAATTTCCGTATGTAATGCGTAGACCAGTGGTGACCATGGTGGGGGGGGGGGGGATTATGGTGCAAGTTGCGCAATCAAATTTTCTTTTTTCGGGGGGGGGGGGTATTTAATTTTATTTATTTATTTATTTATTTATTTGTTTTTATCTTTTTTACTTAAGTTATTTATTTCATTCTATTTTATTTTATCCTGTTTCTGTTTTACTTCATTTATTTTAGTTTATGTGTGTGTGTGTGTGTCATTAGCATACCATAGAACTTTTCTAATAGAATAATAATTATTATTATTACAGTCGAGTCCCGACTTACGCGAGAGATGCGTTCCAAGACCCCTCGCGTAAGTCGAAATTTCGCGTTGTGGAAAAGGTATGCGTAAATTCTTTTATAAACATACCCAATTGTTTTAAACACTAGTAAATAACCCCTCAAATTGTTAAAAATCATTTCTTAACTATACAGTACTGTTTCTTACATAAAAAACTGAATTTTTATTCGTATTTCAATTTTTAAAAGAATGTTTTATTCAACATAAAATGCTGCTACGATGCACAAAATCAATAATCAATGGAAAAGAAAGACATACAACGAACTAGTATGGTGCGTATAAGATGTAGTAAGAAAAACAAATGTGCTATAGTTTTACTGTACAGTGGATTCAGTAATGATGTTTGTAACTTAAAAAAGTTAACATGATGACTTATGCTGCGTGATCAAACCGTTATTCTTATATATTTTTAAATACACAATACAGTTGCTTCACTAGTTTTTTTTTATAACATTTCCATCTATGGAAACGCAACACCTTCTTCCTGGTTTCTTAAATTCACAATATAAGAACAGCTTCCATTTTCATAATTTTTACATTTTGCTTAGCTACTACTCGATGAACTTTTATGGACTTCCTTTTTCTTGACTTTTAATTGCCCATATGGAAGATTCACTCATACCTAATTGTCGTGCTACCTTTGACACATTTGTTCAATCACATAATCTAAAGCGTTTCTTTAACTCTAAGAAACCTTCTCTTTTTCTCTCTCTATATTCACAAGATGAACAGAGCTCTTAGGTGTCATTATATTTCAACAACTTTCACATTTAGAATTAAAAAAAAAGGGAAATGAGGAGTATTTATTTCTATAAGCGATATATCAGACTTGTACGGTGTGGGAACTTCCACTCTCAGTGATGCTAAAGAGATAAAAGTCCATTAACGAAAAAACATTTTTAGTAGCCAATAACAAAGCCGATACGACCACCGTGATTCCCTTCCGAAAATTTTCGTGTTGCTGGCGAAGAATTCGCGTTATGTCTAAAATTCTTTACTGGTGAAAAAACTCGCGTTATAGCCATTTCGCGTAAGTCGGATCGCGTTGTAGCGGGAGTCGACTGTATTATTAAAAATAAATGTACAGAAAAGGTAATTAAATAAAAAGAGAGCCAAAAAATAAAAAGTGAAAGAAGGTTGAGAAAAACTTTTTGGGGGAATTCGCGCCACTGAACTTGGGGGGGGGGGGAGATGGTACTGGTGTAGACACACGGTTGTGCAGCCTGATTCGAAACTATTGCTAAATTGAGAGTATTTTAATCACATGCACCTGTCTGGAGAATAAAATTAAGGAATTTTAATAATCTGTATTAACAAAACTTATTCTTCATTTTTCCTGAAAATAAGTTCTCGAAGTGAAAACGGAAGTAGAAGTTCGTCCAGAAATACATGAACTTAGTTATCCTTGTATCGAACATCTTATTTGTACTAACGCTCTCAGTTTCATTTAAGTTAAAGTTCTAAATTTATTTGTAAAATTTTTATTTCACAGTTAACACACTTAATATCTAAGCAAAATAAATATTTTTCAACCAAATAAAAAACTATCACATGATCAGTAACAAAGTCACTTTTCTCTCATGCTGCAACACACTATTTTCAGTCACTTCTAACACTGCTTGTTGTAATAGGGAAATTTTTTAAATCAAGCAGTTTTTTTATGTGTAAGAAAATGCGCGTTACCCAAATTCGTAAATATCTTGGCAAAAAAAAAATGCTACTGCAAAATAAATACACGAATAAAGCAAAAACAGTTTGAATAAATATTATGGAACATTAATATTTTTGAATAGTGTTTAAATTGAAGAAAAGCAGTCGTTTTGTTCATAAAAAATATTCGTGCTCTAAAACGAAGAAAAAAAAACGCATATTAAAAACCCTTGTAGATATATAAGTATATACAGTTTACAGCTTTCTGTCTTGCATATACTCAATCGCTTTGTATTTGGAAAAAAATGTCTTTGATTTTAGTTCACTTTCAGAAAATCAATCATTGTCGATAGAACATTGTGATGATGTTACACTTTAGAAAATGTATCCAATTTTGAACTGCTTTCGAGAAATTTCATATATTAGCTTCTGTTTTAGAAATGTTAGTTTATATTGAAAATGTGCGATTAAAATTATAAATTATGTTCAAAATTCTGAATATTTCCATTATTTTTTGTTTCGGCTTTTGCCCTATGTTCGTTTTTAAACTCCAAACATTTCAGTTCCTTGTCCGAAACTTTGTCACCGAGAACACAACCATACGCACTGCACTAAATAGCTTTTATATTTTTCAATTTTTTTTACAGTTTAAAAAAAGCTTTTATATTTTTAGATTATTTTTCACAGTTTAAGATTTTTGATAAAAGTAGAATCAAATTGAAAAATTATCAGTTTGTTTTACTCGTTTGCCTCTGTTTTCTCGGTTTTAAAGAGTTGTACGATCAGTATACAAATTGTTTTAAATTAAGTAATGAGACAGATTTCTTTTCAATAGAATTGCAGTTTAGCAATGACAACTTCAAAATAACTTCCTTGAGAAAACGCAGAGAGCTGGAGACTGTTATTCCATTCCTCCTAGCAGTTCTGGAACTCATGTTCCGTAACAGCTTTCAGCTGCGCTGTTACAGCGAGTTGAATGTTCTCTATGGTCCCAAAATGATGTCCCTCGAGGAGATTTTTCAATTTTAAAGAGAGGAAAAAATCACAAAGACTGAAGTCAGGCAAAAACGGAGGCTCAGGAGATACAGGAAGGAGCCACTCTCTTTCTTCTGAGAATACCTTTAACCACGGAAACACCTGGGCTCTTCAAAAAGTAGAATATACTTAAGCGTGTTGAAGATCTGCAAAATTTTCCATTGCACTGTGTTCAAATCTTAAGCAAAAGCGAATAGTACGCCGTCGTTTAAAGTTAGTTACTGACTTTTAAAACGCACTAGAAAAAAGTTTAGAGAAACAATCACAAAGAACCAACAAATTTATGTAGCAAACTCAAACTCTCACTGATATTGATGACATGCTGACTTGCAGTCTTTCTTAGCCCCATTTGCGTAGTGTTACAAGATTGGGCGTTACGTTATTAGTCTTATTAGTTAACTTACACACCTCGTATAGTATTTTAAAATATAGTGCAACTATTAAGCGATATAGTAAAGTTTATTCTTAAAGTTACGAAAGAACCCTTTATTTCTTCAAGAACGGGGATTCATCTAGAAAAGAATTGAGGTACTATTATTGTTCATAAAAATTTATTTTGCGATTTTTCCTTTCATGTTCTGATTTTTCCGATTTTTCAAATCTTGTGATGTTATTTGACGCAGAATGTCAACTAGTTTTACTCGTATTAGTGGAAAAATACCCTAAAAAATGATGTTTGCAGCAATTGGTTTATCACTTTTGCTTTATATCTTAGACGTATCTCGGTATTTTCCACATTGAATCTAGGGGTCCACTGTCATTTGTTGTTTGTCATACAATAATACAAATAAAGTAATGTATCACTACGAAGTTTTTTCGCTGTAGGATAAATTTTCTTCTTTGAATGTTTAGCTAAATCTTTCGAATTATTAGACTGTTTAAATAAAACATTCTCAAAATGAAAACCATGGACCGCATACAGCTTGCTAGCGTTTTGTGAGTAGTACTAACTGGACAGGGGAGCAATTTTTTATTTTGTCACAAAACTCTTTAAGCCATTTTTTTTCTTCTCTCTTTTGCAAAAACGCATTGACACTGGTGACTGATACTTACCGTGTGAAATAGTTGATGTTTGTACGGTTTTAAGGGGGTGGGGGGGTATTTGAAATTTTATTTATTCATCTTTTTCGACTGATGTGCTGCATTTAAATTCCGAAGAGTAGCAAGTGCAATTGCTAGTACTGCAATAAATTAGGATTTACAAAATTTAAATGTTTCATGTATAATGCTCTTCATTCTATTGTCTTTTTCTCTATGCTAATGCAAAAGAGGCTTTAGTTTAAGCTTACAAAGTTGAGCCTTCGACGAAAATCTTTTTGTTGTACTGTGCTTAAAAAGAAATCACAGTTGCTCTAAACTAATAGCGCGCATACTCAAATTGCATTGAAACGCTCCAGTTACCAAAAAGAAAAAAAAAATCTTCGGACATTATTACGACAGTACAGTGAGTATCGTTGGTACAGCCTTCGAAAGGAAAGAATCGTAGTTAAAAAACAGTACGGGAATGTGAAGTATTTGAGATAAAGAACAGAACGAACACGAAATGAAAGTTAGCACTAAAAACGCACCAGTGGCCAATAGACAATTTTAAAAAAAAACGGTTACAAAATAATTTCCTTCAAATTCATTGTACGCTATGTTAATTTATTTTTTTCGTATCAAGTAATTAAAAATTTAAATCATGCAGTATTTTTTTACATTGGAGGATATGATAAAACTGAACTAAATTCTTAAAGCAGAAGGAACTTAAAGCAGAAGGAAACACTGAGTGTTGAATATTTTACCATTCTGCTACATTAGTTTAGTAACAAAGTAAACACGTTGTAGGCAACGAATACTGTAGTTTGGGTAATTTTATTCATCTAAAAACTTGAACATTTGTAACAATTAGCAACTGTTATGCCTGAAATGTTTCTCAAAAGAGTACTAAGAGAATGGATATTGACCTTTTTAACAAACAAATATATTTAGTTACTGAACAGATAAAAAGCGATTGAATTTTAACGAATTAAATTAAGAGCAGTTTTTACTTAGAATCAGTTAAAACCTGTGGAGAAAAGAATGTATATTGCAAGTATTGATTTTTGTAGTGGTAACTTTTATTTATTAATTTATTTATTATTATTATTATTATTTTTTTTTTTTTTGAGAATGACCCTGATCAGTCACATCCCTTACAAAATAAATTTCAGTGAGACAAGACATTAGTGCTGCATTACTGAATCATTACTGTGATTACACACCTCACATAGGTCTTTGGAAAATAAGATTATAGAGTTGCCGTACAGCTAAAAATTTTAATCTTCGCCTGAGAAAAAAATCTTACTTTTAACAAAGTTTGCTTCTCAGTGAAAAGATCTAGATTTTATTTCATTTTCTCGTAACCAAGATTTCTTCAAGTCCTAGAGACGGTTAAAAGTTTCTTTTCGAAACATAACTTATTTCATCATTAATGGAAAACAGCGGGAAATAAAACAAAGTAAAGAGAAAAAAAAATGGGGTAAATGATTTCAAGTAAACAGTATTTTGTGTAAAAGAAACGCCATTAAAGTAAATCTCTTTTTGAGATTGTGACAAAAACACACCATTTTCGAAATGTTCTTAAGTATTTATTTATACACTCTTGTTGTAGTCGTTGCAGTTACAGTTTTTGCAGAGGTAAAATTCATTTTTGTGTTCGATATTTTTTTAACGATGGCAGTGCAGCTTTGTGGTAAACGGTTCGTGTTTTATTTATTAAGTTGGACGTTCCTACCACATGTTACTCAAACCAAAATTGAATGCACTTTTTGCAACATCTGGGTGGTTTGCAATAATTCAAATGCAAGAAAAATGGATTTCAGAAGAAGTATTTTGTTTTCTACTGTTTGCGAGTTACATTTAAGTTCAGTTTGTAGTGAAATCTTTCGCCAGTTCTATTAAAAATCAACTCAGAGTAAGAAAAGAAAAACTATTTTTTGTTTCTTTTTCCGATATAAACGATTTTTTAATGATTTATTAGACATAAGTACTTTATCAGGCAGACATAGATACTTCATCAGGTGTCAATAGTGCAAAGTTATAAAATACTTCAATCTTTGGATATGAAAGGTTTTTTTTTATTATTGTTTTTTCTTTCAATATTTTCGTGTGTGGATTACTCACTTGAATTATATGCTTAAATTTTTTTGAAATAATACTTCTTTTTTCTATATAAGAAATTACGCTGTCTGCCGCTGCTTAGCCATCGCTTCTCCCTCTCATATCTTGGATTGTATTGGTACTTCTGTGAGGTAGCTGTTGAGGGAAGGGGATGAGGTCATTATTTTAATTTTGCAGCATGGTCTCTTGGATCTGGTTTATTTAATCTAGACCAGGAGGGATGAGCAAAAACAACAAGATTAGTCGTTTAATTGTCGTGTGGGCTAACACTTTTACCTGGAAAATGATGAAAATTCTTTGTGCTATACGAGAGCGGTAATAATTTGTTTTCTACATTTAAAGGGGTCCGGAACACGTTTTGAAAGAAAAAAAAACATTAAACAGTTCCGAGTTTTGAATTTTTTTGCACTGATTCGCCATCTATTTAATAAATATAATCATAACACAAATATTTAAAAAAATATATTTAAATTTCATTTTTTTTAAATGGGGCTGCTTGAAATCGCTGAAATTCAATATAATTTTGGTCAATTTTCATTTTTTTCAAAGAATTATGCACAAATATCTAAGCATTAACTTTTATTCAGCGATTTAAAAAATATTAATTCAATAAAGAATAGAAACTGTTTGAAGAAAAATTTCAAAAAATTCGGAGATACTTTTTTTTAGTCATATTTTTTGCAGTAAACTTTTTTTTTAACTTTGCCGAATAAAAATTAAAGTAAAATGTTTGAAAAAGATATGCTAAAATTTTCATTGCTTTATCTTTATCAGTTTTTGACTTGTAAGGGTTTGAATGCAAAAAAGTAGGGAAAAATTGCATCATGGAGAAAAACGCATTTAAAGTTTGAAAGTTAAGTATAATATTTAAATGTATGCAACAAAAGTAATTATCTTTCATTCTAATTAAGATATAAATAATATTCAAACGTCATTTCAAGCAGAAAAAAACGGAAAAGTTTTCAAATGATTTAAAAAATTGCGAAATTTGACGATTTTTGTGTCCCGAACCCATTTAACTCTGTTGGGTTCCTTTCTCTCTGTCAGATCTTTACATTATTAATTTTTCTTTACATGGTATAACCTATCGAATAAAAATAAAGAAGGCTATAAACCATATACAATAAATTATATATATTTGTATATGATATATCAACTGCATTAGTTTTTTAGCAGCATCAATGTACTGTTTAACAAAGCTAAGTTTCTACCTAAATTTAAGTAAGCGGTGCCATCGTTAGATATAAAAAGACTGGTAAAGTTATTTTAGAAAGATTTAAAATATGCGCATAGCTTATGAAGAAGTTTGGAGGGGAACAGATTTTGTTTATTTTCTACAGCGAACGTAAAAATTAATATTCGGAATTTCGTTACTCGTTCTCAAAAGGGATCGGTTATAAATTTCAAAATGTTAGGATTTCGGTCAGTTTAAATATGCTACTATTGCTCTTATTACATGTTTTCTACGACAAGTTTAAAGGTTTGTCGTTTCAACATCAGAATTATACTTTTAAAATTTGAAACAGTATACGTAATGTAAGCTTTGCACAAGATCTTTTAATGCTTATTAAAATTAGTATTTGAGTATTTATCTGATCGAATAAATTATCGCTAGCATAAAGCCATTACATTTGTAAATAAGTAAGCATGAACATGAACCGCATTGATAGTGTCGAATATAGAAAAATTGATATGTTAGTAGTAGGCATAAGAGTTGATATTACTACTGTTATTTCTTGCTAAAAATATGAATATTTCAGACCATGAGGTTAACTGAAGTTCAAAAAAGGGAAAAGATAGCGTGTAGCAACTAACCTACGTCAGAAGGTGTCAAATTAGTAAAGGAAAGTAAAAACGCTACTAATGGTCATCAAACTTTCAGCATTCATGTACATAAGTATCTGAATGTAAATAAGTAAGCGTCGTATATGTATATAAGTTCATATACATAAGTATCTAATATCATAATCTGTATCGTCATTTCATACTTTTCCCGGAGGAATAGTATGAATTATCAAAATAATTAGTTTTGAACTGCAGTTGACTGCAGAGAAATGTAAAAATTCGATGTTATAATTCATTCGATATGTTTCTTGGAAAATTTCTCTAAGAAAAAATGCAATTTGATTGAAATATCCTCATACATTAGTATTTAATGATACAATAATTTATTGCATGCAATATTAGTTATCGAGGAGTTGAATGCATTAAGTTACAAGGCAATAACTGCACATATTTCATTTTTATTCCTTTTGTATTTTTGTCAGTCATTGTATTTTAGCTTTGTACAAGCTCGCTTATTTGGGTTTCCGCTGAAAATGAAGCATGGAACAAAGTCAAGTTAGTAGTACCATTGTTAGTATGACATCCAATTCGCGTTTCTCCAATTATTTTAACTACTCTTCTCTGCAGGTACTGCCTTTTTCCTTCCCACGGCAGTATAAATGAGAATGCCATAAGCAACTTAATATGATAGAGGCATTGAAACTCTAAAACTCAATAGGAGAGCATTTTGTACGCAATTGTTTTCAAAAGATGATATATCTATCACTTTATATCAACAAATCTTTTATGCAGCCCCCTTTATAAAAACTTGGAATATTAAGGAGTTTAATTGTTACGCGTCGGGGGTAAATTTTTACAAAACCGTTTACTTGCATCTTTTCAACAATATTTATTACAACATTTACTCTTGAAATCTTTAGTGACCTCCTTTAACAACTTGTAAATAGTTTTGTACTTGCTGAGATTTTTTTTAAACTTGTCAGTTCTTAAGGTTGATAACAATAGAAGTCAGTTATAGAAGTGAATGCTTAAATATTTGTCACGGGTAATACTTCTGTCTCACAGATAGAAAAAAAACTTGAAGAAAGAAATTATGTTTGAGTATTGTTAGATTTTGCTATCGGAAGGGGGGGGGGGCGGGGGGTCCTTCCTAAATCTAGTTCATGATCGTCAAAGTAAGACTTCTGAAAATTCTAATATCCATACATGATCATAATTGCGTAAACATTATAAAGTCAAAGGAAACATTTTGTTTTAAATATTTTAGGACGAGCGGTTGAAATTTTGTTATTTTATCCAATAGCACACATGACCAATAGTTGAAGCAAAATATTTAAACAACCCAACAGGCGGCTCGTATAGAGGGCAAGGGGGGCAACTGCCCCCTTACTTTTAAAAGTACAGTGGCTTTGCCCCTCCACTTTTCTAAGTTCAAAATAAAAAATCGATCAAAAAATGTTAAAATTGATTCATTCACGTGTCACGTGTTTAAAGAATGATGAACTGACTTAAGAGTGGGTTTTATATTTTTTCAAATTATTATTTCATAAAAAGTAAAATGGAGCTTTAAATTGGGGGGAGAATAGTTTTCTCTAGCCATCCATTCCAATTCTTTAGGTCACGTTTCTATTTTTTAGAGATAATTTAATCAATAATACCGTGAAACTTAAATTTATTAGAAAAAAAGTCAACTGTAAGGGTACCACCCTACGCCCCCGACACCCCTTTTTGGTGCATCACAGCCACCTTTGATCAACTTAAAATATTGAAATGTCATCAAATGTACATAAAAAGTTAATTTGCTCATTCAAAATGCAACATAAATCAAAGGTATTAAAATTGATGTCTTTATGCAAAGTTCCTCCGAAGTAAAACATATTTTACACCTCTAGAGAGCTTAAGCACGTTCTTAAAAAGCCGTTAAAGTTTCGAAAATACATCCACTCTTACATGCAGTACGCAGAAAAATGATCTTTCCTTGCAGCACATTTGAAAACTGTTATTTCTTCACTTCAGTACGATATGGCTCTCCCCCGCTCTCCGGCCTATTTAACACCTGTTATACCTGAGGCATAATTTTTTACTTTCACTCCACCCCGCACATTAATAGCCTCTCCCCTGCCTTATACCGTTGAATGTGTTTTGCTAGGGTGTGGAGGTTTTCCTCCACCCTCATTTAAATGTACCCATGCGCTATGAAATGTACTTTGAGGTAGGTAACATTTTCCAACCTTTTAGGGGTGCTCTTTGCGAATGAAACTTTTATAATGATATTTTTGAAACGGAATATTTTTTTTTTAAGTTCTCGAATCATCGATAAATTTTTTTGTCTTATCTATAAGTCTTGTGAGGTTTAGGAATTAAAATAACATAACATGTAGTCTTCCTTTTTATTTTTGGCCCATGTACTACATGATATGATGATTGATTCATTCAAAAACAGCACAAGTGAGAGGAAGAATATTAAAATATAATTTACAGTTATTTTTTATGCTTGCAAGTTGACCAAATTAAAAGCATTAATCCTTTAAGGAAACCATGAAATTGTGCAAAGATGAAAGAGAAAAAAAATAAAAATCTATATCGTTATCGAAATATAAAGTCTTAAAATCTTCCAAAATTTACGAAAAGTCGCAAATTGAGCGAGTTTCCGTGAATAATGGAAGACATCTTTCACATGCTTTACAGATGGATGTTCCGCCACATGCGGACGGTGAATCCCGTGATAGCTTCAATTCCACGCCATTTAAATTAAATTTGGCACGTTTTTTTTTTTTTTTTTTTTAAACAGACTTTATCTCGATAACGGGGGTCACGAGGGCAAATATTTTTTGGATCAAAACTTATATCAAAATGTTATGTATTTTACTCTCTAATTTCAATCTTATCTATTTAAGTTTTTTTGTTGTTATACTATTCGTGTGGTTCCTCGTTTATTGCATAAATTTCTCACTTGAAAGCTTTTTGCATTAGGACGGGTTAAAATAATAGTGGCGTATATCAAAAATTTTACAAATTTTATTTATGCATGGATTTGGGTTTATCTTTAGCTTCTCTACTAAGTGTACCCAATGCGTAAAAAATACTCTTAATATATTAGCCACTAGGAGTTGTTCAGGTGAGAATGATACGTGTTGCAAGTCAGTTCTCATAACACTGATTAAACCAGCAGCAAGAATGTTCAGCTATATTTTAATTTATAACATTTTTGCTAAATTTATTTTATTTCACTTCAGTAATGCCGTCGTAAATGTAGAATGATGATGTAAGTCATTTACAGTTGCTTTGAAAAATTACTTGTAACTTTCCATACAAGTGCAAACACTTTTACAAGGAATTCATTTATTTGTTAGAATAACTTACAATGTTAGAATAACTTACACCACTCTCCTTCAAACCTCGCTATACAAGTAAGGGACTTGCTCAATCAACTCCGCCGGTAATTTCAAGTTATGGTGCTGACTCAACCTTGTGTGTTAGAATACTTATTAAAATATACAGTGCTTTATTAAATTTCCTGAAGAACTATCGAATGTTTGTTCTCAATAAGAGCGAATAATCGATTGAAAATTTAGAATTTGATTGATCTAATATGTTAAATGTATGCAAATACACATTTAAACTTAAGATAGCAAAAACTTGATAAAGCTGTTCATGCATTCAACAACATAATATTCATTAACAACCAAGGCAGTTTTGCATTCAAATAATAAAATGGTCCAAATTTAGTTAAAATTCAAAATTTTAAGTTCTTTTTTAATTTTATTTATCATTTAGTTTTCTCATAAAATACGAAATGCTACGATTTTGTAATTATTCAATATTCTATGTTGTTATTAAGACATATGCTTATTATTTCCCGTACATTTATTACATGCATATATATAAGAATTGTATTTAACTTTTCCGGATTCAATATAACAATTTTCCTCTTAAAATAAAATGCTTAATTAATTTTTATACCGCTATTAATATTATAATCGTTTATAAAATAATTTTATTCTCAAAAAAAAAAATCTCTCCTTTTCTATTTCAATATTTTCTGCGTAGCTAAAAGATAAAAGCAATTAATTATAATAAGGAATTATTTCATCATCCTTATCATTCCTTTTATTCACTTTGGTGTTGATTTCTAATTTTTTATAGCTGTTTTTATTTTTCTTATACCTATCTCATATATTATTCTATTCTATCATTGTTATTGAAAACTTATGTTAGTGTGGCATTTACTTGAAGTTTTCGGCTAGATTTAATTCCAAGAATTTTCTAATTACTGTAAATTAACTGGAAATTTTCTTTCTTTACGAACGTTA
The DNA here is from genome assembly GCF_026930045.1 of Uloborus diversus. Taxonomy (NCBI): domain Eukaryota; kingdom Metazoa; phylum Arthropoda; class Arachnida; order Araneae; family Uloboridae; genus Uloborus; species Uloborus diversus. The sequence continues at coordinate 49,329,742 of NC_072732.1, forward strand.
TTTATGGCATGTCATGATGGAAAGATTAAAATTTTCAATGCTGCGCAAATAATTCCATTTGAAAAAGTTTTTGCCGACGCAAAATTTTTGAATTTCAACCATTCTATACCAGTAGACCTAATTTTAAAATTAACGAAGTATAAAAAGGAAAGTAATCACTTTCATCTGTAACGTGCATGACGGTGAATCATTTTCATACTATCACCACTGCAAATTTCTAAGATGTTATCTGCCTCTTTTTAGAGCAATTTTCCAATATCTTTACAAACTGGTTTCGGTAAATTGTAATTGTAATGCGTTAAAAATAATTTTAAATACTATTTAATTGTTTGCTCGACTATTCAAAACGTTTTCAATAAAGTAAGAAAAACAAAGTTTAAAAAAAGCACAAATTTGCCAATTACAGCAGACACGTGTTTCGGCGTTATTCTTATGGACATCCATAAGCTCATTACTTTTTGCATTGAAAAAGGCGTTCCCTGTAACGCCGAAACACGTGTCTGCTGTAATTGGCAAATTTGTGCTTCTTTTAAACTTTGTTTTTCTTACTTTACTGTTCAGCGCCACAAAGGTATTTATTGTCTTACGTTTTCAATAGCTTAAAAGTTGCGCAATATAATTTTTTACGTATTGTTATCTATTTTGACGAGAAAATGTTGAAGTTTTAAGTGCATAAAAGCTTTTATAAAGACAAACCTTTTTCAACAAAAGATCTCATAATTTACACCTGTAATAAGTATCTACAATCTAATATGGTATTCCGTACGTCCATCTGTCCCTCCATTCTCACCTTAACTGCATGGAACCTAGACGTAATGTTGAAGGGGCGAGCACGTGTTGTTGGCAATTACCAGTATCGACGAAGCGTTACGCGTTTCTGTTCTGGCTGATTCATCCTGTCAACCCCACTTCCCTGCGCAGCTGGAGTTCCCCGCGGGGCTGCGTTTGTTTAAACCCACCCCTTGGCACTTTTTTCCGATTCTCGCATTGTTAGGAAAAGAATGGGCCACTTCTATGGAAGTCCTCGGAGAACTACTATACTTCAGTCTTGATTTTTGATTTTGTAAGAGATGTATAAAATCAATTCGATCGTGTGAATGCAACCTAGAACTAATTCAAAACTTTTTTTAAGTTTTTAAATGCATGCCATAAATGTTGAATAAGTAAGATGTATGTATATGAACGCACAAGTATTGCACATGAACTTATGCTTAGACAAAGTTACATAAAGTTGGTACATATCGGGGGGAGGGTATATATATATATATATATATATATATTAGTCAACATGGTCTTGTCAAATTTCGAACCCTGATATTTGAATTAAGTAAAATTTTTGATTAAACCGTAATTTTCGGTATTTTGACTCTTAAGGGGTATTACATTCTTTATCTTTGTTTGATATATACACAGAGCTACCAACTTTTGAAAATCTAAATTCGTAGCGGAGCGGTGGGGGGAGGGGGGAAATGACGTATTTCATAACAAATGTAACAGACGTAATAAATAGGTTACATTAGTAAAATCTAGAAAGTACCCCCCCCCCCCCTTCTATTTTCAAAATTAAGGTGGTACATTCAAATTTAATAAATGATAAATTTAAGTTGGAGGGGGGGGATAATTAACGAGATTTTTTGGAAGTTATTTTTAGTATCAGGTTATTTTTAAGTCTTGCGACAAATTTTTAAAAAACGTGTTTTCCTCCTAGCGTCAAGTTAGAGTTTGTTCATTTTTAATGTACTTTCTGAATTTGTATAATTGATGAAATGGTAACTTTTGAGATTTCACGATAAACTTACATTAGGAAAAGTTCCAATTTTCAAAAATATATTTAATTTTTAATTATTTTATCATTTAGTATGATAAATTCTTTTTTTTTTAAGTAAAAATTCGGAACATGAGTTAGCACAAAAGCATTATTAATTAAATGATTACTAATGCGGATATAACCTGTATTGATGGAAATTTTTTCAGGGTTATAAGAAAAGAAGATCGTAATTTTTGAACGTGTTTCGTTGCGTCGTAGTTCAAGGCAGTAGTTCGTAAAAACTACGATCTTTTCGTAGCATTTCGCAGATCTGGTGGCACGTGTATCTTAGTGGCCCAAACATTAAAACATTGGACGCCTAGTTGAAGAGTCGCGGGGTCTGTGGAAACTCTGTGAAGATCCTTCGCATACGCTGATGGTGACTGGTGCACGTTAAATTCGTTTGCAGTCATAAACTGTTCTAACCATTAAATCATACTTTTGTGTATGGCAAAGAATATATAAAGGATAAATTAAAAAACTTAGCAAAACATGTTTCTGGACAACTAAATTATTTCCTTACATATCCCCGTTATTGAAATATTAGGTCTTAAAGTCTGCCGAAAATTTAATAAGTCTCCAAATTTACCGAGCTTTGGTGAGTAATGGAAAACCTCTTTTTTACGCTTTGTAGATGAATTTCCTGCTACATGCTGAAGTGGAAATCTTCGACGAGAAATTGACATCTTCAGTACTCGCCAAGTCAGTTTGGCGCTTTTCTTAAAATATCGGCAGACATTGAGATACTTTGTCTCGATAACGTGGGCGCGAGGACAAATAATTTTTGTGTAAAAAAGTGTCTCAAAATGCTCTTTCGATAACTGCCTATTTAAATTGTTTTCATTATTACACTATCTGTGTGGTTCCCTAATAAATATTCATTCCAAATCAATACGTCTAAGAATGCTGGAAAAGGTGTTGTTCGTCTCCTAGTCTGTATCAAAAAGCAAAGCTATCTTTAGGGCTCCATCTAACGGGAGCAATTATATGTCGTGGTAGGTACGGGTGACCCAGGAGCGTAGTATTTTTGTGGCACGCGTTTCGAAAAATAGCTAAAGGAGCATGAAATTTCGTATACAGATGTAGTTTTTGGCAATGATATTCACTTCGAATATGGATTCATAATAAAACTAATTAGATAAGAAAGTTTTAATGTTTAATTGGATTTTAGCACTTTTATGCAACAGATCCTGAACTTGTAATATTCCTTAGAGCGCATGGTTTGAAACCAAGAAACGCAATCTTACTAGCTGTCTAATTGTTAAGAATGTGTAACAATGAAATTTCCTCCCAAAATTCCCGTCATGGTCGCAAAAAATTGTGTCCCCCCGGTTTGATCAACACCCCCCCCCCCCCCTGGTTTAGCAGTTTCATTCATGCCTTTTGATAAAGAGGGGAGGAAACTTTAAGTGTCGGCAAAACTGGAGATAAACCGAAAGGATATTTATTATTGTGTTTATGCTGTACAGGCAGATATATCGATAAATATGGGGAGATCTTAATGACCACATTCATGTGTGTTTAGATTGATGAATACAGAGAGATAAATTCAGAGCACTTGACAATAAACTGTTCAAGGTGACTTAAGACATTGAAAAATCAAGGAAGCAATGGAAAATGATGAGCGAATACTGGTACACACAGAGTAAGGGCCCTAGTAACAGAAAAGGGTTCAGTAACAGACAGTCATAAGTTTTGATTTAAAGAACAAGCTTTTTGGTCGGGTAAAACTGATGTTGCTGTGGCCCATGAATACGTTTTAGCCATCTACTGTTACCGGAGTGTATTTTTTGAGCCAGTTGGTATTTAAAAGTCAGTGGTTTAAGATTATGAACAACCACAACGATGTCAGCTGGTGTTTCATGTTCATTTGAATTTATTAATGTAATTCTAAAAATAAAGCATTTTTGCACATTTTGGAGAGAAAAAGAGAATTTTGTTTATTACTCATCCTTTTTTCATCTTGTCTGTTACTGTCATCAAGTTTTTCGGTATCTTTTTTGGGACCTTTTTTCAGACTTTTTTTTGAAATTGAGCAAATAAAAATAGAATTAATTAATTTGGAGGATCACGAAGCACGTTAGATGAGATGCAGTTGCATGAGAGAAAAATAGTTTTAAAAGTTTTGTCTTAAGCATGTCTTTGACTGCTGCCGTTTCCTTAAATAATTAAAGGTGCTAAAATTTTCACAAATATATTACCTATCTGTTTTCAGTGGGAAAATAAATATGAAATGTATTGTCTTTAATATGTGTATTGATTAGTCACAACTGTCATCTGCGCAGCTGTAAAGGTCAATCTTTTTAATACTCTTTTCAAAAAAAAAAGGGAAAAGTGTAGTGCATTTTCCAACCTAAGCGTGTCACATTTTGAGATCCAATACTATGGACCTCCAAAAAAAAAGAAAAAGGTCGTTTTAATTTCAACAACCCATTACCCAACTGAATCCCTTTTTATGACTTAATATTCTTTATCATACCACAAATGATACTTTCCTTCCATCGCATTTTAAATTGAATATTTGACTCTAAAATATAAATGCATTTTTGCTAATATTTTGCATAAGTCTTTTAAGGGGGTCCGGGACACAAAAATCCTCAAATTTTGCAATTTTTTTTTATAATTTGAAAAATTGCTCCGTTTTTTTCTGCTTAAGAGGACGTTTGAATCTTGTTTCTACCTTAAATAGAACGAAAGTTATAGTTATTTTTGTTGCATGCATCTAACGAATGTGCACATAACTTTAAAACTTTAAACGCGTTTTTCTCTATGATGCAATTTTTTCCGATTTCTTGCATTCAAACTCTTATAAGTCAGGAACCGATAGAGATAAAGTAATGAAACTTGGAGCATATGTTTTTCAAGCAATTTACTTTAATTTTTATTCGGCGAATTTGAAAAAAACGTTTACTGCAAAAATTATGATTTTTTTAAAAAAAAGTATCTTTGAATTTTTCGAAATTTTTCTTCAAATATTTTTTATTTTTTATTGAATCAATATTTTTAAAATCGCCGAATAAAAATTAAAGCTTAGATATTTGTGCATACTTTTTTGAAAAAAAATTGAAAATTGACCAACAATATTTTGAGTTATAGCAATTTAAAGCAACCCCATTTTTTGAAAAAAACTAATTAAATTTAAATAAAAAAATATTTTTTTTTTCATATTTATGTTATGATTTTGCTTATTAAATAAATGATGAATCAGTTCAAAAAATTTCAAAACTCTAAAGTACATAATAAAAAAATTTTCAAAATGTGTCCCGGACCCCCTTAATCATAACAGACGCAAGAGAACTTTTTTTTTCTTTTCGAGAGAGCCTCATTACCGATCGCGATTTTTTTCCATTTCTGCGTTCTAATGACAGTCCATTTCGAGTTTTACATTTCTGTTGCGAAAAAAACCTTCTAGGACTTTGAATTGGAAAAAATGGCGGATCTAAATGAGGCGATGGCTGACGCCTATACTTATTTCTCTTTTTTGTGACTCTTAGGGTTTTTTTCTTTCTTTACTGGATGTCAATTTATCATTTAACATTTCATTAAAATATAGCTCTATCAATATGGTTTATGCAGATATCACGAGTGAGTATAAGTTTACTAAAAGCAGGCAAGCAAACTCTAAATAGGAAATCAAGAAAGGAAAAAAGATATTTTATTTTTCTTTTCTTTTCTTCGTTAACTAGAAGTTCTCTTCACTTAACTTCCTTTTCGTCAGTCTCATTTTATTGTACACAAGCTTAATTACCATGGAGTTAAGCTGCGATGAAAAAAAGTTGTATCATGATGGGATAGAAAAAATTCAAATCGATATTGTTTCAGATCGATATAATTTAGTTGTTTTTAGCATTTTTGGTGAAGTTCTACTTTTTTTTTTGCTTCATGATTCCTTAATGGAAATTGATATGTTCTTAGAATTGTTTGAACGGAAGTGTTAGTGCATTAATAGTAAAAAAAACACTTTCTAAAAGGATCATTACCAGTGGTTTTAATTTAAAGAAATGTTTTCTGAATAATAAAAAACTAAATTGAGTGATGTAAAAATCTGCAACTTCAGTAGACATTTGTGTAACTGAATTATTTTACTGCGCCGTTACCGTATGTTAATGATTGATGTTTAATTGAAATGCAAACACAACTATTTGAATTTCTATCTCATGTAATATGCTCTGAAAATGGGTTTTGAGATATTAAGAAAATATTTTTAGTTCCCAAATTAATAAACATAATTAAAAAGCTGACCATCAAATTCTTCCCTTTAAAAAATATTAAAACTTTATACCGAAGGTAGTTAAGTAGTAAGAGCGAAAACTTGAGTATATACAAAACTATATGCCAGTGTTTTATATTCCTTTCTACATTGTTGAACATTAGAGTTTAAGTTGTAAATTTTACTCTTCAACAGCTAAACCCATATCCCCCCCCCCCCTTTACCTCCCCACGATAAATCTTGAAGTTCGTGTTTTACGATCGGGAAATATTAGCCCGAAAGAAAAAATTCAAAAATAGATATTTCCGGAAAATGTTTTGAGAAATGAAAAAAAAAAAAAAAAAAATGTGAGCACTGTGAAGCTAAATAGTTTTATCAAAAATTAAAGACCCAGTTTCAACATGTTTTTAAACCACTTGATTATCATATCCTTAGCACAATGTATGAGATTTTGTCAACCAAAAGTTCGTTAATTTATTTGATAGATTTTTTTAATTATATATTTAATGCAAGGGCTAATTAGTTTTATAGAATATCATAGCAGTTTTAAATGTTTTTAACCTATGACAAATTTTGAGCACATGATCCGTGAATATTTAAGAGAATTCTGCTGCATTAAAGATTATTGTATGGGAATGTAGGGCAAATTGAAATAGTTAAGATAACTTGCCTTTTCCAAAGGAAATTATTGGAAAATTACAGTACAAAAGAAAAAACAATGTGTTTTATAGAGTAACACTTACTTTAAAAAGTTATTTTCATTTTTGGCAGTATGTACCTTCAAAAAGAAAAGTGGAAAATTTTCACTTTTTTTTTTTCATGGGCAAAGTGAGAAATAAAATATTTTTTTAATGAAATATTGTGTGTTTCTTTTTTTTTTCTTTTTTTTTTTGAAAAACTGATGGTTAATTAAAGGAATGAATAGATAATAAAATATAAACGAATTAGTTTATGAAAAAAATCCGTGAAAGAATAAATAAATAACGAATGAATGAAAATAGGTGAATGAATAAATAAAATAATAAGTGAATAAATAAATTAAATCATAAGTGAATGAATGAATAAGTAATGTAATAAGTGAGTGAATAAAATGAATGATGATGGTGATAAAATGAATGAATGAGTTAATGAATGATATAACAATTGAATGAATTAATAAATGAATGAAATAATAAGTGAAGGCATGTACGTAAAGTAATTGACGAAGGCATACATTAATAATTTCGTATACAAATGAATAAGTACTAGAAAACAACGATTTCACTTTGCCCCAAGTTACCTAACAAATTGCATTAAACATCCTCATGTAAATAATAGCCGATGATCAAGTAACCCACGTATTTCAACAATGTAACTCGCCCCACGGCATGATAATCTGATAATATATTTTGGTAATGTTTAACATGCATGGAGACGCTTTATTGTGACAAGGCTGAACTCAATCCGGTAACTCAACTGTTTTGCTGATGATAAGATTGCGTCATTTCAGGGGAATGAAGAAACGAAAAAATGGTCAACAATGAGCGTTACCTACTGGAATTTAGGGTTTATCCACTGGAATTATCATTTCTACTGTCAAAATATCACCAAACAGGCATTGGCTTCGTTCAAATGTCTTTCATTCGACATTTCTACCCTTCCATAGACGGGCAAATTTTCTAGTTTATAATAAAAATATGCCCGTTATTAACTAAATAGGTACTGCACATCAGTAGTTCTGAATTAATATTTAAAATGTTAAATTACAGAAATTGTATCAGTTTACTATAACAATTATTATTTTTGATGAAACACAAAATATTACTATATGTGTGTCAAGTTTGACTTGTATTTTTAGAACTATTGATTTTCTGACTTAATTAACCATAAGTTTAAAAACATAGATAAAAAATGCTTAACAGGTAGCACTTCAAACTGTGGAAACATTTTACCATTTCATTTTTCGCCGCTATTTCATTTTGCCCCACTTTCCCCTATTCGTTTGTTTTAATGAGTGTACTTTATATCTTTTGCTTTATTCATGTAGAAGCTAGGAATATTTGTTCGGGTCTTCCAAGCCTTTAGTCTTACTGTCCAGTTACAAAGTTGGTGTGTTCTATATAATGTGTATGAAAAATACAGCTTCAAATAAAATACCTAAAAATCTCTGGACCCATATTCAACAGCAGGGTTTCTAATCTGCTGAGGGGTCATCTACAAATAATGTCAAGCAATAAGCGGATGGGGGGTTCGTTAATTATTCGTGACATTTTTAATAGAAAGCACTAAAATATTCGGTGCTGTGACATGATTTAAAAACAGTTGCTAAATAAGCTTTGTAGATTGTCTAGAACAGCGGCATTTCTCAACCTTTTTTGACCCACGGGCCGGTAAGAGCTTTTGAAAAAAAATCGAGCACCAAGTAATGTTTTTTTTTTTTTTTTTTCAATTTTACTTTATTTGCAAAAAGAGAGAGAGAGAAAGAATACTTGCATTTTCCAACCGTTAGAATCTTACTGCTGAGGGTTTTTCCCCTCTCTTTTGTTTTCACTTTTGATCTCGAGAACCGTTAAACACTTGAATAACACTATTTATGGTAAATGAATTCATAAATATATAAATAAACTTAACATTTTTATTTCTTTTTTTGAGTAAAGTAATACTTTTAATGCGGTGAAAATTTCTGAGGACTGGTGCCGGTTGAGAATCTCTGCTGTAAAATAATTACTGTTGTATTTAGTGCAAGTTTGGAGAAATCTCATCAGCTTTGTAGCATCTTACAAAATCTCAAATTAATAAAATATTTCGTTAAAAACATTCAACTGGCGTCAAAATATATTCGTACTCCCTTCATTAATTAAACGGGTCCCCAGTAGTAAAAATAACGTTTGTAAATTATTTATTTAAGCGTTTAAATATTTTTTTTCACGTTTTGCGAGAAGCATATTTGTGCTGGAAAGAAAACCATTATCTGGTAATCTTTTTAAAGCAATTTGCATCAACTTCAAATCGAAATTCCCGAAAGCTATAGAAAGCAATGTAATTTTAATAAAACAATCGACTTGCACCACATTTACTAAAAACATGGAAGAATAATGCAGTTCACCGAGTTTGAAGTTCATTAAATTCGCATTAACTTTGCTCTAAACTAAAACCAAGGCCCCAAAGAATAGGTTTTAATTTCTTCCAACTAATTACAAGTGATTTATGATTTTCCTAACTACATGCAAAAGCTTAATAGTTTAATTATACCAAGAACTTCGACTTCATAAATGCTACAGCCGTAGTAATTTGTTCGGCACTGCAAGAAAACTTAGAAAATAGTTATTTGTCTAGTTATGATATTATTTTTATCGGTAAATTTATGTAGTGAAAAGAATTGTATTTGAAAAATCTTGATTGCAATTTTAACATAACAGGTTGTGAATTGTGAGATATAAGGAATGAATTGGTTGAAATGAATTGCCATAAACAACCAGAAATTTTCAAGTCATAATTTCAGATTCAAAGTTTAAGTTTGAAAAAATTTTTACCTTTTCATCTACGCAGTTATGAAATTTTCAAATCATTGCAGTCAAAGACAAAACAAATTTATGTATTTTTATTCATTTATGTTTCTGTATAATGCACTCGTATAAGTAGCAAAGTAATCAACTAATAATAGTAAATAAAATAAAAGAAATACAGTGAATAAATATCGAAATTGATCAAAATTTAATTGAAAATTGAGTTTCTTTTTTTCCTTTTTGAAAGCCAAAAGACTTTTGCAGTCGTGCTCACTTATAAGGAGCACGGAGGGACAGCGATGCTTGCTCTATTATCGAGAGTTCGGAAAAACGAATCCGTAAGAAAGAAAATCCTACAAACTTGCTTTTTAAATTAATGGTAGTAGAGAAGTTGGTTAATTTGCTTTGATATGTTTTCGTCTTTTGCTTGTCTAATCATTTATGGGGAATACTCATGGCTCGGAAAGCATCGTATCTTACAACCCTGACTTTAAAAAAAGTGAATGTTTCTGCACATCAAAAGTCGGGGTCCCCTACTTTTCGCTGATACGGGATTCCTCCCCCCCCCCCCGTTTTTCAGCTTCAACCTTACGGGAGGAGGGGGGAGGACATTTTAAATGTCGGTGAAAAGTAGGGTAAACCCAAAAGTCTGTGTTAAGGATGGTTAGAAATGAATTTCTTTACATTTGTCGTTATTTTTGGTTTTGTCCTTATTCTTTTAAGCACATGAATTTGAGCCACAATAAACTTAGATGTAAGTATTTTGGAAGTGAGAACACAAATTTTAAGACACAACAACGCAGTATTGTTTGATCGTCAGATCGCAAGCCGATTTTCCAGCCGAAACTTTAATGTCTACAAACATTTTTTTAGCTTAGTGTCAAAAGATTGCCTTCTTGTTTTCACACTTCATGGTTTCACTTGTTTTAAAAAAGTGGTTACAAAAAATGTGGATGTGGCACGCTAGCAGCGTGCTACTTAAAAAAATGTGAATTTTCAACTCTACATTTACATATAAAAGAATATGGGGTAAAGTGAAAGGTGAAATATTTACTCTATCTATTGAGGCGACTATCTGGATATATTTTAACCTTGTTGTTCCAGTCGGGAAAAAAATTACCTCTGAAGATCTAAGCATATGTTAATACAAGCAATTTTCAAAATTGTTACTCATATAGTAGCATTTTCTTGTAAATCAAAAATGATTTTTTATTTGAAAATAATTGTTCATGTTCTCCATATTTACATATTAATTGAAACCTACCAATATTCAGTGCAGTGTTTACTTAGTATTAAGCTTTTTTTTAATTTAGAGGTTTTTTACAAATAGTAAAGGAAAATAGTTCATTTTCGTTTAATTATTCAATTATTTTTTAAATCACTTACGTAGTTATTAATAATTAATTTACATTCCTTTTATTAATTCACTTACTCAATCATTCACTTACCTTTTTATTCATACATTATTTCAATCTCTTCATTTATTCATTCATTCATTTATTTACTTATTCATTTGACCAAAAATATTTATAGTAGTTAAATAAAAATAAGTTCCCAAGAAAAAAAAATTTTTTTTTGTTTGCGTATCAAGAAATAAGTTTTTTTTAAGTACAAATTTATTGCCAAAAACTTTTAAAAATATTTCAAAGCAAGTTTTATTATAAACTAGTGGCACCCGCGCGGCTTTGTGCGTAGTAGAAAATTAAAAGGTCTTTTGGTTCGCCTGCATAAATAATGTAGGGTGAATTTTGCGCCAATTGGCTTGCCCATGTTACGGTTCCACGGTATGATACTTTTGTAATTTACTCGTCCATCTCATGATAATTTTTCTCGGGAAAATAGTCTTAAAATTGGAATGGAAAACGAACCACATTGAATTTTCGAAAAATCGCTTCAAGGTGCCCTCTCCCCCCTCCCCTTGCTAGAAACTAATTCTTTGCCAAATTTCATGAAAACCGGCCGAAGGTCTAGGCGTTATGTGCGTCACAGAGATCCGAATAGATATCCAGACAGAGAGACTTTCAGCTTTATTATTAGTAAAGAATACGTGGTTCTTTCTTTACTCGATGCATTTTTCAAAACGAATTTCCAATTTCTTTATTTTTAAAAAGTTATCTTAGTTTTGACTTTGCCCCACATTCCCCTCCTACAGCTACTGAAAAATCTTTTTTTTTTAATGCCTCTGAAAACTGTTAAACTTAAAGCCAACATTTTCAGATAATACTAAATGTCACTGATGAACAGGAAAAAAATATAAAATTTTAAATTAGCAGTTTTGAAAAAAAAATCAAATTTTTTTTAATTAGCTGTTGCATTACAAACTGACCTCATATTGCCAAATAGTGCACATATTTTTTAAAAGAAGTTATCTTTTAAATAAAAAAACGTACCATAATATCAGGCCAAAGTACCAATCCGGTCAAATTTTGTCGAAACTCACTAGTGAGAAATCGTGCCTAGGCTCGTTGCCGCATTTTTGGTGAACTGTATCTCAGACAAGGAATATGTTTTGAGAAAAACAAAAATGATCCTCTAACTTTCCTTTTTCTGAATTTTAACAAGTGGTAAATTCAAAAACTTCCGAGGTTTTGAAGCTCCATGTCTGGATTGATATGGACCATAGATATAAAACATCAATAATATCATTCTAATTTGTCTTGATGCCTTAAAATTAAGAGATTGCTACATTTATATAAAATTTGCGGTTTCCTTTGAAAACGGCTATAAAGCAAACTTAAAACGGTAGGAAAAAATAGTATGAGCCTAAAATCATTTCTTGAAAATTTTTCGAGTTATTTTAGTATTAAAGAATAACTGCGAAACAATTGGGAAATTTGAGCAAACGCAGTCTGGGTTATTTCTATTGGCATAAACCAATACCTTTAAAAAAACTGATTCATATACAAAATTAATTTTGAAAAATGGTTACATTGAATGCAGTATTAAAAGGGTGCAATACACATTGCAATCTCGAATAAAATTATTTAAAAGCTTTTAACTAAGTCAAGTCTTCATGTTACTTCAAAAATTTTACCAAAGAAACATCAAGCCAATGTAACTAAATTTAAAGTGTATAACCCTCAAACCTTGTGTCATTCCAAAGCAATAAATATCGGGGAAGATAGTCTTCAAACAGTTGTTCAATCATAAATATCTTCCTATTTTAGTTTCTTTACTGCTCAGCGAGACAATACGCACAAGTTCAACAAAGTATCATAAACTTCTCTCCTCCTAAAACTGCCTGTTTGCTGGAAACCAATAATAGAATAGTGGCGAAGTGATTTAAAACGTCTTAAACATCGCAGGAAGTGCCTAAGCCCGGATTTTATACCCGCACTTCGAGCATTGGCTTTTATAATATCCTCACTAAGCATTCCATCCTTCCCCGAATAGAGAATTTTAGGCACTAGTGCACGTTTGTTTCATGAATCATTCTACTTTTCCAAGATTTGTAAAGTACTTCTGTTACCCTTAGGACTACAATTTTCTAATTATAACTTTCCTTCACATTATAAGCTTAATGCAAAAGTGTTACCGATATAGTTTTTTTTTTTTTTTAAATAACGCTGCTTCAGAGATGATTTCTTGCTAAAGCAAATAGATTATCTCACGTGGATACTAAGCCATATTTTGCAATATATTTGTTACTCCTAATGCTTTTTATTGATACACATCAAACTTTTTACCAGGTCATTCCATCGTGCGTTGGCGTGTTTTTCAAGTTTTATCATTTTGTTTTCCCCCTTTTTTTTAAATTACTCGCATGTACTTTATTGTTTTGCTCTTAATAACTCCAAATACAATGGGAGGTTCATTATTATAACTTTCTCTTTAAAAGTTGTTATTTTTTTTTAAATTTAAATTATCGTTTAGTCTCTAAAAAAACATACAACTCGCGACACAAATAGCATTTGAAGCAAAATCAAAATTGCATTGCTATAACTTTATCAGTAACATTCAAAAGTACGCGATTGAAATTTTATTAATTATTTAAAAATTTCAATATTAGTTGAATGAGTACCAGTGTGAAGTAAAAGAAAAAGGAAATCTTCCCCATGATGCTATTGGATGAATAATTCAGTCTTAATTTATCACGGGAAAGGTGCGGTCGATCCTTAGCCTTTGTTTTAACTTTTTTTCACTACAAAACTTATTAGAATTTGCTACAAAAATTTAATAACCCAAAAAAAAGTAATAAATACTTTTTTTTCCAATTTGAATTTTTTTTTCAATTTTTTTATCAAATTGAATATCATGATAAATGATTAACATTTTGAAGATCTGAAACCTTGTATTAATTTTAACCACCCGACATAGCATGACCTATGGGTGCCATTCAACTCCTTTACGTCTATGAAGCATCCTTCGTTTCATCTGGCGTCACGCTCTTTAACGTCACTGAAACGTTGTTCATTCACGTGCTATCATAGAATGACGTCCGGGAGCCATGTGGTGTTATAGACTCTTTGACAAATCTGAAACGTTATCGTGGGCCAAAAAGGTTGGTAGATAACTTTAATTACCTTCCCCAGCGTCAAGTAAGGAAAAAACTGTACTTACACAGGAATACAATTATTAATGAGTAACAGAAAATTTAAACTATATCGTCAAAAGAAAAAAAAAATCTGCTTTAATACTTCAACATACTCTTAATTCATTTTCCTATAAAGATTTGCGACAAGTTATCTTAATGTGTTTGTCAAGAGTAATTCCACTAAAATGACAACTTAATTCGTTTAACTTTAAAAAATTCTTCCGATAACGAAAGGAAAATGTGAAGCATTTCTTCCTTAAAAGCGTCAGATAAGGTAACTGAATTTTTATCGTTCCTCTTGGGGGTGGAGTTAGCAGAAAGCCAATAATAGGAGCGAACAAAAGAATAATAGGCTGGGAAGGGGGGCAAAAAAGGGATATTGGTATCCGATTTTAATTCATCTTCGCCCGCGCATTTATCATTCGCAGAAGGGGATACCTTGTCGGTTAGGGCTTTACCTCAATGTCATGTACGTGATGTCCATACTAAGATCCTAAGTATGTAATCATAAAATAATGTCCGTTTTTAGGTAGTGCCTACCCATTAAATAAGATGTTTATTTATTAGGTTAAAATTGCTTTTTTCGTATAAAGATTAATTTACTGACGGAGAAAATTGTGCATGATGTGATATTTTAATTTAGTATTGCAATCATAAATAAAATTTAGTATAACTATAATGTTTTTTTTTTTTTGGTTGCTCCAAGGTAAAGACATTATTAAGATTGATTTGTTATGCCTATAACATTGAATATGTACTTGCCTTATATTTATTTTTTCCATTAATTAAGCTATTCGTGTGCTTCCCTGGAAAGAAAAGGTGTAAAACAGTCACAAGATATTTCATTTATTGCACAATCTCTTTGTACGAATAAGAAATTGTTGCACATATATTTGAAAATTATTACCTGGATTTTAAACTTCGACTTTTGACTGATATATTTGAATTTTAAAAACCATCATTTACCATAATCTGAAATATCAACTTTCTAAAAAGGGCTGTACAACTTTGGGGGAGGGGGATAATGATTGCATCTTGTGGATGTGATCGGACGGTTACACCCGCAAAACGTACAAATTATCATTTTTTTAAATGCAATAAAACTTTTTAGAAACTTGAAGTTTCATATTATGATAAATAATTCTTTACATTCGAATGCATCACAATTAAAATCCAAAGCTTGAAATTCCAGGGAACAATTGGTTGGACGGTTACACCCGCAAAACGCGCAAATTATAATTTTTTAAATGCAATAAAACTTTTTACAAATTTGATGCTTCACATTATGATAAATAATTCTTTACATTCGAATGCATTACAATTAAAATTCAAAGCTTGAAATTCCAGGAAACAATTGCAAAATATATGTAAAAATGTCTCGTTTATGCAAATAGATTGAGCATTATATGAATAAAACTTTGCTATGAAACCATAACATTAAGACAAAATCCCCGTTGATAAAAAACAAAATGGGGTCGTTTCCAAAATTTTAAAGGTATTTTTTTCTGAAAGAGCATGCTTAAAAACATAGGAGCTGATCATTTTTTAAATAATTTATTAAAGTTTAATATTTTTAAAAAAATTCTTAGATCGGTGTTCTTTTATTGTTTACGCTTCTGTCATGTGACATCAAAAATGATGTAATGCCAATCAATGTTGCCATTCACAGAGCAAAATATTCAATTCGCATCTTTACTCATTGGCAACGATATGGTTGATAGCGAGCGTAGAGCGCAATATTTAATTCGCTTCTTGATTATCATAACGTGGAAACGTGGCAGAAAGATGCTCCAATTGCATCATTTGTGACGTCATAAAGTCCACACCTTGTTTTTGAAATCGGACATTTTAAAAAATTAATTAAAAAATAGCTGTTGGGAAAATAAAAGTATATTCTGGGCCCATGTTTTTTTTTTTTTTTGCTCATTCTATCAATTTCAGTGACTAAAAGTAGTACTTTTGACTGTAGGAAACAACCCCATTGTAAAGTGGGAATGACTGTCAATTTTGCCTGAAAATAACTATATGCGTAATAAATTGTTTTTCAGTTAAACCTCGTTCTCGTAGGTTATCTTTAAACTAGAAATTAGCCAGTCATGGTATGACGGGAAGAAATTTCCTTTTCGTGAGAGATATTTGCCTCTAAATTTGAGGTATTCCAATAAAATTATCTGTAAGCCAGACTGACGTAAATCACATTTTCACTATTTTTCAGGAAAGCGTAAAAACGTTTGTTTACTGCATACGAAGATTGGGAGTCGCGCTCATATACATTGTGTTTTGTTTTAATCTGCAAGACCTGTTTTTTCGCAACTATTAGTCCTAGATCTATACTTCCAATTGCAAAAATGTTCGAAATCAGTTGCAGAGATATTGAAAATTTGAAGTTAAAATAAAAAATAACGTAAAAAATATGAAATTTAACTTTTTATACGGGCTCCAGGTCCTCTAACTTATCTTTAGGAAAATTAATTAATTGATAAATAATACCAACACAAAAAGTGACATTGGTGCAACCAATATTCACTGAGACATGAAACGCAACGTTTAGTGACTTACACCACTTTTCACTCGCCGTCAATAACACTTTTGGGGGGAAATATAGTGGTTTACAAGGGTTTAAAGTTATATGTGTGCATAGTGGTTTTTCAAATTTTTCGAGGCTTTGTACTGGGATTTTGCGTATCATGGCATAACTTTTGCATTTACTTTTGAATAGCAATGAAAAATATCAATACTTGGTGTTTTAACTTCGACTATCAGTCATTCTTCTGAGAGGGCGATAAGTTCCAATCACATCTTCTGTTAGGTCCCTAATAACTTTAAACTCGAATATATCCTAGAGTTTTGGTCGCACAAATGTCAAGTTTTTGTGTCAGTAATAGTTTTCAAAGGAGATTATTTCTCTAAATAGTAGTTAGGGGATCTAGGGCCCGTATAAAAAGTTAAATTTTGTATTTTTTGACTAATTTTTATTTTTACTTCAAACTTTCAATATCGTAACTCAGCACCTGGTTATGAAAATTTTTGGAATTGGAAGTATATATCTAGGACTAAAAGTTGCGAAAAAAAGGTCTTGCAGGTTAAAACGGAACACCCTATATAGCTAGCTAGTAAATATCAAGGTTTTTTTTTTTAATCACAAATTTCATTACGGCTCAATGCAGAATAGTAACCGATTCATACAGTCTGAGCCTCGATGGGATGAAAATGCAAACATCCGGGTTTTTTTTTTTTTTTTTTTGTTTTTTTTTTTTTTTTTACAGGCTAAAATGGACGCATCTATTGTTTTTCAGGAATACTGACTTTTAAAAATGAAACTAGCGATTTTCAGGTGCTCCAACAATGAAATAACGCCCTCACGCTTCTCATTTATTCCCTATGGTTTCGTTCTAAGGTAGGGATTGATGGACATAAGTGTACCCATTTAATCGCGACTTTATTGTTGGTGCGTTACTCGAGCAGTGATTTTGACTATTATATATGTGAGGAGAATTATTGATTGGTGTTCGTTTTAATTCGAACGATACTTTATTTATCCTTATATTAAAGCCATTATTTCTTTTGTTAGTGCTCTTTTTCTGTGTTAATTATGGAGTTTTGAGACTTTATACTCACTAGTTGTTGACTTCACCTTCTATTTAGTGTACATTTTCAACGTTTCCAGCTCGAAGTTTCAATCACGAAGTCAAGCTCGACGTCTTCTTTTCAAAATAAATGAAATACTCTGATATTAGGCAAAATACTTTGACGTTAATATAAACACACGAATTTGAATGTTTCATACGTGGTTTCGAAATTGCAAAATTAATCCTTGTAACCGCAGCAAATGATATGCTCTTCCTACAAAGCAGCAGTCACCTACACCATTGTGCAAATTAATTGAAACAAAATATTTTTTTCCATTATTTTTAAAAACACTCAAGTATTTTTCACCAATCAAACTAAAATTTGTAAAAATATTTATGGGATGAATAAATCCTTTACCTGACATCAATTTACACCAATCAGGGGAGTTCAGAAAGCGCATGTGTAGGAATTTCTGAAGATGAAAGCTGCAGTTATGATCGCGTCAGTTGAGACTTCACTATCGTCTGCAATGGATGTGACACCGCGAAAGCGTACAAAGGGTGTTACTCTTTCCGAACGCCAATAGAGAGATTTCAAAGGTAGTTGGCTTTATTAATTGCAACTGTGAGCCCAATTATAAAACAAAATAAACAGGATCCATATTTCAAAAGCGGAGAGAGAAATGTGGTCGAAAATCGAAATTAACACCAAGAAATGACTCTTTTCTGCTTATTCATAGTAAAAAAGACCCTCGACTAGCGCAGCATTCAATAGAAATTCAAGAGAAAATGGAATAAATATTAGCTCATCTACTGTTCGGAGGCGCCTTTTTACAGCCTATCGGTCAATGAAGAAACAGCTTCATACCCAACGAATGAAGAAAAAGGGTTACTTGTAGGAGTTAAAATGTAAGAATTGGACTGCTGAATATTGAAGGAAAGTGCTTGTACGAAAGTACTTTAGCGACGAAAGCAATTTCACTTGGCCAAAGAACAAAACAAGTGCATAGATGCGAATGAACATGAACCAATTTGTAAAACACCCTCAAAAGAATATGTTTTGGGGTTGTTTCGCTTACGATGGGCCTGTTTAGGATATGATGCGTTCTGAGCAATATATTACCATTCTGGAAAAAAAGGTTTTACCAGAGTTGAGAAAAAACGATGCCCAAATGGAACGGGGATTTTCCAACGAGATTTAGATCGTTTCCATTTTTCCAAAATGGTCAAGAAATTCCTATCTGAGAACCAAATTGAGACATTGGAATGATGTAGGAACTTTCCTGATATCAAGCCAATTGAAAATCTTAGGGATATAATCTTGTCCAAATGTTAGAAAATATTCCTAGACATCATATTTTGCACTAAAAACTTCTGATTTTAAATAAATTTAAATAAAATACCATTTCCTCTTAGTTTTATCGATCTTTCGAGTTTGTTTCAATTAATTTGCAAAAGGGTGTAAGAAGTCAAGAAGAACTGTTCCTTGTAACACTGAAAATGTGTGAAAAAAATTTCACTTCATTGGGGAATACCTTTTAAAGGGAAATAGCAGGGCAAAGTTAAATGGTAGAATATTTTTAGTTTGCAGCGCCACCTCACAAGCAATATCTAGCAATATCTTCATAAGCTCATAGTTGCTTTCATTCAAAATAAGAATAGCTCTAAAGATCAAGATGGGCAATAACGAAGTGAGTTTCAAAATTTGTGAAGCGTATTGTTATATTTTGTGCTTTATCAAAAATAATTTCTCTTAAAGACCAATTTTTTGTAGTTAACGTTTTAAGTATTAATAGAGATTTACTGATGCCGAGTGCACTACTCATTTAGTTAATATCAGATATGTTTTGATTTTAAATGTTTAGTACAACTTGTCGAGTTCACGCGGGGCAAAGTGAAATAATTTATTTCATTTACTTATTCATTCATTAAATCAATTGCGTGTTCAAGTCTCATTCAATTCATTCTCATTCCTTCATTTATTGATTCACTTGTTTATTCATTTACTCTCTCTTTTTATTTAATCATTCATCTTGCTCTTACATTAAGCTATTTATTTATTATTGTATCGCTTCATTATTTATTAATTGGTTCATCATTATTTATTAATTATCAATTTTTTCATTCTTTCATTTATTTATTCATTCATATTATGGAACATATTTTTAATATTCAAGCGAAACATATTTCATTGAAATTTTTCCCTAAGCATTGGGCAAAGTGAAAATTTTTTAATAGTTTTCTTTGAAGGTAAAAATTTACTGCTTAAATGAATAATAATATTTCAAAGAAAATTTTATAAAATACATTTTTCTTTCGTTATTTGCTGCAATTTTAAAAACCAATTTAAAATAATTTATTTTTGAGAAAGGTAAGTCATCTTAAATATTCACTTTGCCTAGCTATCCGCTACTTCAATAATGTTAATTTTATCTTTATTAGGCATAACGCAAAAGTTTTACATTTTCTCTAAGTTATTTCTACTTTCTTTTCACAATCCTTTTAAGAGCCTGTTTCATCCTTCAATTACTTTCCCAGCGATATATTTATCGCATGTATTCTGCAGAGAAAATCTAAGTAACCCCAGAAAAATCCGATTAATTTGCTTCGTGTTCTTCAAAAAAAAAGGTTTTTCATGACTGAAAAAATCGAGGTTCCGTTTAAAGTGCTTAAGTAATAACAATAAAAGTTACAATTTTCTCTTTATTATATCTCTCTATTTTATGAAAATAATGACATAGTGGAAACAAATGTGGATTTTACTTTACGTAAAATATTTGTATGTCATTCTGATTTGAAAGCATTGCTAGAAAATCTTGTAGTTTGAAGCAGTGTAATTCAGGATAAGATACTCGTATTCTTCACTACCTCGTTCTTCTGTGGTTATCTGCACTTGCAACGCAATGTTAAAAAAAGTCAAGATATTTATAAAAGAATCGTCACTGAAAACCACTTTTAACAGCGTGTTAGTAGAAACATGTGAAAATTTTATATCAAAATAAGATCAGTACAAAACTTTTGTTGCAAATCTCCGAGATACGAGAAGAGCTAGCTTTGAAAAATTTTAATTATAATTCATTAGCGTTTTTAAAGTAACGTGCTTATTAAGCACTTTCAGTTCTTTAGAATAAAAATTAAATTCATGAACATTCTAAAGTAAAAGAAAAATGGCGGTGTTATTTTTCTTCATACGGTCTGATCAGAGCAACTATAAGATACGCATTAAAGTTGCGTAGTTAAAAACTGAAATTAGTCTACAAACAATACACTCTATCACAGTCATATTTTTTTTATTTAATAACTCAATTTGTTGTTTCTGTATCAGAATCTGGAAAAAAAGGTACTTTTCTTTCATTACACTTTCTTCATTTCTAGAAGTTCTTCATTAACGATGATTATTACTCGAGAAAAAGAAACTTCATTTTCATTTCGAAATTAAATTATCGAAAAACCAATTAAATTGCTCAAGAAAAAAAGTTAATTTAATCATTTCTGTTTTTTTTTGTTCCTCTCATCTTATATGTATCTTTAAATTTGCAACTCTTCGTTCATTATAAGCCGATTACGTATCGTGTAATTGCATAATTGCTTCTGATTGTTTTTATATTTGACGTGTATTTTTTATACAATTTCCCAATTTAAACTAATTAATCGTACAGTATTCTAATTAGTTTGAAACATCTTTTTCTTATCAAATTAATGTCATATTGATGCACAATAACTAGCCTATTGCATTGTGTAACTATAAGCTAACCTGTGTGTCTTGGAACTATATAACTGTATCGTTATTGAAAACTTTTTGTAGAGCGGTTTATATTGCTCCGCTCGGATTATGCCAGAAAATAAATAATGAATGTCATAGTGACAGTCAGTTTCAATCTTTCATTTAGATCAGATAAATTTAAAAATTATATTGAGCTTTCAGATCCATAAAGATTATTATGAAAATGGTTCATTTTTCAAGATAGCAGCTTTTAAATACTAAATACAAGGAGCAGCTTTTAAATACTTGGCCTTTAACAAAAGTATTAAAACTTTTTGCTACTTAAAGTTAATTCAAATTAAGTTTAAAACTTGCTTTTAAATTGCATTTGATTTGTAGTAAATTCTAACAAGATTTGTCGTTAAAAAAGTTTAAGCTACGACAAAGGAATCTAATGCATCTTTCCTGCGATAAATTAAAATTGGATTTTTGAACCAATCAAGGGGATTTTTTTTTAACTTCACAATGACGTCCCTTCAACCAATGTTAAGATTTTTAGATAAGTAATAAAAACTTTAATCTCGTACTTTTGAATAATTCTGTTGAAATTTACCGTGCAATCGTGGTTTTTCTTGCACTGCAAAATTCCTATTTTAACATCATTTTATAAATTATTGCTTTTTTAAAAATAAATGTAATAAAAATATTTTTGTAAAAGATGCATATTCAATCGACCAAACACCATAAAGCTTCAGACATGGCACAATATTTAAGCATATGATTAAATAATACTTTCATAAAAGCACGAATGCAAATGAATTGAGCGTTAAAGATTTTTTCAGAAAAGCCGTAACAAGTAACAAAAATTCGATTCTCATTAAGCACATTAATTGAATAATTAGTGGATGAATATAACTGGAAAAAGAGTGCAACGAAACTTGTTTCGCTTATAAATTAGCTTAATTAGAATACAGAAGCAGTTGCATCATACACTTAAGCCGTTTGAGAGCTCTAATATAATGGTCGAAATCATGTGAAATAGAAATCATATGCACGTTGCCTTTTAGTTATTTGAAATTGAATACACAGTGGATGCAAATATTTAAACGTCTAGTTTATATACCATTTTATTTTTTAAATCAACCAAGTTTTCTATTCAAAAGTAAACAGGAAATTTGAAACTGTTCTTGAGTTCGGCCTTTTTAAATGTTTAAATTAGTAGTTGTTGTTTAGTGTAAACTAGCTGCGTTGCCCGGCTTTGCCCGGTCTACTTTGAAAAAAGAAAACCATTGCGCCAAGTGAAGCATCTTCAATAACCATGATTAAATGAAAGAAAAAAAACCATCATGCAAAATTTTCTCGCCAAACAATGACGTCAGATACTAAGATAATTTTAAGGAATTGAAATAAAATGAGAAAGATGGATTTAAAAGGCGTAACCATGGAAACGCAAAATAAAATAAGTTTAAGAATTGAAAATGAGATAGATGAAAATAAATAATGGATTCAAAAAGCGTTACCGTGGAAACGCAAAATAAAATGGTTAAAAACTTGAATAGAGAACAGATTTTTGAACTTCATTTAATTCGCTTGTAACTTTTTTTTCCTAATGGAGATAGAGGGTTAAACTTTCGACCTTAGGTGCAGTTAGATCTGGAGTAAAGAAAGGAGCTCTATCCAATGCTTTGAAAAAGAAAACTGTGGGACAATTCCTTCACTTTTTGTTGATGGATTTAATGAATAAAGTAGTACCTAAATTTTAGCAAAGCCTAAAAAAATTCGAGCTAAAAACGTAAAAAACTCCCGCCGCAATTAAGTTAGAGCATTGGAACAAATTGCGTAGAATGTGGAAAATTCTTCCCTTTCCATGTAATATTATTTGCGAGTGATTTTTCACCCCCATATTCGGGAATTTATGTGAAAATTGTGCCTAAATTGGAATAAAATAAGAACTATTCATCGAATTGTTTTCGAACTGGTCTGCAAACCTTCTCAGGACTTAAAACAAACTGTGAAAATTTCAGCAAAATCGGCCGGGTAGTTCTCGAGTTTTACGAATTCAAACACACAGACGCTTTTTGGAGACTTCATTTTATACTATGTAGAGATTTTAAACTATGTAGAGATAACGCACAATAGTTCACGGTTTGAATAATAAAGTACCTATACCTAAGCCTTTTTTTTTTTTTTTTTTTTTTTTGAGAGCACAAGAATTATTTTAGTCTTATGCTAGCCATACTGATATTTTAGTTAAAGCTTTGGTATAACGTTTAGAATATTAATTTAACTAAACCAGCTCGCCATTGAAGAAATTGGCCTCAGTTGATTACTGGAGCCTATTTACAAATATTTAGTTCCGACTAAGTAAAAATCGATTCTAAATTTTTTTAAAAAGAACTTAAAAGAAAAAGTTTTTCAAGCAAAAACCTGCAAATTAGACTTGCGTACCTATTTTTTAAAATCCTCGGAGTACCACTCTTCAGTGCAACGGATATTTCACCTACGTGTAAAATTTACCAAACGCGATAAAAAAAAAAAGCTTCAATTAGATACTATCAACTGTGTAATGAAAATGCATTTTTAAAAACTTTTTTTTCTTCACAATGGGGTTGTTCGCTTCAGTCAAAAGTAGTACTTTTTGTCACTAAAATTGATAGAACAAGCAAAAAAAAAAAAATAACATGGACTCAGAAAATACTTTCATTTTCCCAACAATTATTTCTTAATTAATTTTTTAAAGTGTTCGATTCTTCAAACAAGGCGTGGTCTGTATGACGTCACAAATGATGAGCTATGGCGCATCTTTCTACCGCATTTCCACGTTATGATAATCAAGAAGTGAATTACAATTGCGCTCTACGCTTGCTATCAATCACATCGTTGCCAATGCACGTGAGTAAAGATGCGAATTAAATATTTTGGAACGTGAATGGCAACACTGAATGGCATTTCATCATTTGTGATGTCATTGGCAGAAGCGTTAAACAATAAAAGAGCTCCGATTTAAGTAATTTTTTAAAAAGATTAAATTTAAAGAAATTGTTTAAAATATGGTCAGATTCTTTATTTTTAAGCATGCTATTTCAGAAAAAAAAATACTTTTAAAATTTTGGAAACCACCCCATTGAGGCAGTGAGAAGCAAAGGGATGTAAGTGGACTTTTTAAAGTTTTGAGCAAAACCTGTTTAAAGTTCTGATCTTAGATAGGCTTTCATTATTTTTTCCTGAATCGTGTTGTATAGCAGCACCCTCCAGTGCTACTAGCACCATCTCTTGCCTAAGTGGATCTCCTACCATTTGTACTGATTGTCCCCAAACTTTTAATTTTGGCACTTACATTCCTTTGTTTCTCACTGCCTCAATTGACTTACCTTTAGATCAGTTTATCGAAAATGACTCCTTACATGTTCATGTTGTCCGATTTCGGCTCGATTTTTCAAGGTCTTCAACTGCTAAATCAAACCTCAAGTTAAAAAAAAAAAACACGTAATTTTTAATACTTTTTAAAATTTTTAGTTTCTTATATTTTCTTGAATCCAACACTACACCATCTTTTAGCTAAACGGCACCGAGTGAGCCAATTTAAATCTCTATTTTTTAAGGTCTTCAATTCCCCGAAATAAACCTAGAGCTTGCAAAATTAAGCTTGTAGAAACGTGTGAATTTGTAGAAACATTTCCTTGCTTTAAGATTGATACATTGTTTTTAAAAATAATTTAGATGACGGAAATGTTTAAAATAATAATAAAAATTGAACCGAGTCTTTAGACTTATCTAGCCTACAGATTAACGAAAATTCCAAAAAACAACGCAGTGAAGTCTTAATTTATGAAATTTGATTTAAGATCTTTTACTTTTACTGCGGCACTTTTTTTTAAGAATATGTTTAGTACTTGAGCAATTTTTAAAAATACCTTTTTTATTAAGTATTTATTTGTATTTATAGCTAGAATATCAAAATTTAAAAATAAGAGTTTTTGTTTTTTCAACTTTAATATTCAGTTTTTAAGACGGTGAGATTGAATATACTAGTACACCCCATGGAACTAATTTTACCCTTATTGAAGCAGTCTCTTGTTGAAAAAATATTTACATTTACCCCTACTTTCGAATTCAAAAAGTAAAATATTCCTGCCAATTTTGATTAATCTACATTTTTCAAACCAGAACATTTGCCTAAATCATGATTCCTAAATAATCTAGGTTTCCGACATTTTGTCTCCCCATTTGATGAATAGCTCAATATATATTCTCGAAATCTTGAACTATTGTCTTTTAGATTCCCGGAAGAAAAATAATCCCTATTTGTCATTCTAATGTGACGCTTGTCAAAATGGTTTGAGCTCGAGTATTTTTGCTGAGAAGTTCGAGTTTCCTTCGAACAAAGTTAAGAAAATATAAGGTACTCAAAATCTAATGGCTTTGTTTTGTTGAATTAGCAGTGGTGTAAACACGTGCTGTTGAAGTTTTTACATTTTGCTAGCACCAAAACTAAGTACCTTTATGCAAAAACAATGGATTTTAGTATTGATATTTCCTTTATGTAGTTTCAAGGTTATAATGTATGGTATTCATTTGAGTTCAATTTGCATACGCTTTTACTTTTTCCTCAAAAGCGTATCTACCGAGTATGCGGCAACGGGAATGAGTTGTGTATGAAACTAGTCGATTGAGTCAGGAGTGCCCGTCTAGGGGGGTCATGGCGCATTTTGAACTGCGCCGTTGAAAATTTTCGGCGGGGTTGTTTTGAGAGTAGTTTTTCTCATTTTTTGGGGGGAAGCTCTTGTTCTGGAGGGGGGTCTTTACGATCTTTTGGGGGGTGCGCCCTTGCTCTTAGGAGAGGTGGGCACCCCTAATTTGAGTACTCACTGTCTTGCTTATTCGCCGGCAATGGTAGCGTGCTGCTTTTATTTTTTCAAACTTACTTTGCTTTGTATATAATTAATAAATTGTTTCACACTAGTCTCAACACCAGTTTATGTAGCTCAACCGCCACAAATACATTCATATCTACTGTCATGGAAGATGAAGGGCAGTAATTGCACATTTTGCATTTTTATTTTATTTATTTATTTACGTTTTTTCATGTTTGTCATCTAGTGTACGTTAGCTTTAATTGCACAAATTTGCTTTTTTGATTTCCACTGGGGGGAAAAGGGTGAAAAAAAAAACGTTTTATTCCAATATTTCCCTATTTTTAGAATATAGAATCCAACAATCGTTTCTTCGAATATCTCGAAAGTTCATTTCTGCATATACTGCCCTTTGCCTGCCCGCGACAGTCTATGAGTGATGCGAACTCCCTTGATGGATATAAGCACAGCAATGTTTTCATTTTTAACCTCCTTATTGACAAAAATCCCCTTTAAACTCATCTTTGAATGGAAAAAGATAAAATAGAATAAAATTTTGCACATAAGTGTTTTCTTAATTTTTTTAATGGGAGATAATGTAGCAATAACACCCAACCTAGAATGTTAGCAAAATGAACATTTTAAAAAAAAGTACAACTCAATGTTATTGGGTTTTTCTACTGTGATGAAAGCAATCCAAGTTCTTATAGGAATAAAATTTTATTGTGATGTTTTAAAGTCAAAATAATTTATTTAAACTGAATTGCCTTAACAGTTAAAGTTCAAATTATTCTTACTTTTACTCATTATATAAGTATTTGATAATGTTTGGATACTTTGTTAACACTTGTAAGAGCATTTCTACAGACATGGTTCTTTAGGTCAATGGTTATTTAGCTTTATTAGGCTTAGTACCTGTTGAATCAGTTCTCTTGTTGTGGATCAAACAGCGCTCAGTTGCCGAAGTATGACTTAACTTGTACATCTTAGAAAAATCAATAAATGAAAAAAGTTCTTATAGATTTGTACCTGAGCTTTAAAGGGCACTATGTTCATTTTTTTGTTTTTCAAAATTAAGATTTAAGCACCATTATACTCGATGTTTTATACTCGATTCAGAAATGCAAAGCACTAAAATTTCGATTAAAAAAATTACATTTTATGAGCCTATAAATGACATGAGAACAAACAAAAGAAAAACTTCAAACTTGTATCTTGTCTGAATTGTTATTATTTTTCATTTTTTTTTTTTTTTTTTTTTTTTGATTTGGCATGCTTTACATTCCAATCATAAAGTCTAAATAAGAATAATAACTTAAGAAGTCTAACGTAAAAGCTTAAAATTCTATCAACTTGAAAATTTTATTACGCTGAAAGAAAAATATAAAAAGATTCTTGTCAAAACTGGGTCAAACTTCCTATGTTTTGTTTACGTCGAAATAGAAATTCGTATCCATAAAATGTAACTTCTTTAATATTTTCAGCACTCAAAATTGTAAATATAAATATTTTCTTTGCAGTAAAATTCCTATGTATTCATATTTCTCGTGAACGACAAAAGAAACCAAAAGCAACCGTGCTTTAACCTCATTTGTCAGGGCAACAGTGAAGAGAACACGGGAGTGTCATAGGGGGAGACAAAAATAATAAATATCACGCTTCGCCTGCCAAGAAACTTTGTTTTCTTTTAGACCTCCCGCGAATAAAGCTTTTTTACCTCAAATTCATTGGATGTGATAATATTTTTCAGTCCGTCACTTCACTTCAACTGCATGTTTTGAAGAATATTCGCAATTCCATAGCTCGAATACGCTACCTTGCGGTGATTAACAATACTAACGAAAAAGGTAAAACATTCCGTTCCACGTGTTTTCTTTGGAGAAAATTACAGGCTTCAGAGAGTTTATGGTGTAATGTAATTTCAGAGGAACAGAAAAGAAAGTTTCCCACAAACACAATAAAGTATTACTCTCATTCATTAAGCTTCAAAGCAAGTTATAAGTTACGGCATCAGTTTGTTTTACCTTTTTCATCTGACATTAGACAGACTGCAGCGCCCCTATAGTTAATTGGAGTTGCGAATTACATCACTTAATTTTTTTTTAATTACACGAAGTTTATTTTCTAAAACATATCGTGCTTTTAATTGCTTAAAACTGATTTAACCATTGTCGGCACTATTCTTATTAAATTGAGAGAGAGAGACAAAAAAATTAGTAATATATAAATCGCATAAAGTTACAGAATATGCAAATTAATCTTTATTTTCCTGGTATATCAAGATATGATAATTACGAAATTAATTAGTTTCAACTCTTAATTCGCAAATTTTAAACATTTTGATATTCGAACGCTTGAGTATGTGTTAAACATTTAATATGTCTTAAGGTTGAGTAATTGATAAATTCTGGAATAAACCGAGAGACATAGGTTAAATTAAAACTATTTTTTCCCTTCAATTTTTAATGACTTCAACTATTACAGGACGAAATCTAAAGCAAGGAAATACACTTTAACCTAAAATTTCATTCGCTTATTTATACATTTCTTAATAACAAATAACGTTTGATAAATTTCGAAGAAAAACAAAGTGGTATTATTATTACTTAAAATACTTTAAAGTGATGTCGTTAGAAACATTTCATGATTATTAGTAACACAAAGCTATTTTACTCTAAGTACTTCTTATATATTTTCTTCTTGGATATCTTGACAAAGTTTGTAGAATCAAATATTTGTATAGTTTGCCGACAGAAAGGTGTAGTGGATAAGACGCTGATCTCTCACGCTCAAAGGCTCAGGACCAAATCTGAATCTAGTCGGTGGATTTTATAGAAGCAGAAAATCAGCAGGCTTTAATATCGTATGATTATGTGGATTGTAAAATATTCCTCGGGTACTCATTTGGAATGGAGTATCTTTGCACTAGGAATTTAATTTTGCCGTTTCGCACCGAATAGACCCCAGGTGTCTCCATCTAGTAGGGAAACTGGGCATCAAAATTGACGTGGAAATGGCATTCCACAGATAGTGGTGCTACGTGAAAGATTGATGCTACGCCGGGAGATCGCACTAAGTCTGCAAAAAGCAGTTTCTCTACCGCAGCCCCTTTGAAAAGAAAAAAAATATATATGTATGGTTTTATCTGAGAAAAGTAAGTAATTGATTAATTATTATAAAATCAGTATTCAAATATTGAACATTTCGAGTAAAATAATAAATATTTACCAAGATACAAACAACTATATCACTTAATTAGAGCTATCTGTTAAGCTAAATAAGCCATTTATTAAATTAAGAATAAAGATATCCGAATTTTGTGGTCTTTTTTTTTTCTACAGTAATTCAATCCATTTTTTCTCTTTGTTGAAAGTTATTCGTATGTCATGAAGGGAAGAACTCGCGTAAAAATTTTTCATTCCCACTTGAGCACGCAACCAACAAAGCATGTGATACTTCGTGCTCTTTTTTACCACTTAAGTTGAGATCTTTGTTGATAAAAATATTGTGCCTTCCGTCATATATTATCTTAAGCTATTCATTAGGTTGCTGTAACTATCACAAAACTTCATCAAATTAATTATTCTGTTGAAAAACTTGTTGTAGTTTTCTCATTACAGTTGTAGCATTTTTGGGTGATATGAAATTACCGAGTGAAATTGTAAAACAAAATATGTATATTCTGAGAAGTATTTTTGAAGCAATTAAAACAGAAAAAATTAGGTGCAAACAATCGGAAAAATGTCAGTACAAATATTCTTATCAGTAAATATTGAAAAATCTATTGAAACAGCGAAATACCTATTTGATTATTTATGACGGATTTCTCATAAAAGAATTAATAGTTTTTTGATTTCCAAGGTATTTATGTCGAAGATAGTAAAATTTCGTGATAGGGTGATCTAATAAAAAATTTTTGTATTTCTTTATTTTTTTAATACCCTAATTACTCACAAAATATGCGTTATGAAATTCTTAAATGTTTTCAAATACGGTATTTCTTTAATTATAGTTTTTATTTTTAAAAAATGAAAATGAAAATACACCGCAAAAATGCATAAGTAGTAGACACAATCTGTTTTTTTTTTTACTTCCTTTTACAAAAAAGGAAGTATTGTATTCGCGAAAACATTTTCACCCAAAAATCGGCCTTACTTTCCATTTTGCTCACCCCCAAATAAATGAGGAGTTTTTTTTTTTTTTTTTTTTTTTTTAACCTGACCACACGTGGACATGTGCCTGGGAACGTACAGATACCCGAAATATCCATTTTGACGATCCCCGAGTTAATTACAACGAGTTTTCTCGTGACGTCTGTATGTACGTATGTATGTGCGTATGTGTTTCGCATAACTTAAGAACGGAATGTCCTAGAAAATTGAAATTTTTTACGTAGACTCCTAGTGGGGTCTAGTTGGGCACCTTCTTTTTTGGTTGCATTCGTATGCTCCAAATGGGGTCTTTTGCCCCTTTTTGGGGGGAAATCATTATTAATTTCGATGTAAACTCAAGTGGTGTTATAATTTGGCAGACACTTGGCGATATATCGCCAGTCTTTTTGGTCGCCGAGTTTTGTCGCCAACTTGGCAACAAATTTGGCGATTTTTTAAAAAATTTTCTTTAAAATCTGGTTTTAATTTGGCCACTGTTGGTGATATTTAGAGAGTAAACTATTGAATCATATTAAAACTGCCAATAATGAGAAAATGACATTAAATTGGAGTAAAAGGAAGTCATGTGATGCACACATCAGCTCGTTTTACGTTATCTTTTAATTTCAATCTCGGTCTAACTCGAAGCCTTCTTGGTAAAACATTATTCGTTTAAGAACTTCATCGGGTTACTTAAATGGCGAGGTACTTGCGAATCAAAAGATTATAACCTACTACAGTAAACTCCCGATTATCCTCGGAATGGGGTTCCATGTTAACCCCGGATATGCGAAAACCACGGATAATCCGAATAATAAGCAAAAAATTATACTACTGTGTACAATAGCTAAAAATAATATAACACTCACACATACATTTAAATTATAGCTAAAAACATTGCTACATTGCATCTGCTAACATTGAATGTAAAACATATATGTAAAATGTATAAACGAACGATAACATAATCATAAGTTTATAAAAGATTTAATGACAGCAAAAAAAATGTGAAAAGACCCTCGTATAATCCGACCGATAATCGGGAGTTGTATATGAATGAAAATTAAATTTTACTGTATCAAGAGCAAAATCTTTTCCCCAAAATTGCACAAAATATTTTGCTTTTAGTTGAATTAAAAAGTCTATTATATTTTGATCTCTAGTCCTCTGAAATATATTCTAATAAATATACAACGAACTTAGTATTGATAAAATAAAAAATGACTGCTAAAGCACAGTGCTTTCATGCGATCCCCAATATAGATATTTTATTCAATTTGTGGGTCAAGTTATTTTTTGCTGCATTATAAAGGAATAGAACTTTGAATAAAATTTACCTACGCAAATATGAAAGGAACTTTTTTGTGAATAACTCTGTTATATATTAATTAAAATTAGAGAAGCATTGTCAGGATTTCCTCGCATTACTTCCGAAACACTAAAATACCCGTGTTTGAGCTAAGAACACCTATTATGCATAAAGAATATGTCACGGCTATTGCTTGAAAAGGAATATTTTAAAATGGCCACCATCTATAACACCCAATCGCTTTTATATCTTTCTCCAATGACACTTTTCCCAATTTCGAAATAAATGTTGAAAATACAAAAGTTTTTACTTTTTTCTCTTCAGTCTTGAAGCACCTTCTCGTAAAATAAAAACGATAATTCTTTGTTTTTTAAATGAAAATATGAAACTCAAAAAAAAAAGCCTTACATTTGTTTAATGAAGATCAAAAATCTTGCAGTTAAAACAATTTTGAGTGTTTCGCAATTTTGCATCGCAATTTGCATTTTCATTGGCGAGTTTTTATTTTCAGAAATGCTAGTAAGTCCACTTCCAGTAGGAGTCCAAGACTCGTTGATAATACAGTCACACATAACTGCATTGAAGAAAAACAATCTCCCGCGAATCAATATTTAAATGAATTCACAAAACGTAAGACCAGAACTTTTATCAAGATAGTGTTTTATTATTGCATTGTCGTCGCCATCGAAATATATATTTCTTTTCTTCATTTCGTATACTTAAAGAAGACTTTGTTATTAATGTCTTTTGATGGATTTTTATGGAAATATCGCAATATTTAGTGCCTTCCAGCTAGTTTCGTCGATAACTTGAGGAATATAAAATCGATGGGTATGGAAAGTGATTTCTTTTGTATTTTCCTGGATAGAGTGTTCTATTTTTGGAATATTGTTTTAGAAAGCTTTTGATTAAATGTGACCATTGATTATTTTGGTATTCGAATGCGTGGTTAATAGGGATGTATCGTTTACGAACGAACAGGTCTAAAAGATAAGATTCCTTCAAATGAACGGTGCATTTCGATATCCTAACGATCGTTGTTTTAAAAAACGATATATTTATTTTATACTTCTTTCTCTTATTTAAGTGTTTTAGTTTCAATACTAGAATATAAGAACTTAGAAACAATGCACTATTTCACGTAAGTTTTTTTTCCCTCTTCAACACTAAAACTGTTTGTTAACGGTATTCTTTTTTTTCTTGGGGGGGGGGGGAAAGAAAATTCCTGAATGATTAAGAGTAGTTAAATGACATTTTTTAATACTATCCAAAATACTTCGAAAAATAGAATAATTTCTAAACTATACAATCTTTGATACAAAATACAATATTCTTTACTATCGAACTATATTTTTTGTTGTAACCGAAGAACGTCACGGTTTAGCTAGAATTCTGTTAAACGAAAAATAAAAACATTTTCAATCTTTTTCTTAATTTAAAGCACCATTCAATGCTACGTAATATGTTTTTTTCTTCTTTTTTTTTCTTTTGTACAAAAAAGACTGATTGTTGTTCTTACTAAAAGGATCTTCAATACATTCAGAATACATTTTCAAATTTCAATACAAATGTTTTAGAAACGATTTAACCGATGTTAGAAGTTAAGTAACTTAATTTCTATTTTGTTCTTTCCTTTTTTTATATCTATAATTATTTTATTCTGATGTTAAAAATATATATAAGTAATTTGTATTTTATATTATTTAAAAGTAATTTTAAGAAGTAAAGAAAAACGTGTATTTCTTCATAGAAGAAAAACTTTTGACGAATAAAATTGTTTTCAAACATCAACAGACGTTAATTTTTTTCAGAAAAACAGTGGCGTTTGGAGAAGAAAAAAAATCTCATTGCATGCGAAGTGCAAAATATTTGCAATCATTTTAGTCGGGGGAAAAAACCTTATTTTCTGCATATTTAAATTTATTTCAATTGATAAATGCATACAACTACCACCAAAAAGAAACATGTTGAAATATTCAATGCAGAAAAGCATTTAAAATGTCAGGTTTTACACATTGCCCCTAATATCAGCGCTCCGCCAAAGTATTCCATTTCAATAAAACGCGTTATGTTATATATGCTAACCCTAAATCTCATAAGCCATTTTCTGTTGTCAGAAGTATGCATCTCCCATACTGAATGAGGCAAAAATGCAGCTAGCTTTCGTTCATCGGGTGGACTCTTAAAATCGAAACATGTAACAAATGCATGAATCATAATGGGATATAGAACGTAGTGGGGGGTTTTCTCCCGTATGCGAGGGTGTTTAGCTTTCCCCGTTCTCATTTCTAATTTGCCTATACGAACACGCAATTATGAATTTGGGTGCAATGTTTGGCAGATTATCGCTCTTTTTTTCTTTTTCTCGTCAGACAAGGGAGTTGCTGTAAGTGTAAGTGACAAAGGCCTGTATCGGTTATGTTTGAAAGTAATAGGTTTATTTTATTGTGGATGTATACCACGAAAAATTTAGCATCAAAATTATTTATGCATGGCTTTTAATCAAGTATCGTAAATTTATAATACTTTTTAACTGACTACAAAAAAGGAGGTTATGATTTCGTCATATGTATGTTTTCGGATTATTTCAAGACTACGGACCGATTTGAAAAATTCTTTTTTTTTTTTTTTTGCTCGGAGGGTATACTTCCCAGATTGTCCCTTGGTATTTTGGTCTGGATCTGATAAGGGGTCTCTTAGAAATCCAAAAAAAAATGAATTTCACACGCTGTGGATACGTAATCCAGCTTACGTCAGCGGGCGGAATACGTCACTTTTATCACGAATTATATGACACGTATTCTTTTGAAATATAAATTGCAATTTACAATTTTACAATTTACGATGTTACAATTTATAATTTACATTGTTACAATTTGTAATTTAAAATTTTATGACTTGCAATTTATAGTTTATTTGTAGTTTGGGAACGGTAGACATTTAAATGGTTCTAACTAAATACTGAATCCACAGTCTGTACTTTTCATCAGGAATGAGATGTATCAATTGTTGCATTTCTGCTAATGCTCGTTCATCGTGAGGTTTAGCTAAAAGTTTAAAGAGTTCTAAATCATATAGAGCTATTACTTCGAGTCTTGGCTCTGCTGAGAGCTACGTTTACTCGTCCTTTCGTAAAGTTCTATTTTCGTAAATCTATGAAAAATGTATCGAGGGTTGTGTGATACGTATTGTTGTGAAATATAATTAATAATGTTACAACTTTACAATTTACAATGTTACAATTTTAAACTTAAATCGATTTCTGTTGTTTTTTTAATGATTCGTGCATTTGCTTTCGGAAAGCAAACTTTGATTAAGTCCAACTATTAATGAAGACAAAAAAATTTTTGTACATAGTTGCGCATTTGAAAAAGCCTTTCTTCACAGTCGTCGGAAGTCTCCGAGACGCTGTGGTCTATTTCTTTTTCTATCGTGATCATCGTAGTTGTTTTCAGACTCATGTGCTCGTCGTTTTCTTACTCGACATGCGCGTAAGAAAAGCCTCAATGTTATGTATCGTATACTCTATCCTACGAAAAGGTACTATACTCTATCCTCCTGCTAAAGCAAAATCTATCTCGGAACATGTATGGTTAACAAAACCATATGTTACTTTATAATGCGATGCTTATCGAATGATGAACATAAAAATAGTTTGGACAAAGTTTACATACGTTAATCGTTATAATCAGAATATGATATGTGCGCTATACGGTAGAACTAAATAACTTTGACAACACCTCAATTTTTGTAAAAAACGACTGACCAGGTTTTCAGCCATGCTTTATGGATACAGTTTTTCTCAGGTTATTAATAATATTAGTAACATACCAATGGTAATTAACTTTTTATTACTACGAGGATCCGCTTTTAGCTCACTGTTTTCCCCAAGCGGACACTGCCTTTGACGGCAGCTCAGCATTTGGAAACATTCATGGCGATCATTTTGTGCAAACTTGTTGAATTATCTCCAAACTCCGCACAAATGCAGTTGTTAGCCGGAAAAAAGTCCCGAGTGTCCAGATCAGCAGATATACACATGCAGAGCAATCTGATTGGTGCATATTTGAATCAATTTATCCTATACTTTACGCTCAATAGGAGCCCTTGACATCGGACACTTATAAGTCAGAGATGTTCAAATAATACAGACAGACAGACGTGCACATATTTTACACTACAGTGATTGCAGTGAGGCAAGTAAACCATTATAATTAGATGTCAGGAAAATGTTACAGTACCAGGTAAATTTTATTGCCCTAACTCGGAACAATGGCAGCAGCAAATAACAGGAAAAAAATGGTAATTCAAATTCCATTTTATCACGGATAACAAATTTGTGAAGTCACAAGCTGATTATATTTAAATTTTAAATACCATGCTGTTTAAGTAAGATAAAACTATTTAACTAATTCATTACTGCTGTATTGCTTTTATAGTTGTTTGTACTTCGTTAAAAAGTTTTACTTAACTTTAGATGATAAATCAAATCTCTGATATCTGTGAATCAGATGTTAACACGGTTATATCAATTAATCAAGAAAAATAGGAAAAATCATTACAAACCGCTACTACAAATGAAACGAAAATGTTTTCTTTAATTTTTTTTAATGTTAAGGATCGTTATACATATAGCCATTGTTCAGAACTTAGATTTCAAACAAACATTTTTCCTCATTTTTTATTATAACTACTTTTATTTCAAACACATTTGTTCAGAGATTGAGAAATTTCTATCCAGACTTTACATGCAATATAATCAAACTGAAATAACATTTATTCTAAATGAAACGGCAACTTCCGAGAAATAGTTCAAAGGAAATGAGAATATTTTCAGTTAAGATAACTAAACGATTTGCATTTCAAAAATACGCGTGCATGTTCGTTGAAAACCATTACAATTCCATTAGAAAACCATTAAACCACCTTTCTTGCATGAAAGAGCTTCGAAAATCTATGCAATGAGATATTGATAAAACTGTGTTAGGAAAAAATATCATCAGCGGAATATAGGTTTTGCTGTTGCGTAATCAATAAATTGTACAAACAATTTAAACAACATTTTAATAGAATTTCAAGGAAATCAGGAAACTAATACTGTAATATTAGAAAAACAAAGATGTGAAACTTTGAACTAATTTTTTAAAAAGAAAAAAAAAGGGAACATTTAAATACCATAAAGCAGGACTTCCCAAACAGTGGTCCACGGACTCCTTGAGGGAACCGTAGATGATTGAAAGGGGGTCCGCGGTAAACTTCAAAAAATAATAAAAACCGTAAATGATACTGAAATAATGAGTTTACATTTTAAAAAAAAGATCCAAATTTTAACCTTCAAAGTAAGGAGTTGCCGGAAAATAGCAAAGACATCTCGAGTTACAATGCTACAAGATCATGCATAGGTGACTAAACCGTTCAAACTGTCATCGTGGGAATATTCAATAGACATAATTTCCGACTGCATCTTGAAACTTACCCTCTAGGAATCGACTAGTTCTCATTATTTCAGAAACCTTGGCATTGAATTTTCCTACTTACTCTGATTAAATTGTTAAGCCCCAAAAAATTTTACCTGGCTCCTAAGATTTTATAAGTTTTGTCGATCTCTGCTTATCCCCAGTTTTGGCTTCGTCTGGAAAACAAAAAATACCAAATGCTCGTTGGAAATGCAAAGCATGTTCAACCATTTGCCAATCTATGCGAATCCCGATTTTCAACTTATGCATCTATACCAAAGTTAGATATCGAAGTTAGATATCTAGATGCTCATCCCGATATTCGATTCTAGCAATCAAAAGAAAAACGCAATGTATTAAAGCTGTATCAGTTAAAACAATTTCACTCTTTTTGTCTTTTTACCTTGATTTCTGTTGGTTTACTTTCAGTTTTTACTTCAGAATTTTTTAAACAAAGTCAACCCTGTTCTTTATTAATGATGTTCCCCTATAATTAGTAATGGTTCAAGTTAAATTAACAACCGATTACAAGTATATATCTGTACAACCTAATGACGGGTCAGCTCTGAACATTTGTCCTTGAAAAGGGTCCGCTGGTAATACGGTTTGGGAAGCCCTGCAGTAAAGAAAACTCTATAGTTTATCTGCAAATGCGATTCTGTTGCACACAAGAAGCGGCGTTTAATATTTTAACCGAAATTACAAAACCGCTATTCAACAAATAAACGCTAATCTCAGCAATAATTGACCTTTACATTGGCATTAATTTTGTTCAATTAGTTTTTCATGTGTCTTTTTATGAAGTTTAATACTCGTTTTGATAAAAAATTCAGTCTCCAAATTAAAATATGAAAGCGAAAAAAAGGTTATTCTACAAACAGTTCCAATTTTTAAAGTTTTTATTTCCTTATATTGCATATATTTTTTTAGTATTTTCACTATCACGATTTATTAACAAATTTAGTATTCTAGCACATAAGTTCAGCATAGATGCTTACACACAAGCCATGTAAAAAGTAACTCAAAGGAAACAACGATTAAATAACTAAAATAATAACCCACGTTAATCTTGGGACAAATAGGAATAAAATGTAAAATTTAAACTGAGATAACGTTTTTTAAAAGCATTTATTGAAAGGAGACTTATTTTTAATTTTGTCCAACATAATTACATTTTTTTTCTCTATTTTTCTTAATTTTCAAAAAAAAGGTAAAATGCAGAAAAAGTTCAGGGTTCATTCTTAATATTCCATCTCTGAATAAACAAAATAACGTAAATACGTTTGTTTAACCTTGACAGTTGAAACTTTTGTTAAAGATCTAAAACTATTTTCCCCAAATAATTTATTTGGATCATTTATAACCGATTACGCAAGCTCACTTTTCTCCATGATTTTTGAAAAAGCTCAATATTTTCCAAATAAACTCGTTAAAACATAAAAAACACCAAAACTTTAAAACTTACACACAGCCATAGATTTACTTTATAATTATTAAAATAAATGTACTTTACTTCTACGTATCATAATATAAACGAGAGTACATGGATATTTAGACAACTATATCTAAGAAACGTGACGGGTTAGACCTTTTTATCACGAGGCCAATATGTTTATAGTTTAATAAGTAACTTTACGCAAGTTATATTATTTATGATAGAAAAACTGTGTCCCAAAGTGCTGCCTAAATAAGTGGCAACAAAAACTTGTTTTCTTGTTAAAAAAAATAAAGATTCTTGGAGCAATTTTTGAGTTTGTCTTAAAAATAAACGTGGAATGTTCAATAATGTATCAAATTAAATTCCAATACACATAATGTATGCTAACATTCTTTACCTCAAATCTCAGAGGAAAAATTTGGCTTATTTTTGGCGTGTATCTGGAGCATTTTCTTGCAACCCCACCCCATGCGTGCCACTGACCATCAAAGGAATAGTCACGCTAAGTTGGACACACTTCCCATTCCGGAGCCTTCTCATGCCATGCTAGATCGTCGCGTAAACAAGGGAGCCCCCGTCTCCATCTAATGGCAGAGGGACATTTCTTGATGGGTCTAGAACTCCCTTGCAATAGCATTTTCATTTTATTATTTTCGCAAATATATAGAGTGAGATATTTATTATATTTGCACGTTGTTGAAAAGAAATTTGTATAATTCTGAAATATTGTTAATTTTCTCAACTAAATTGCGAAAGACAAACATAGCTATCACCGTAGACCTTAGGTCGACTAAATAAAATAAAGGGCTATCAAAAAATCATCTGTCCATTGCCAACCGGTCACATTAAAAGATGACCTTAAAATGTATAAAAGAAATTATGTAATAGATAACAAAGTTTCCACGAAAGCCTTCATGAACTATTAAATAAAAAATTATTGCGTACTTTAATTGGTGTATTTGAGACTTTCAACTTTAATAAGTTAAAAAATTATATCGTTCAACTTTTCGTGTTGAAAACAATGGTCACTACTTCAAAAAAGTGGCTACTAATGAAATAGTTCTCGCCAGCCACTGGCGAATAAAACTTTTACACAGGTTTTTCCTTCGTTAGATTTCTAGTTAGCATATGTAACATTAAAACGCTTCATAAACGTTTTAAAATGTTCTATCAACGTTAAAAACCTCTGTACAACGTTTTGTAACGAAAAGTTCAGCGTGGGTTGCTGTGGAGTCTGCCTAAAGTTTCTTTAAGCAAACAGCAAGTGACGCAATTTTCCCATTTTAATTTTTACTCATTATTTCATTTTTGCAGTTCTTTTTTTTTTTTTACTTAAAATAATTATTTTCATTTTATGTAACGTTTTGAATTTGCTGTTTTCTCTTTGAATAGTTTTAAAATAAATTTTAATATTTGCATTCAAAATTTTTGTAATGTTTACATTACATGGCTTTATATCTTTGTGCTCTTACGATACCTACTATTTCAGTTATATTTATGTAAATAACACAAAAATCACTGGGAATATGCCAACTTTCATTTATTAAATTTTGTGGAAAACTCAAGAAATATAAATTCGAGTACATAAACCCTCACCACTTGTGTTGCAAAAAGATCACCTCACTAATTAAGGGTTAAGATTCAGGACATTGAAATGTTTCCTTTTGACTAGAATGGACGATAACATAATGAAATCAATGTGTCGGAATTATGAAAGAATATTCAGCTCATAGAAGGGAATTAAATGAAAATTAGTACGCCATTTTAAAATGTATTTATTATTTATTTTATTTCTCTTACATTCTTTATTCTCAACTAGGCCCAAAATAGATTTTATTCAAGTTTGGATTACAAAATAAATAGGATCATGTCCTTAAAATCTTTCAAAAATGTCACTAGCTATACAACTACAGGATGCTTATCAGTATAAACTAGAAAGTCTCCCGTCGAGATATGACGGGTAAAATTTGCTTCAACATTTTAACGAAGCCACTGCCTGTTTGGTGATATTTTGATGGTTGACATTTCAACCCTAACTCCAGTGGACTAACCCTAAACTCCAGTAGATAGCGTTCATAGCTTGACCGCTTTTTAGACACTTCATTCCTCTGAAATGACCGTCTTACCAGTGAAACAGTTACGTTACCGGATCGAGTTCAGCCTTGTCACAATAAAGCCTTTTCCTGCACATTACCAAAACACATTATCAAATTATCGTGCCGTGTCGCGAGTTTCATTGTTGAAACACGCGGATTACTCGATCATCGGCTATTATATACATGAAGGTAAAACAAAGAATATATGTGTGTGTGTATATATGTGTGTATGCTTTCTATACAAATCCAAAGTTTTCGTGGGATCTGGACCAAATTTGGTAGGGAGGTACTTGGTCACTCGAGAAGGAACGTGAAGGGGGGGGGGGGGGGTTGAAACGCCAGAAAAAAACCCGAACCGTTCGAATTTTAATTTTAGGATCCGAAAATGGCATTAAGTGGCTCTTTCTACCCGAAATAATCATCCGATCATTTCGATTTTAACGCCATTCGAAAGCCAGTGAAAAATACCTATAGGGTTCAATTACTTCCTTCCAATTTCAACAAAAAAAAAAGGGCTGTAAAACCACCGGAAAAAAATTTAAAAAGTATTTTCAAGCCTAATGTAACTCGAATTTCATATCGGAAAACTATTGTTTGTGCGATCTCATTCTAAATTAGCGTTCAGAAGGTTGCGAATTTTTTCCTCGGCTGTGACAAAATAAAATTTTGTTTTGAGGTAAAAATGTCCCCTTTTGATAATTAATAGGCGATTTATCTTCTTTCTTCTTTTTTTAGGAGTTGTATTTCTGAAGGGAGTTTTTGATTTGCCGTTTTCTTTCTTTAAGAATGATTACTTTGACGGGAAATTTTACAGTATTTTTTCTTTCTCTAATTGAAGCCCGATTGTTGAACATGCGTCTTAACTTTTGACGCATAACTTGACATAACTTTTATTCTCGGGGTAGACCGTGCAAAGCTGGGCAACGCAGCTAGTTAATACTAAATCTGACAATAAATTCAAATTATTACATCAGGAATTCACAGGTGAAAAGTACGTCTATTTTCATTTTGTTATTATCCATGCTAGAATTAAAGTTTATTATAAAAAAAAAAATCTAGCAACACCAGGTCTAAGGAAGGCCCTCGTCAGTTTGATCATCGCCCACCTCCACATAAAATTTACAATAAAAATTAAGTATATTACTCGGATTTCGAACCGAGACCCTAGTTTCGGACTAGGCTGACTTGGCCTCCCGTTGGCCCTGCTAACAACTTAAGCACCATTCATAAAGATCGAAACTTTATAGCAAGATAAGTGATAAGATATTTCAGTGCATGCTATGTTGAAAAGAAAATGTATTTATATGTGTATCATAGAAAAAAACACATTCACTTCTATTCAAAATAGAAATATATATACATTTTAAAACAAAGCTATTTACAAAATTTTAAAATAAAATCTCTTTCTTTTCCAGGTGAGTAAAGATTTTAAATCTTATGTATCTGTAATGGAGTCTTCGTAAGTATGAACATTCATATAGTTGCTTTATGTAACGTGTATCATTGCTTTAAATGTTCTAATTGTTTCACCCCCCCCCTTTTTTTTGCACGTTTAACATTAGTGGGATAAACTTCTTGTAATCCTTTTCGTAAATTTTGTGGTTCGAAACACTTAAATAATCACTCTTTTATGATTAATCTGATTTGAGATACGTCAGACAGCAAAAGTGACAGCAATAAGCAATTTTTGATTCCTCAAAAGAAAATTTTCCCATTCGATATGATGACCTGTGCTCTTCTCTACCAGAAGTAATGGTTTTAAAAACTGCTTTGGATCCCAGAAGCATCGTTGGAGTTA
Organism: Uloborus diversus; assembly: GCF_026930045.1. Taxonomy (NCBI): domain Eukaryota; kingdom Metazoa; phylum Arthropoda; class Arachnida; order Araneae; family Uloboridae; genus Uloborus; species Uloborus diversus. The sequence goes on from NC_072732.1 coordinate 49,372,151, forward strand.
ACAACAATCATAGTTTATTGTTGATTTAACATTGATTATTATTTCTATTTGGGAAAAAGTGTTACGTATTATGAGTATGAGTACTGTGTTTGTCTCAATATGTAAACCTCTGGCAAGATTTCAGTTCAATTTCGAAATAACAGCTTTTCCTGTATTATACAAAGAATTTTTAAATCCCCAATGACTCAACTGAAACTTTATTTTCCAAAGAGACTGGAACCACACTTTTAAATAACCATCAAATCTAAATTATACCTCTTAAGTGAAGCCATGTGAAGCTTTATAAAAACATTTTCCTGAGATAACTAACTTACAAAATGTTTTAGGTTTCTCTGTATTCATGACGTAAGTCTAAGATTAAATATTTTAAATCGAAAATTTATTTGAAAGTAAAACTTGTGCGAATGCAGTATAGTATTTCTTTCCTTACTCCCGAAAAAATAACTTTTCTTGTTTTGAATAGAGCTGTTCAGCTCGAAATGAAATTCTTTATTTTCGCCTTCCAAAGTCCTTTTTTGGTAGAGCAACTTTGCCTGAGGTTAGATTACAAAACTAAAGATTTCAATCTATGGTAAAATGTTTGCTGAGAACGCTGCTCTGAAGCATTGAATATTCCAGATTTGGTGGAAATGTTTTGCGTGAATCAATGTCCTTTTTGCAGCGGTAGAAATAGAAAAATATTTTGCTCAGAAATTATTTCGGTGTTATTACAAGTAAAGTTCGTAGTTAAATCTTTGATTGTATTAGTCTACTAGCTGCGTTTTTTTAATGCAATTTGTTAATTACATCTGTGAAATCGTTACTTTTTTTAACATGCGAGACAAATAATTAAAAATTCTGACTATTTTTAAAAGCAACTTTTGTGTCTAGTAGCTTTTAAAGAATGTTTTTTGACGGATTGCGGTATTTTATACTTTACGCCGAAACAATTTTTCTGGACACTACAAATTACATTGAACCTAAGTTTCGATTCTTGTTCCGTTATCTTGAAACCTCGGCCTAATGTGGCACGAAAATTGATTGAGTTTGAAAAATACTGTCCTATGGGGAATGAGCAAGCAACAGGTTCTCCTTACCAGATTTTTTTCGTCCTGTCGGTTGTCGAGTTTTCTGTATTCGCCTGGGTTCTCGACTGCTAAGTGTTTAGGAATTTGCTGTACTCGTTGCTGTACTATATTATCTACTAGTAGTACCTGTACGGCTTTGCTCGTAGTAGAAATTTAAAAGGTCTTTTGGTTCGCCTGTACATTTACAAATAATGTATGGTGAATTTCTCGCCAATTGGCTTGTCCATGTTACGGTTCCACGTTGTGATAACTCGGTAATTTACTCGTCCATCTTATGATAATTTTGCTCGGGAACATTTTCGTAAAATTGGAATAGAAAAGGAACAAAATCGAATTTTCGAAAAGTCGCTTCGTGATGCACACCCCATACTACAAACTAACATTGTGCCAAATTTCACGAAAATTGACCATCACAGAGATCCAGACAGAGAGACTTTCAGCTTTGTTATTAGTAAAGAAGTTTATTTAAGTATTTTGTGAACGGGGTGGGAAAAAAAACGACTTTACTTTGCATTTTCCCCTTTAATACATTACATTCGCGATAAAAACCATATTGTGATACATGTCATTAAAACACAAGAAGTCCATCTAAAATGAAGCAAAACTACTTTCCCGTATTCCAACTTAGATATCAGGAACTGTCTTTCGAACCTTTGGCTGAGGCCTCGAAAATTGGGATTTTCAACAATAAGGACAATTATGTCAAGAAAAACACATTTTTATGTCAAAGGAAGACTATTAAATATTGTGAAAACTTTGAAATTCACTACTTAGTTTCAACTATTTCCAACTGTTAATATTATTTTTAAAACTATCAATAGAGAAAACAGATTTTTTTTTCATGCATTAGTGATCTCTAAATGAAACTGACCGCAAACTAGAACTTTCAGTGTAAAAGGTTTTTTTTTGCAACGTAATTGCGTATGTTGCCCGAATATAGCATTTAACCTTCAGTCAAGTACATTTGATGCATTTCAAGTTATTAACTCACCTGCTTAATTATCATATTTATTTAATACTAATTTTAAACACTGAAATTGATGTACAATATCTGATGGCAATAGTAGTCCTTTTTTTAAACCTGAAAAATGCTATTGTAGTGAACAAACCCATGTGAAAGGTTTTGACATGCATTCAAAGAGCATTTGGTGGTTAAAAATGCAATTAATATAATCAAATCTTTCAGAAGAACTACAATATTTATTAAAAAACCATAAGTATGCGCAATCCAAAAATATGGATGTCACCAATAATTACCTCCATTAGTCTTCGAAAAACAACAAATATAGCTCTTATTGCTAACGATTACTTAAATATACCTTATTCAATTCATCACAACAGAAGAATTCAGTGTAAAATGAACCGAACTCTTTTATTTTCTGCTCCAGAGATCCTCTTTCCGTGGAATCGAAGTGATATTTTATCCTATTTTTTCCCGTTTTGTTTATTGGCATCGCTTTACTCATAGGCAACTGAATACGTAATTACAATCCATTACTCTCGACTAAGTATTTATTACGTGTCAAAAAGTTCTGGCTTCCCGGGCGAGCGTTGCGGTTTCTGATATGTTTTCGACGCTCAGAGTGGAATTTGTTCCTGTGAATTCCAAAGGCCGATGGTTAAAAGTTGTATAACATTTGTTCGAAATCAATTACGCTCCAAAGCAGAGGGTAAATAACAATCGGCAGGATGTTTCACTGACTGCGTCCATGTTTAGACGAAAAGGAAATAGAATGGAAACAAACGCGTATACTCACTGATGTTTTTTTTTCTTTTCTTTTCTCCCGTTTATAGTATAAGACCTAGTTTATTTAATGTATTGTATAAAAAAAAATTTTAACTGTTACATCACGAATTAAGAAATTATAGAAATACAACTTAATATTTTACAGAAATATTTCAGCACGATGATCAAAATGGTAAAATATTTACGTATGGGCTGCACGTAGGTTCGCAGGTACATATGAACGTAATGATGACCCGAAAAACTACTCAACATTCATTTTGGGGGTAAGTAAAATGAAAATTTATGCAGAGATTTGAGTGAAATTTTGTTCACTAATGTTATACTTTCATCACTATGTAAAAGGAAGTAAAAAATGATGATTTTATGGTTAAGGAGAGGGGTTTCAAAATTTCTATTTAGAAATATACGGCATAGAAAAAATTTTGTTTCTGAGGCTTCAAGTTTTAGGAAGATAGTAAATGAGTAGGATGTTTTTAAGAAACGATGATTTAACATAATTTTTGAGTACTTCTATAAGAACATCGTGCAAAAAGTAGCAATCACATTTAAATCGTATCGGTGAATACATCAATCATACATTTTAAGAGATTAATGCCGACTCAAATATAAAAGTTCATTTAATCATTCAGAAAATTTATTTTTTTATTAATTTAAATTTTGATTTTTTAACGCTTTTTTCATATTGCTCCTGGCGTTTGAAATTTCAACAAAAAGTGCTGACGGAAAGAAACTCTTGAGAAAGCTAACAAAGTGATTGGGTATTTTTGTTATTAAAATGATATCAATGTCTATATGGATAGGCAAATATATATTTAATGTAATGCTTTCTTTTGAAAGAAAAAAGTATCTAAACGTGATATAAAATTATCTATTTCATTTTCGTCAGGAAAAGCAAAGAAAATATGTTTTTATGCACACATTTTTTTAAAGTGAAATTAAAAAAAAAAACAATAAAGCGCTTAAATTATTCGAGCAAATATCATCTAACAAACCAAATTCAAAATATTCTTTAGTGAATAAAAGAGTGCATAAAATTGATTTCTAAAAGACGGAAAAGTTCAAATTTTCTTTCTTTGACTAGTTTATGAAGAGATTTGACTTCAAGTTATCAGATAGTCAGAAAACACATTGTTTCTAAAACGAAACGCAAAAAAAAATATTTCTAAAATAATACGTAAAGAAATTCCACTTAATGAAGCAATAAAGGACTGTTGCTCCTGAAAAAGAGAGATAACAGCTTTTAGTTTCAAGAAAGAGTGATAAAATGTTTCTTCTAGAAAGAGACCGTAGTTAAATTTAGTGATTTAGAAGCAAAGTAATTTAATTTGCGTCGTAATTGTACTTAGCTATCATTTATTGTTTTTATTTAAGAAATTAAAAACCATACGTTCCGTTTTGTACGTGGCAGTTCCGTTTTCAAGTACCTGTCCCGTTATCCTCTTATATAATTGCGGGACGCTGAAATGTCCCGTTTTCTAAAGTCACAGAATGAAAAGCATCGGGAACGATGCAGCCTAAAAGTCGGGGGATTGAATTAAGCATTTTTAAACCAAGAATTTGAACCATACGAACTTTCGCAAAATTAAGACATGTTAATGCACTAGTAATATTTGAAGTTTTAACTTCTTACGGGAGAGTAAACCGATTTGTGACAACGCGTAACGGCGCAACTCTCGCCTGGCATTCCTTTCGTTCGCGCATACGACAGAAGCGCGCATGCTCGGGGAAATTCTGTTTCGTTACTCTTTGGATCAGCTTTAAGCCTTAAGTGATAGTAGAAAAGGTAATGAATCTAACAGAAGATGGATGATCGTCACAACATAACGCAATCTCCTAACGAAAGGTGAGAGTTTAACAATACAATATAATACCAATAACATTGTAAACAATATATCTTCAAAACAGCATTTGATCTTTAATTTCATTTTCAAAACGAAAACATTTTTGCGATTAGTTGATCGAAAAGTATATCGCTTCGTTTAGGGTTTTGACCTATGATAAGGTGTACATATTTTAAACGAACATCATCCCTGCGGACTCCACAACGCGGGGGTTGGGGACCGCCGAGAAAACAAAAAATAATAAACATTTAATTTCTGCATCACAGAATAAAATCTAAACTGACTTTAACTTTAAAATAATCACTCGTTAAAAAGTTAGTTATTTGGAGGGGGGATCCAATAAAGTGTGCGTTAAGGGTCCCTGGTGATTTTTGCAGGAAGGGGGGGGGGCAAACTATAGATCCTAGCCTGGTCGTAATAATACACCAATTTTAACGTTTCAGATTTAAGCTTAACCTTGTGGTTTGTTTATGGTGATAACATTCATTTACAATTAACATTTTAAAACAGTATTAAATCTTTAAATTTATTTTCAAAACAAAAACATTTTTGCGATTAGTTATACTAAAAATATCTCGCTTCATTTAGGGTTTTGAACTGAGAAAAGGTGTACATAATATGAACAAACTACCGTATTACCCCGCGTTTGCCGGAATGCCACAAAATATTGGAAATATTAAAATAAAGTTCCTGAAAAAGTGGCATCTATATAAAATACATGAAGGCATAAAAATTTAAAAAGATTCTCATTTTGAGATCAGATTTCTCATTTTGAGATCAGATTTCTCATTTTGAGCTCAGCTGCAGATTCCATTTTTGTGCTTAGCCCAGCAGTACAGATCAGTTTATTACTATTAATAAACAGTTTAATTTTGTACAAATATTTATCAACTATAGTAAGATAACACATCATCAAACTACCACGAATTTTTTTTTCATCTCGACGACCTGAAATTTATTGATTCGTTTTTGAAAAGGAGATTACTTTGGGAATTTATTATTATTTTTCCTTGTAGAGTTTGCTTTGCGATTGAAACAGAGGGGAAAATTTACTTTTGTGTGGTTTCAAAATAAGCCTTGAATTATCCGGCACGCCGGAAAATTCGAATTTCCCGGCACCCTGGTAAACCTCACTTTTTTTTTCGGCATGTCGGCTAATGCGAGGTAATACGGGTACATCCCCGCAGACTCCGCAACACGAGGGTAGGGATGGCCGATAAAACAAAAATAATAAATAAACATTTAATTTGTTCATCACAGAGTAAAATCTAAAATATTTCGTAAGTTTGAATGTTTTTTCTGATAAACGAAATATTTAGAAACGACGCGTCATTTGATCTATTGTTTTTGCACCGACGTCAAAACTTACGTTTAAAAGTAGTCTGAATGGTGATCAAAAAATAAAATATTTTTCATTTAGAGCAATTTTGAAGTCGGTTCTATATTTTTTTTTTCAAAATTTTTTTAATAAAAATCTAGCCAGCAAGCACCTTTTACAAATGATTAATAGGCCAGAAGAAGCCACTACAAGTCACGGAACTGTACTTGATGCAGTCTTTTCAAGATTTTTAGGTAACATACAATGCAAAACTTTCGTTGCTTATTACAGCTACCATAAGCGAATTGTTACTTTCATAGAATCATATAACGATAATATTTTCATCTTATGAAAGTTATTGCTTCTGCCGAGCGTCCCGCGAAGCACATTTTTTTATGAATGTTAGATTAATACAAAGGAGTAGAAAACCGTTGTTTTTAAAAGCAATGCTTACTGTAAAAGTAAATTGTACGAAATCCAGCAAAGAACTTAACTTTTAAAACAGCACCTAATCTCACACAAGCTAATTTGAGCATGAAAAACTACAATACTGAAAGGGTTGCCAGACGTCCCGGATTTCAAGGGACCGTCCCGTATTTTGAAAAATTGTCCCGCGTCCCGGGGAACTTCCATAAGGGACGGCTCCCGTATTCTAGCTAATAACAATATTTTACAAAACGAGACATTATTTTAAGGGGGAAAAATAGAGTAAAACAAAAAATGTGAAACAAGGAGCAATAAGAAAATTATGTGGCAGCAAACGTAAAATTATTTTCGTTAAAATTTGGTTTTTATTTTGGCAGCAGACAATGAGGAGCCGAATGATTGCTTCCTCTTTGCTCATTAACAAATGTTGGAAATATATCTCTGCGCATGCGTCGTCAATTGCAATGAAAACTATTTTTAAACTTTGATCATCGACATTTTGTATGGTTTAATTCTTTGTTACGATTTAATTTTTCAGATTTATCATGAAGAGGTTCTACGTCGGAAAGCACCCCTTAAAAATACACCAAATCGAGTAAGTGCCATTAACCAAAAAAATCCCCCCCCCTTTCACACTTTCACTCCTGTCCCGTATTTACTGTGCTTAAATCTGGCAACCCTGAATACTGCATTAATTTTTCCGTTTTAAGAGTTTATTTCTGTTATTTTTTGCAAAAAGACAAACTGACATTGAAAAGGAACAAAACGCATAGACAACATTCAAAGAGTGTTTTATTCTCATTTTAAGAAAAAAAATAATCACCTTGCGCTTAACAGCTCCAGTAAACCTTAAAAAAAAAAATAAAAAAAATTAAAAAAAACCACCGAACAGCATCAACTAAAGATACTGCTTTTCACTTAGGCTGAATGGGTATAAGGATGAATTATACGCTGTAAGCTTTCAGTTGAAAATCCATTATATTAAGTAATATTACAAAAAACCGTATATGAATCATACCTGAAAAAACACAAGATCCTTTCTAGATAAGACTTCTCCCAATTTTTCCGCGGAGCAATGCAGTTCTGAAATCTCTTTTTAATCATCAATGTGAATAAACTTTCCCCCTCGTGCTTGGATCATCCGCGTTTTGTTCTTCAGAGTTATCAATCATTAAACGGTGATAGAGTATCCCATTATTATATCCATTTTGGACGGCAATAATCGATCTTTACCGCGAATGATCTTGAAGTTCGTCAGCTTTATGGTTTTAATGTTAAGAAAAATTATTGGTGAATTACACCCATGCTCAGAAAAATACTGGTTCAAATTTAAGATCTCTATTGTCTAGATTTTGTTTCTTTCTAAATTTTCCTGTAAGTTATGTGGGATAAAACTTTATTGTACCGTTATAAAAATGTAGTCTTCCGTGTCAGACGTTGTCAGAATGTTTTTTTTATGATTATGCTACTTTTCTTTCCGGTTAACATTGAAAATGGGCCATTATTACTTTCCGCACTTCTAATGATATTATTTTACTTAATGTATTTAATGTTTAAAGTAAAATAAAATTGATCCTGAGATCGAAAATTATCTTCGATTATTAACTTTCGATGAAATCTCCAACATAGTTTTTCTTTAATCAATAGTCATAGCAAACATGACATAATAGGCGCATGAAAACTCGTCAGAAAGTTTAAAAAAAAAAAAATTGTTAAAATTGCACATTATAAGACATTTTATATCTAGTATTATTTTTAAACATGTATTTGGGATCATTGAGCGCAGTCTATAAAATATTTCCATAAACAAACTTATGAAGCAAAAACTATACAGAATGATGGTTAGCTTTAAACTACTAGATAGATTACTTTATTTTCTCCGGGTCCCCGTAGTCAACTCAATTGATGATTTTAAACCGACTACTAGACAGTATATTTTTTTGGTGTAGCATCTTGGTAAAACTGAAGGGGAATGAAACTAGATAATTTTCAGAGACAAAGCCGTCAAACTAAAAAATGATTTTACCTTGATTTTAAAATTGATTCATAATGTAAATTACGAGTTTTTATTTATTCTTATTATTGTTAAAGTTGCTAATAAAAAAAACGAATAATTATGTATATAATTACTCTAAATTAATAATTTAACCATCTAATCAATAACTTAACAATATGTTCAAAATTCAGTATAAAAATCACTGAATTATAAAGTGTTATGCTTTTAATCTTTTAAAGCCAATAATATTCGCAATGTATCCAAAGCTCTACAAGAGTTTTCTGGTAGTAAATCATATCAAAGTCCATGAAGTTGCATCAATAACTGTTTTTATGCATTGTGGTTTTCATTTTTTCCGATGTATCTTTTTGCGCCGACTTCCCTTAAACACATAAAATGTTTGAGAATAAAAATATTTTAGTTTAATGAACAAATTAGTTTGCGTTTTTCCCCTCACGATAAATAAAAAACTTATTGTGCAAGATTCATATAAAAAACACAAACAGGGAAACGAAATGCTTTGCAAGATTGATATTTTTGAAAAATACTAATGGCTAGACATATGTTCTAATTGTGAGGTAGAGTGCTGACCAGCGAGAATGCTGAATATTTTCTTTGTGTTTATAATTTTTCAATATTTTAATGTATATAAGACGGAGTTTTCTTGCATTTTACTGCCACAATCATTACTCCAAGATTAATTGTTTTTAATAGTCAAGAACTTAATGCACCAAGTTGAGGTTTATACCAAACTTAATAAACAGCTTTCCATTTTCCAAGATCAGCTCTTATAATGCTACTCACAATGATTACCTCCCTTGATAAGGGTGACGTCACCTATAATTTCACTTACCATAACGTCACCATAATTACCTGTCACTTTGTGGAAATATTTCCCCGCAAAAAAATTACACCCTATACCTCCTATTACTTAGTCACGGAAAACCCTAAAAAATTGCTAATTTTACAGAACCGAGTTTGGGCCTGATTAAGCGCGGATCTATTTTTTCTTGCAGATATTACCTCCCTTTTCCATGAAAGCAAAAAAAAATAGATGAAAAATGTGCATTTGATCCAGAAAGAAGGGAAACAGATTACTAGATGATGAATAGTATGTGTGTAACCCTTAGTTCTCCCTTCCCTCTCCCCTATAATTCATTCAGTTAGCATTGAACGTGGTTCTGTCAGCTGTTCCCTTATGTTGCAGTCATTTGCTCGTTATCCACGGCTTTTGCTAGGGGGATTTTGGCAGAGATCGGTTTTGTTCTGGGGTTGGAAAATGGGCATTAACTTCGGCTTTTTAATTTTAAGTTTATTATCTGGAACTCTTTTTAAGAGAGAGAATGCTGAAATTGATTATTCTGAAAACAAATTATCTAATTTATTTTGAATTTTTAACAAATGGCTTTTGTCTGATATTTTTTTCAAAAAAGTTTGGAAATTATTGTTGATGTGTTTTGGCAAGTTTGACAAATACGTAATTGGAAAATGTTAATGAATGGGAAAATGTAGTTTGAAATATGTTTATGTTCTTTTTGTTGAACAGAATGTATTAATAATCTGCTTTCTGTAAAAACATTTTGAGTTGTTAGTAAGAATTTTAATTGCAGTAGTTCATCTTGATCAATGTTCTTAGTACAACTATTCCTAAGATTCAATAAGAATTATGCTTTGAAGCCGAATTTAAGAACAGAATTTTGATATCAACCTATAAATAGCCTTTATTGACTTCACAGCTATATTTTTGAAGATGTTGTTATTTTGTTGAATGTATCTTTTATTAACTTACGACCTCACGTCCCGTTGGAATTAATTCTGTTTTTAAAACTGTAATATTAGATCTTTTTATTTCGTAGCCACTTTTTTTTTTCGTATGACTTTTTTTTGATAAACGTCAACATTTTTAAATGCAGAAAATCCCGTTTATTCAAGAATCAACCTAAAATCAAATGAACAGCTTGCTTTTTTTTTTTTTAATTACTTGTTATCGCAAATTACCACCTGTAGCACTATGACAATAGCTGAAAACATTAAGGTACAATGCGTAGTTTTTAGTGGCTTTAGTTTCGTAACTAAGCTTAAATTTTTATTTACTTGAACGATAAATCCATTAAAAATGTGTTTTTACGTGTGAAATTTATTAATAGAGCTCTGAGAAACAAAGAATATTCAACTCCGTACAATAGATGTTTCTTTACCTGTCATCCGTAATCACTTGTATATTTGCCGAATTTCAACCGTAAGTGTTTATTCTTGCCCACGATAACAAAGTTGGGCAGACGGAAACAGTTTTAAGTATTAGTGTATTTAAATCAGCTAAGTATAATTACACTTCTTATAAATTAAATTACTTCATTTTTCCAAAAAAGTACATTATTCTGAGAAAATAAGTCAGTATAAGCCAATAAAAGTAGAATTTGTGTTAAAAAGTAGTAAAAATATGTACATGATTACACTCTCTCTAGACCGAATAAAAAAAGGACTAAAAGCAGACAAAAAGGTTTAGAAAAAATTTGTCGGTATGACACTTTTGGGAACTTTCTTTTGAGCAAAAAAAAAAAAAAAAGGCCTATAGGATTCGCGTTTTGCTGGACACCAATTTGCTCAAGTACAAGTCAAGCATGTGTGTGAGATCACCAAATGGAACTATTCATTGTTTACATCTAGCATACCTTTCCTGTGAATTAAGTTTAGATAGTACGGAAAGTAAACTATCTAAACTTAATTCACGTGACTAACTAAATCACACGGGGCTTATAACTGTCGTGGTTAGAATGAGACTGGTTCACACACAAATCATCCTTATTTTCTTCTCCACATTTGTTTCCAGGGGATGAATGTTTTGTAAAATCATCCGCAGTGAAATCCAGATGAAGTAAATTTTAACTTCAATAGAAGGATTTGTAATAGATACTGTTTTTACTATGCATCAGTTGTTATCAACTTTTTTAAAGGTAACTTGAAATAACTTATAACCACTGTCATTCTGCGCTTGCAATGGGTTTACTGAAAGAATCGAAACACATGCAAGGATTCCTGTAAAATAATAATAATAAAATAGTTTTTTAAAAAATATGCAGCGAGAACCTGATGGTTCGGCACAGAAACTAATACTGTAGTTCTCACTTTAACAGCAATTCCGGCTATTTTTATGCTCTCCTAGAGGGACACATATTAGTATTTTTTGCAATACTGGTTGACTAAAAGATGATGTAACAAAAAAAAATCAAATCTGATGTTTTTTTTTTTTTTTTTTAGACTTGCACCACAATCACGCTGACTCGACCAACTATTAGAGAAAATCAATTAAATAAAACAAAATCGAAATCTATATGTATATATGAACGGGTTTTTTTTCTTAATTAGTACATACATATTTTCTGACTTAATGATTTTAGTAAAAATTTCGTTTTCCTGTACTTGTCAGTCATCAAACTCAAAGACAAATAATATTTTCTCCTATTCAAAATAAATTCTCCTCCAAAAAATTAGTAAATGCCGCTTATCTGAAAGTTCCTTTTTGTACATTTTTTTTTACTTATTCATTCGTTTCCAATAGTCATTCAAGCGGAAGTTTAATTTACGGTGCATCATTTGTAACGAGTCGGCTGATTTCTTTGTCTGTATCTGATGGGGAATTTCCCTGCACCGATGCCTCTCTTTATATGCAGTGGAGCACAATGGCAAGCTTCATTGCCCGTTGTGGTGTATTACTGGAGGAGTTCTCGATTTCCACTGTTCTTCTGTAAAAAGTTTTAAGATGAGCTTTTTTGAAAAAGAGGTATATTTTTGGAATGGTAAATTTTCGAATTTTTATGCGATAAAATTTTTATGCCTAAAACTAGTAGACTAATTTTTAGTATGTTTGTTCGTAGGAGAAAATTGGTGATTTTCAAAGAAAATATCATCAATTAAAATAAGAAATAACAACGTAAAACGTCACTAGAATTTCAGATTACTACATACACGTGTTTCGAGGTTACGAGGGACCCTCTTTTCAATGCAAAATAAGTGAGGTTTTGGAATAAGAGACATCCAATAAATTAAATTTTATCCCCTCATTGTTTCGCTCAGTTTTCTTCCGTACTCCCAAAAAATATTACGGTGCGAAAAAAAAAAAAATCACGGCTCTACTACCTGCAACGTATGAAGACCAATAAGTAATGCGTATAACGTTTGCTTTTGATAAAGTAAAGTAAGTAGTCATTTTTGATGCAATTAATATGTCATGGTTGTGTTTCACAATATTTACTGTAAAAAAGTGTTTTCAAACAACAAAAAAACTTTAAGTATCCTTCAAATCAAAGTATTATATCAACGTAACATGAAGTTTTAGGGCTTTAAACTAAATTTTTATGCATAGTCCTTAATGTAAAATGCAGTGTATAAATTTTTTTAGTGAGAATATACCTATATTTAGTGCTTTCAAATTCATTCATGCTTTATTCCATGTGATTTTCAATCATGCCTATTCTATTCGAGTCATGAATTGCAGGAATATCACTTTTTAGTTATTTAAGTTTCTCCTTGGTTATGGAAAATTTAATCTTCTCCGCTGTTCTTGTTTAATCCATAGAAGATGTATAAGATGGAATTTTACCATTATTTTTCTGGGGAAAAAAAGGGAGAAAGAGAAAATCGGATATGTTTGGATAAACCATAGCATCCGGGGTAAACTTTCACGCAAAAAAAACTTGCAGATGGTAATGTTTTAAAAATAAATAGCCCATTATCAGGATTTAAGAATATATTTTTCCATGTCTGTATATTTTGCGCACTCAAACCGTAAATAATAACCACAAAGCTGTAAGTAAAACTTACAAAGATTTCAATCAAAGAAAAGAATATTGTGTTTAAAATATATTTTTTTTACTAATAAACTTTTCGAATAAATGGTATAGACATGTATATTCAAATATCATTTTTTATGGTTTTGTTGAAAAAATAGATTTTTTTAAAATTGTTATTCGATTTTTTTTAATCTTAAATATTACCATCTTTCATTTATTTACTTACCTTCAATCTTTTTTCTTCAGCTTTTGATCGTCTGGTTAATATCTTTACTTCGCTGCATTAGCATAAAAACAACTCCATAATTTTATTCAATACTGCTCTCTTAAACCAAAGCTAATTTTAGGACTAATTAAAAACTATTTCTCCACTTCCACACCCCTCCAAGTTTCATCTTGCTCTTTCTTTCTTGCCTGCAGGCTCCTATCACTCTCCATGCCTCAAGAGGGAAAAAAGAAGAGGGAAAATGCTGAACATGGCTTCATAACTATCCACGGGGGCTATATGGGTGTTTTTATGGCATTCCATCTTGACCTCATGTACTTACTATAATGAGACAACTTTCGCAGTTAGAACACAGGGTAAATAAGATATAAAACGAAAGAGGGGGGAGATGACTTTGTTCCTTTTTTTAGCCTTTCAAGAACAGTGTTCTTTTACAAGCTCTAGTTATGCTAAAATGTCTTTCTTGGACATTTTTTTCCCGATAAATGGCTTCTGTGTATTTTTGAATTGCCTCTACCCAATTTAGGTAATCTGAAATTGCCCGAAGTCTGTACATTTTGCTCTTAAGTTACTCGTTTCGATGCGGGGGATCACTTTAGGTCTGTAATTTAGGTTGGTGGGGAGTTTATCTTCAACTTTTGTGCATGCGTATGCAAGAACCGTAATGGATTATTTTCATATAATGATTTTAATATTAACAGTCTATGCTGATGCAGCCGTGAGCAAGTAATCGGCAGTATCTGCAGAAATGGATTTTCAGGATATTTTAAGAAACGCGTTTTTGATTCAACACTAACAATAGGGAAAGGTTAGAACTAGACATTTTTATTTTAGCGAAAACCAAATAAACAAACTTGTACAATAAAGCTAACGTACAATAAATGACCAAAATAATCTACAAATTCACTGAAAAAGAAAACAACTTCAGGAGCTAAAATGGAGTGAACTTTCACACAAAATATACCCTTGTAAATCTTAAGTTTTATGCAATTTTATCTTTATAAAAAACAATTCTGCGCATACCACATAATGAAAACGACATGACATAATTATAACAAATAGTGTGAGACAATTCTGCATATCAAACTAATCCCTATTTCAGTCATATAGCCCTATAAAAGCATCTTATATTATACCAAGATACCTTTCTAATTGTAAAAAAAAAAGACTCTAGAAATCTTTTCTTACCAAAATAAGTTGAAAAAATCACATTTGTTATAATTTTCATTGAGGACTTCAGCTATGAGATTTCAACAAGAGATTCTTAGCTAAAGACAACTTTGGAAAATAAAACTGTCTGTTGCTATTTTCTGAAACGTTACGCATACTTTTAAGCGTTTCCCAAGATCTTAATTTTTTTTCTGTCCTCTTTTAGGATTTAGTTAACGCAAAATAACACTTTAAATAACTAGTATTAATTGAAACTAACGAACGTTAACGTTTGAGAGTAACGGTTGCATTAAAATCTTAGTCTGGTTTAGAGTTTTAAAAGAATTTACAAAACTTTTTTAATACTAGGAATTTGTGTTTTAGTTAATTTCTCAGAGAGACATATTAAAGTTAATGGAAGTAAGATAGAAAACTAGACAAGAAGCTACTAATCAGCTTTAGAAAAATAGAACAGAAAACAAAAGCCTTGTTAAAAAATTAGTGCAAGCAAAGAAATAAAAATAAACCACATAGTACAGTCGAACTTTCTTATAACGAGCGCAAAGGGACCGCGATATCTTCTCGTTATAACCAAGTGCTCGTAAAAAGCGGGTTCGTAAAAAAAAATCATAAAAAGTCATCATACTCGATTTTTTTTCTTTTTAACCTGAATGCAGTCCAAAAAAGTTCGTTAATCTTTGAACTATCTCTGAATGTCTGTTTCTTGTATCATTGTTTTAGAAGAATATACAGGGTTTACTGAAAAAGATTTGACTGTTTTCAAAAATGTATAACAAGAAAACGGTTAATGATAAAAATCAAATTCTTGCAGAAAACTCATGTGACGGACTGTAAATTTTTTTCGTTAGAGATCCAAATGTTAGTTCAAAATTTTTTAAATAGATGGCGCTGCGGATAGTAAGCCTGTAAGTCAAATTTAAAATTAAAATACATCGATTTTTTCTCCTATTGCGACATGTGATTGTAGCCAACGCTAGACATTTTGAAAATATTTTCTTGCAATTTTGTTCATTAAAAACATTTTTCGAAAAATTATGATGTCATTTTCCATCTCTTTGATTAAAGCACCGACATCTATTGGACATTTTTTGAACTAAAATTTGCAACTTTGGAGGGAACAAATTTACAGCCCGCCACATGAATTTTTTGCACGAATTTTATTTTTATCATTAACCGTTCTCCTGTTATGCATTTTTGAAAGTAGTCAGTCTCTTTCAGGACACACTGTACATGTACACGTCATGTGAGGTAGTGAGATACAAAGGGCAAGTGGCAAAATTAAAAATTTGGAGATAACTAGTACAAATGGCGGATGAACCTCTCCTCTGTATTGGGACAAGAGATTGTACTAGTAGCCCTGGTAGGTGCTGTTATACAGCATGATTTAGAAAAAAAAATACAATGAAAGCCTACTTAGGAACTTAACTACTTAACTTTAAACGCGTTTTACTCGAAACTTAAAATAGTCCACTTGCATCCCTTTGCTTCTCACTGCCTCATATGTGTGTGCATGTATACACTTATATAATTTTTGAATGCTTCTTCACTCCACATTTTTTTTTTTTTTTTTTAAATGCTGTTAATCGCTAATTATCAGGATTTATGATTTATCACTTGCGTTCAGTTGAAAAAGAAAATTTTCCCAAAAAAACTGTAAATTTAGCTGAAAGTCGACAGAAATTTTATAAATCGCAGAAATATTGCTCGCTTTAAGCGGGATCTGCTCGTTAAAAGCGATTTATGCTCCCATATGTTTAGCATTGTATCAACCAAATATCTGATTTTCTCGCTAAATCCGGAATATCGTCAAATCAGAGCTCGTCATAAGCAAGTTCGACTGTAGACATAATTTTGTAACAAAACCCTGGTCTATGAAACTTTGTCAGTCAGCACTCGTTTTCATTATTTAAAATTTTCAGGACTTCCTTAACTTATAATTCTTAGGTTTTGGAACTCAATCCGATGTAGTTTTTCGCATCGAATTCCGAAATTGCAATCACGACTCAAAGATGTTTCTTCCTTTTCGTCCTTTTAATTTGTATAATGCGCTTTTAATACTAGAGCTTTAAGAAGAATGTAGGGCCTTTCGGTGTGTTTTATAGAAATTTAATAAATTTGTTGCAGTATTTCTCTTTGAGAAATCACATCTTTTCACTCACCCCTGACGACGAAGTACGTAAAATACATTTAATTTTGTACCATGTGTCGATAATTCTTCCAACTAGTTATGCTCTGCATCGCACTTTTCCATCTCTGTATCCCGGTTTCAATTTTCTAAAATTTTTGAACAAATGAGATAGTTTTTTTAGCAGAAAAATACGTTTTCTGCCATGCATAGAAATTAACATAGGAAGATCAAGATGTTTTCCATGTAAGAGATGTGTCACCTACGCGTGTGTAAAATGTTTTACAATACACACACAAGCTAGCATGATTTCTTTCGTTAGGCGTAAAATGATACTACTGTTATGGAAGTTTAGACTAGGGGAAGTGTGTTAAAGGTCACATGCCCTGTTTCCGCAGTAGCGAAGAAACCTCATAGACCTTTGACCCCTTCCCTGAAAAAATAACTGAAAGGAAGAGATATGCGTGAACTCGACCACGTTACCTTGTTTATAAAATGTTTTTGAAAGCAGGACATACCTCATTTAAAATTAAATAAGCTAAAATTAATACACAAAAACCATTTATTCCTGATTTGCAGCAAACTTCGTTAAAATATAAGAAATCAGATAGCTCCACTTTTTCTTAGATTGTTTATCTATTAAGATCCAAAAAAATGTATAGTACAAGAGAAAAAATTTTTTAAAAAAAAACATAGATTTTAATTTAGAAAATTACCCATTTAGAAATTTTTTTAAATGCTGTTTCTGATAAATTCTGAAGAGATGGGAGGAAAATAATGGTCAATTTCGAAATCCATATTAAAAACTTCACAAGAAACACTTGACAAAAGTTAGGAAAATAACATAACCCGACTTTTTTTGCAGGTTAGTGTTACTAATGTATTTCATTCTTAAGAGGCCCTTTGACATTTTTATTGTTAAAAGTAAGAGTTCCACCAAGGACAGTGGATATACATTTTGTTCTTAACTTGCTTGCATAAATGTTTTAAAGAAAATAAAATCGGATTTTGTCACAAATTCCATTGGCTAGTGCATTACTAGATGTATTATTTTACAAGAAGCATTACATCTGTACTAATAATATAAAGCTGTAGAGTTTGTTTGAACGCGCTAATCTTGGAACTACTGGTTCGAATTGAAAAATTCTTTTTGTGTTGAACAGTCCATTTATTGAGGAAGGCTATAGGCTCTATAGCACCACGCTATGACTAATAGGAGTGCATCAGCAATAAAAAAAAACCTTATGAAAACGGGAAATTTTATATCCATACTAATATTATAAAGCTGAAGAGCTTATTTGTTTGAACGCACTAATCTCAGGAACTACGGGTCCGAATTGAAAAATTATTTTTATGTTGAATAGTACATTTAATGAGGAAAGCTATTGGCTATTTTTTAAATCAAATTGATCGAAATATTTGTAATTGCAAATAAAATGTTTAATTAATCGTTTAGTTCAATGAATTCCTAATAGAGGGCGGGGTAAGTTGATTCTTCGAGAGGGCGCTGGCCGACAGTGTCAATAGCTGCGAGGAACTATGCCCATGCTACGCTGTTGTGATCAGCGAGCAGATTTTTGAATGATTGAAGAACAGATTTTTGACTTTTCCTATGTTTACTATGGTGAAGTAAAGTGTTTAGCTTTTCGATCGTGGTTTCTTATTAGCTCCATGTTTATCCACAATAAAGGACCACACTCAAAAAGCAAAACACGCTACATCACTATAGCAGACTTGGGTAGAAAGTGGCATTTAGCCCCAAGATGGCGAACGGGCCGCTACTTAAACTACGATCTAGAGGCTTTAAGGTGAAGTAGTTCGGCGTTCACAACCGAATGTCAATGTTGCTTAACTTCACAAATTATCTATACGATAACTTAATATCTCAAAGCAGAGGATGTTTTAAAAATTGTGTCACCCTCTTGTTACTCTCGCTCTGCCGATGTTCACTTCAGTTTGTGCATTAGTGCTAAAATAGTTAACATTATAGCTCTATCACATATTACAGGCAAAATTCGTTTTACTTTTCGTTACTTTAACAAAGTCAAAAAACGTATTTTTTCACTGCTCTTCAGTTCCTGCTACCAGTAGAAGGCATTATAAGGAAAACTTTCAACATTTTGCCTCAGTTATGCGTTTAAATATTGTAAATAAGCATGTCAGTGCGATTAATTCGTAGCAAGTAGCGATAATTCATTCAGTTACGCTTTCGGTTAGACGAATATAACTGGTCATCAATGAATAACTTTTTTTAGATCTCCTCCCTCTGACTGAATGTAAGTTTCAGCCACACCGCGAGCCGTTTTCAGAGCTTTTCTAATTATTTTTTGCTGCTCCGTTGAAAACCTAAATGAAGGTTTAAAAAAAAAAAAAAAAAAACGCTCGCTACTAATCAAATCAAACGTTATAAAACATTTAATGCCATTTTTTACATTTAATTGTTAATTTTTAATTGCTGTTTATATTGATTTTAAAGAAAAACAATAAATTTATCCTAAGAAAAAATATTTTTTAATAGTATAGAGTTTTTAAATTTAATCAAAATATTGTTAAAAGCTACTAACAAAATTCCTACCTTGTATAGAACTCATTCTCTTTTTATGAAGCATACTTTCTAACTGCATCATCCTTACAAGATTTTTCTTAACATCCGAAAATAGGTTGGTATTTTGTCATCTTATTAAATTACTTCCGTTGATTCTATTTTGAAAAGGAATCTTCCAAGTCAACGAGACCCATTTCTTTATAGAGTACATAGATTTGGAAAGGACATTGAAACTCATGTTCCAAAGAGTCGAAGCTTTCTGTATGATTTTTTCCCAATTGCTTACGAACGATTTCGAAGTACTTCCTCTGGCAATAGGAAAAAAACTAGAATTCTTATTATCCATTCAATATACTGTGACCAAAATTGGATGTCTGGAGAGAATTTTGACTTCTGGAAAATAGAGTACCTTCTAAATAAAATGACCTTTTCTGACTTCTAATGGTAAAGGAATTGTAAGGCTGTTTACTTTGAAACTATAAGCGCTTACATGTGATATAGTGATCTTCTGGATAGCTATCAACTAAATTTTACGTTACGGACAGTTTGATTTTAAAAGTAATAAAACGAAAAAAAAAACATAGCATTTGTAAGGTGCTGTTGATAGTTTTCATATATTTTCTACTGTCACTTTGATGCACACAGTGGCATTTGTATATTTATTACTATCATTCTTTGTTTGTCCATATAGTGGACGAAAATAGTGCAACGCACAGCAAATCCCAGTAGTTACTTGTGCGCATTTTTCTTACGCTTCGTACAGAACAATGAATTTAAATTTGAAATTTTTGTTCGATTGACATCCACATTAAACCACACACTTTGTATTTTTTGTTTTCATTACTATTTGCTGTTTGGAACACTGTTATACTTCTTGCATTTACGAAAACTTTTCATTTCTGGAAGTTATGAACAGCACTCATAAGTATTTACAAAAGTGCCCTAATGCAGTGTTATTAAACAAAACTAAATGGCTATTTTGTTACTTTTCATGGGCAAAAAACAAAGTTTCATTCACGGTTTTTTTTTTTTTTAACTTTTCAAGAATTTCTACAATGTAGCTCTCTAATGTATTGTAATTCGACAAAACTAAGTGGTAATTTTGTAACTTTTGATGAGCAAATAACAAAAGTTTTATTCACAATATTTTTTCTTACACTGAACAACAAATGCAAAGAGTCATTGACAATAAAATTGTAGAGTAAAAAACGAATTGTTAAATGTTCTCTTCCTTTTTTAGATATTCTGAATGTTGAGTATTCATAGTCATAGCAGCCATTTGGGATCTTTTTCTGCAATACTTATTCTTTAGCATATTGTAGACACAATCTGATTTATCATTCCTGCACGTTTGATACATTTTCAGAATACGTTTCAATATTTATTATTTTTCTCTGCTCCGTTGAACGTGCTAGAAATCGAGTTTTGAATAAATAATTATCGACAATCAACTAATGAAACGGGTGATTCGACACTAGACTCATATTTCATTTTCTCGGAATGATTTTTTTAATGCCACGTTTGTTGCAACTAAATGAATTGGACAACTGCATGTAAAGAACTAAAACAAAAATTATAATAAAAATTAAGACAGCCAATAGGTTATATTAACGACATGCACAAATACAATAAAATGCAAATAAAAATGCTAATACACATATTAATAAAAATGACAGAACTGTTTTTATCGGGGAGAATAGAAGAAATAAATAAGCAAAGAAGCAAGTTAGTTAAGATTATTTTAATTATATAGAGGAAAAGCAAATGAAATAACATCCGTGCTGAACAAGTAGCATTTGTGAATGAATAAAAAGTAAAATTTCGAGAAAGCAAGGGGGAGAAAATGACCCATATTAAATAAAAAAAAATAGTAAATTGAATAAAAACTGAGATTCCTATAAAAGTAGAAATAAGAACAATTAGAACAAATTATGTGAAAAATATGTGACAGTTGAAACCCAACAAGAAAGCAAAATTAGCAATTATCTGAAACAGTTCTTCATAAGTACAGTGAATCAAGTCGAAACAAAGATTAAATGGAAGCAAAAAACTTCAAATTATTCAACAAAACAAAATATAAATAGTTAAACAAGTAAGAAAGCAGAAAATTAATTCTCTGATCGTTTTTGTAATGTAAATATTTTTTTTCTTTAAGTCGAAAATTGGATAACTTACATCACTTTATTTAAATCAATAAATAATGTGTCATTCGTTATCATTAACATCATTCTGATAAAATTGTAAATGAAGTAATTTTGCTCACTAGAAGCAAAGTATTCAAAACAAAATATTTTAACCTCATAGGAGAAATTATAGACATTTCTCTCTAAACTTTTGTATAGTTTGAAATAATATTTTCTCAGAAGTAAGCATTTTTTACTGAAACGTTATTACTCGGTTTATGGGCCTTTCTAGTTCAAGCACCCTTGAAATTATTCAAAAATACGAGGATTGACGTTCAGTTTAATGTTGCTTTTGAAAAAAAGTATTCGACGTTAGCCTGTTCATAAATGTTAGCATAAAAATTTTACAGCTAAAAATTTCAATTTTTATAACATAACTAGAAAATCGCCCGTCAAAGTATGGTGAAAATTGCTTCTACATTTGAGCGAAGCCATTGCCTGTTTGGTGATATTTTGATACTTGAAACTGTAACCCTACTCCAGTGGGTTATTCCTGAACTCCAGTAGGTAGAGTTCATTTTTGATGATTTTTTCATTTCTTTATTCCCCTGAAATGACAGTCTTACCAGTAAAACAGTTAAGTTACCGGATCCACTTAGCATTTTCACAATAAAGCCTTTCCCTGCAAGTTAAAACATGTCAGCAAATTATCATGCCGTGGCTCGAGTTTCATTGCTGAAACTCGCACGTTACTCGATCATTGACTATTATAAATGAGGATATGCTTTCCAAAAAAAAAAACCACACACACACACAAAGTACTAATCTATTGTAAAAAGGTGGGGGAAGTATCTGCATTTTTTTTATTTTTTTTTTTTTTTTTGGTCATCTATCGCGCTTTAGCTTTACCATACAAGCTTGCTTAGTTGGCTTCCGCTGAAAATAAACTTTAATTAGTGGATTGTTTCGCACTTTATTGAAAATTTTAATGATATGTGCATAATGTAATGGCTTGTTTTATCCTTTTGATGAATGACTTCACATTTTAATTGCTTAATTCAATTATTTGGGGAGAACTTTTCATTTAATGGAGCTTTTAAGCTTGTCTTAGCTGGTTTCATTCAAACGTAACTTTAAAATTGCATAAAGTGTGATATCGTTAAATAAATAGTTTTGACCCAAGCAACCGTAATAGTAAATGCCTAACATCGAGCAAAAGTGAACTCAAAAATGTATGGTTAACACTGCTATATGTCGGAGACATTAGAAATTAATAACCGAGAAATTAAAAATTGGGTTTATTTCTAAATTTTAACTATGAAATTAAATATTAACATTTAAATTCAAAATTTGTGGATCCATCGCCATAACCAAGCCATCGGCGGCTGACCGCTGGGTGGCGCTGTACTTTCCATATTATTACCATGTATGGGTAAAATAACGTTGTGTAACAAATACGATAGGCGTTTAGTATTATGGGGCTTTGACCAAATATGGCGAAAAATACTATGGTTGCAATACAGTTGAAGAATGTCGCCAACTAGAACTATTGTCCAATGGAAATAAAGCCATTACATCGCCAATGTATCTCTATTTACATTCAAGCTCTTAAACAATTTGAAGTCCCGATTCCTGCACTCGACGGAGTTGGATGTTAATTATAATCAAGCGGTAATCTGATACAAACTGGGAGGCATTGATAGAATTTTTGACGTCATCCTATAAGGCAGTCCGCTTTCTGAGCGCTTCCATTTGTCTTTTTCCAAATTCTAGGTTTATGAAAGGAGCAAGATAAAGTAGTAGGAAGATAATTGAAAATTCTTGAGGCCTTTAATAACTCGCTCGACTCACACCAATGTCCAACGCAAAAGACTTCAAACATGAAGCTGCATAATGTATGAAACAAATACCGTGTAATGAGCCCGTTAATAAACGTCAGTTTCGGAAAGCATTCCGCCTTTCTTTTCTGGAGGCTTCTCCATGCCCGGGCGTGTGTTGTTGAAGCAACCAAGATATGAATGGAAATCCAAGTTCTGCGGATATCGTTGCAGTTCGGAGGAAGGCTTTTGAAAAATTAGTTAATTTGCATTCTGGGGCTATTGTGTGTGGGGGTGGAGAGAGGACGGAAAATAGAAACTCAAATTGGGTTTGGTTTCGCAGATGAAACTTGACTTTCAATGAATTTCGGGTTTTGTGACAGGAGACTATGTTGTGGATGGGCATGTAGATTTTGTGTAAAACACAGAAGATACTTGAAATCCTGATACGATGGAAATTACTTTTGTATTCTTTTGCAAAAATTGTATCGACAAAAAAAAAATATGCCATCAAAATAATAAATTGAAATGGATTTTCAATTGCAGTACCGAATTCAATTCATCCTTACAAAAACTGACTTGTTTTTGAAAATTAAATTGTTTTTTTAAATTACTTTATATACATTTTAATGTGTTCTTTCTGCGATTTTTTTTTTGAAGTATTTTCAAACGTGTACATAACTAAAAGGTTCGATAATTTATTTTTTTTCAACGCCATTAATCAATAGCTGTAATTATATATTGTTAGCGATTTTTATATTCCGGTCCCTCCAGAGCTCAAAAAAAAAGAAAAATCAGGGTGATTCCCATTTTTGAATTCGTTCTTGGTGGTCTGGATGTGGTAAGATATTTCGAAAAAAAATCAAAAGTTATATCAATTATATTCTAGCAGCATTAATTATTTAAAAAATAATTCACTAATGCAAGTATTTTTTTTAAGTTAAGCGTACATGTAATTATTCAGTGGAAATAAGAAACACTCATACACCAATGGGCAAAACTTATGTAAATGACAAGACTTGCGTTACTGAAACTGCATAGTGCATATAAGTGAATTGAATAAAAACGTGGATATTCGTCTAATTTTCATGCCAGTTTTTGAAGACTGTAGTTGCACGGCGCGGCGTTTCGTTGTACCTCTCTGAATTGAACAATCGGAGCCGTCCGGTTAAAAATGTCAAAAATCAGTTAATATTTTTCCAACTGATTTTCCGGGTCCCCGGAGACTAAACACAACAAAATGTTTTCCTGCCAAAGAAATACCTTTGATAAAGTCAACACAGTGGGGAGGGGGTTTGGGGGGGGGAGATGAAGGACATAGAATCTTCAAAGTATTTTATATATTTCTGTCTTTATGGATGCATACTGTGAATACATGTACTTATGAGGTTATTTGAATACAGTGAAACCTGTGTATAACGATACTGTCTATAACGATAACCTGTCTATAACAATATTTTTTTTCGGCCCCAGCAAAATGTCAGCATGAATAATCAAACTGTCTATAACGATAACTTGTATATGACGATATGTTTTTTAGGTCCCAACAGTATCATTTTTGACAGGTTTTACTGTACTAAAAAAAGAAAAATTCATAATTTTTGTTCAATGTCTGTCTTACTAAACTCTTATATCAAATTAATTTAAAATGTTAAGCCGAAAGGTTTAATCACTATCTCGTAAGGGGTTAATTTATGCTAACTAATATAAATAGCCCTAATAGATTTTCCAAGTAATGAAGAAGAAGCAGCAAATTCAGACATACCGTTTGTGAAAAGCAAATCTCTTCCCATCCTTAGATGTCTGGCAACCTTATTTCCTCAATGTCCAACAGATGTACTTACACCGCCTCACAACCTCGTGTCTTTGGGCAGAAAGAAAAAAAACCAACTTCAATCAAGCTAATGGTACCAGAAGCACTGTTGTGGAAAAACGGGAAGTTTTCTTGAAGAAAAAAAAACTCGCAATCTCACACATTGCTGTGGTAGAAAAAAAAAGGGAGAAAGCAATAACAATAATACAGCTCTAACATATATTGGCATCTTCCTTTTGGGTATTTTATAGATCCACAAAAAAAGTAGGCATGTATGTGTTTAAATATTTAGAGAAGTTATTTTTAGATTTTCAAAATATTGGCTTTTTAGGCTTAAGTGCTTTGAGAATGGTTAGGAGAATATCTGCCACAATGAAGCATAATTCTTGAAAGAGAGTAATAATTCTTACTCATGTAATGTATGTGATAATGTACGCTTATATAGCTTTAGCTCTTATAGCGAGAAACGAATGAATTAAAATTTCAGTTACTGGTAATAACTAGTTTTTGGATGTATATTCTAACACACCCTAATTTTTGTTCGGCACACTATTTAGAGCGATAGCACATCATTTAATATTTAGTTATATGATAGCTATAATATTTAGCTATTTAATATTTAGTTATTTAGTATTAAGATTTTTTTCAATTAAATACTTGTTTAGTTTTTTGTACATAAATATCTTTTAAGTTATACAAAACTTTTAAATGCATGGGAATAAACATACATTAATTATAAAAAAGACTAATTTCAATAGTAACCGATTTGTTTTTAAATTATGAGTAAACGCTTTAATTGTTCGCTGAAAGTAATGAAAGGAAAATCGACGATATTTCAATACCGTAAAATATCGTTGTATGTTCATTAATACTCGAATTACTATTGAATATAAATGAATTATTACTCAAACGAAAATACGAATGTTCAAATGTACTTTAAGAAAAACACTGCCGTCTGTAAACTTACGTGAATAATAATCGAAATTTTTTCGTTATTTATTTCTATTTTTAATATTACAATATTTTATCAGAAAGTCCATGATTTTTAAATTTATTGTCAGTAATATTTGGTGAACGTAGATTTGAAAGATATTTGTCTTTCTTAACCATAATTCAACTGTAAAAATATATTTGTTTTTGATTTTTTTAATTAATATTTTTTTTAAGATCCCAGCAAACTTTTTCACGGTTAAAAACATCGTAATTTAACTCAAAATACTTCGTTTAAATAAATATTTTTCAGAATTAAAACGAGCTTAAAATTAAAATTACGACGTTTCTGTAGATTTTGGTCGTTGAATTACATAACAGAAATTTTAAGATGTTGTCCAAGAAGTGTTTGCGTAGATATCGAAAACAATGTAATCAACCTTTGTCCTTGCAATATTCAGAGACCTAACAAAACTGATAACTCATAAGTTATTTTTATCGCAAATACCAAGTATCATTATTCTTGCAAGATTTTGTGTTTATCATCCTCGGTGATATACCCACATTTCTATGTAGATACAACATCTTAATGCGATACTGTTCATTTCATATTTGAGCGTAGTTTAACGTATTTTTTAGTTTTTAATTTTTTAAGAAAATATGCGCGAAAATGTATTTAACAACGCGTTTTAAATATTTAGTTTCCAAACTTTTTCTTCGGACCACGTGTCAGTGTCAAACTATTTTTTTTTCTTTACAGAATACAACATTTCAATTGCTTTTCTGATAATTTAAAAATATGTTCAGTCTTTCTAATCAATTTCGACGGAAACATGCTATCAAAACAAAGATTTTATGAATACCTCGTATCAATTCCTAAAATAAAAACGTTAAATTTTAAAATTGGCAAAACTTATAAAAAAAAATATTTTGGACTTTAAGAAGTAGTTTTCTTATCCTTTGCCTTGTCTTCCGTTATGAACGTCAGTACAGTAAACTCGGATCTAATTTTCATGCAAACATTTTTTTTTCGTGCTTGACAGATTTAGTTATGGATATTGAATCTTCTTAAAACTGTAAGTTTTCCGCTATAAATTCAGGGAGGGCTCTTAAGAGATTTATACAAATTTTATTATTTGTAACAGGAATTTCATTGTAACGTAGTTCAAACAATGTAATGAAAGTGGAATCCGTAGTAAAAATGTATTTTGTTGAAAGCGATACTTCGTTGTATTGATATTCATTGTAATGGGATTTCAATAACCAATTGCATTTGCTGTTAGAATCGCACCATGGTTTAGTTTTGTGCAATTAGTGCATTCAATTTCCTTTGGACTTAGTTCACTTTTTATCCCCTAGCGAAGGAGCAAATGAAGGAAATAACCTTTCCTCAAACGTCAGAAACAATTATTACTTCAATAGTTTGTTTTTTCATCTGACCATCGAGTTGAAATTGGTATTTAGTCGCAAATGCAGTGTAGAGCATACCGAGCAGTTTTATGATTTTAAATATTGTCACTGGTCTTTTTGGAAAAGCTATAATGCACAATGCTAAGATGTGTTAGTTTTAGAATCTTGAAGGAAAAAAAAGCACATATCGCATATGTTATTATTTGTTGTGAGAAGACAAATATTCTGAAGACTCTTGATAACCATAAAATCTAGACACGTTCCTGAAAAATGAGTCAAATTATTTTGCTTGATCTACTAAACTTTGTCTTTTACTTAAGCATTTTATGTATCTTGTGAAATGTTGCTTGATAATAAGTTTGTCATTGCGTTACCTTGCGAAGTTTTTTAATTTCATTTTTCCTTGTTCAGCAATATGCAAGTTTATTTTTTTAATCATAACTTTTAGTTTTATTAAAACTATTTTACTTAAAGCAATACACAATTTATTGTTTATTCATTGCATTACATTTATTAAGCGCATGGTGTTCCTTGAATTTAGGGCATATTTTAAAGTTCAACAATTCTTAAAACAATGAAACTAGCTTTAATTTAGGAACACTAATGGTGAATAGAATATGTTATGAACGAATGAAACTATTTCGAGAATATTCTATTAAAGCTGAAATTTAATGAATGGTGGAGAAGACATTTTTTTCTTAAAAGTAAATTTAAAAACCCAGTAAGCGTCATTATTATTATAAAACATCATCCATGTTTCATTTTCAAAGGAAAAACACATCTCTTAGGCCTCCTGTGCTGATAAATAAATTCAGAACAGTTTTACATTAACAATTCAAAAAAAAAAAAAAAACGCTTCAGTAAATGCGTTATGAACGAACGAGACTACTTCGAGAACATTCTGTTGAAGCAGAAATTCATGGAATGGTCGAGAAGACCCGTTTTTCTTAAAAGTAAATTGAAACACCATTAAGCGTTATTATTATAAAACATCATCCACGTTTCATTGTTACAACATAAAATATTTCTTAGACCTCTTATGCTGATAACTAAATTCAGGAAAATTTTACATTAGCAATAAAAAAAAAGTCTTAGTAACTGTGTTAGTAATGGAAGTTAAAAAAAAACCGCCTTGAAACTGCTGCACTTAAACCTTAAAAAAGCAAATATGGCTTTTTTTTAATCCGTAAACTTTTCTGGAATGGAAATTTTCTATCTTCAGATTGTAATAAAAACTGCCTCCAAGCGTTTTTGTAGGTTGTTTTATATATCGACATGTAAACCAAATCACTGCATGCCAAATAAAATGGTGTAAACATCAGTTTCTAATTAACAAAATTATCGAATTAAGCTTGCCTAAAAATATACAAATATAAAGTACTGTACTGTGCATTGCTTTATTTAATTCACAAAGTTAACAAATGACTATTAATCCTTCCTTAAATTTTCGTTTCCGTGAATTGAAAAATTAGAAAGATACTGAATAAATCTCTTCGTTTGGTTAACATTTTGCCTTCTGAACGATGGATAAATTCTAACTTTAATCCTGTATAAAGGATTCTCTTCTAATTCACAACTGCATAACTTACAAACTTTCAGATCTTAAAAGAAAATACGAATTCGTAGTTTGTATTCTCATCGCCTTTATTGTTCAAGTATGCATGCGTCGAATTAACTTTTAAAAGATTCTAGAATGAATTTTCGGGGATAATTAAAGCGTAAAACGAAGTTTGTTTAAATTAGCAATATCAAATTGAAATTTTGAAATATGTTTTTAAACTAAATATTAAAATAGTTTTTGCATTTCTGCAACTAATTTGAATGTTTCTACTAAAAGATAGAAGTTTGCAGAAAAGAGTATAATTATTGGTTTACTGGTGTACTCTTATTTACTTTTCACAATTACTATTTATTATGCAGCTTTTATTTGCTTGTTTCATACTCAATGTCTTCAAGGGAAATGTGTTTTCAATAATAGACACTTACCACCACCCCCCCTTCCGATATTTTTATACCATCACTACCTTTTGTTATTTTGCTGAAATATTTATATGTCTCTATATAATAAGAAGCATTTGTATAGACAAATATTATGACACGATAGATTGTGACTTCCTATTCCTCAATAAGCACACCATTGAGTGTCTCTTCTGAGTTCTGGCTTTAATGGGAAAGGCTATAAAAACAAAGACATAAATGAAATATCAATGTAGTGAAATAATGTTCCCTAATCTGTTTGAAATATTAGAGAATCAATACTCTAGTGTTACGAATATATAAATATTTATTCAATTAACCCTACTTAACGAAAATAACCTTATAAATAGTGTTGAAGCAGTTTTGTGTTATCAGAACAAATGGCAGAGTAAAAACAATCTGCAGGAGGATTTCAAATTAGGTCCTTCTGAATATAGAGCAGGGATGGCCAACCCGCAACACAAGTGCCACAGTATGGCACGTAGAAGTATTAAGAGTGGCAAGAGAGAATTTATTGAAACTTTTTGAAAATTCAGAAAATAATACTGTTTTTGAAACTTTCTCATGTTTTAAACTTTACTCATAATCAAAGAAAACTTTTAAAATCTAGCTTATAATTAATTTATACTTAATCCTCGTACATATAACGTCCAAAATCACGGATCGAATAACGCTCTGACGTCACCAACAATGAAACTCGCGCCATAGCTTGCGTGGTAACATTATTTGATTGTTAAAGTACCAAAAATTCAGTAAGTGTTTTATATTTTGGCAATATATTTTACGAGTGTTTGACATGCAGGGAAATGCTTTATTTTGACAAGGCTGAACTGGATCCTGTAACTTAACTGTTTTACAGGTAAAACTGTAATTTTAGGAGAATGAAGAAATGAAAAAGGGGTCAGCAATGAACGCTATCTACAGGGGTTAAGGGTTAATTCACTGGAGTTTGGGTTAAAATTTCAATTATTTAAATATCATCCAACAGGCAATTCCTTATTTCAAATGTAGAAACAATTTTCATCCATCATACTTCGATGGGAGATTTTAGAGTTATACATACACTAAGGGTCCAAAAAAAGTCGCTGTGGAATTTTAAACGTTCCAATTTTGGAAGAAGGTGATTCGATAAGTATTACAGATATTTGCATAAATCTTTGCTCGATGCAAGCTTAAAATGTGGACGTTGCACTAGAAGACTGTTTAGTTTGAATTAAGCATGGCTGAAATCTAGTTGTGTTCGAGGAAGTGATGCAACAGAGTTCAAAAGGAGCAAATTGTTGGCCTGTACCAAAGTGGGACAAAATGCAAAGACATGGTTGTAATTAGTGGTATAGGATTTCGAACTGCTCAACGCATTATTAAACGGTGGAAAGGTGGCGGAGAAGCTACCTGTTCGCGACATCTTTGTGGTCGTCCATTCTGGACGAACGTGACCAGCGTTCTCTGAAGCGATTAGTGAAGAAAAATCGCAAGAAATCGACCATTCAACTCACAGCCCACTTCAACGAGGGAAGTAAAACAATTTCCAAGCGCACAATGCGAAGAGAACTTCAAAATCCAGTTGTGAGTGTCATTAATCGAAGAAAGATGCTGCAATTTGCAAAAGATCATAAAAACTGTTGATGATTGGGGAAAGGTCATGTGGTCCGATGAGTTGAGATTTACGCTCTTTCAAAATGACGGACGCGTCAGGGTTTGAAGAGAGCCACACGAAGCAATGGACCTATATGTCTCGTTTCCAGTATGGGACTGTTTCTGTTCATCTGGACTAGGCTCGGCTGCATCGAGCACCAAACAAATGAAGTCTTTGCACAGAAACTTAACATCTTGGATGATCATGTTGTTCCATCCTATGGACTTTTATTTTCCTGACGGTAGTGGTGTATTCCAAGACGATAACGCCAGAGTACACCGGGCTACAATTGTTAAATCTTGGTTCGATGAGCACGATGCATCATTTTAACACCTCATTTGACCACCACAAAGTCCAGACCTCAATCCAATCGAGAGTCTGTGGGACGTACTTGAAAAGGATTTAAGATCACATCACACTTCCTTCATCTATCGAACGTTTAGGAGACCTCTTGATGGAATTGTGGGCAAAAATACAACGGTTACTCTACAAAAGCTCACTGAAGGAATGCCACGGCATATGAAAGCTGTAATACGCGCAAAAGGTGGTCCAACCAAATCTTAAGGCATGCGACTTTTTTTTTTTTTTTTGGACACGTAGTGTATAATGATAAATATATTACGGATAAAATATGGTCCGTATAATAATTTTACCTAGAAATATATTCATCCCGTCGCTCGAATGACGTGGGCAAGGAGGTTGGCACACAAATTGTCTAAACTTCAGTATTCCAAGTAGGGGAATGTGGGGCGAAGTAAAATGGTTAAGATGACTGTGTTTTTTCAAAATGAACAAATTAAAAATTTGTTTCGAAAATTACAGTACATAAATAAAGAACATTGTATTTTATATTGAAACACTTTTTTTTTTGGCAGTAAATTTGAGCCTTAAAAAAAAGTGAAAAAAATTCATTTTTTTCCATGGGGCAAAATGAAAAATAAAATATATTTATAATAAAATAGTTTCTATTCGATTATAAAACATATTTTTGGTCAAAATAATCAGTAAGTAAAAGGTTGACTGAATAATTGCAAAGATAATGAAACAATAAACGGATAATTAAATTAGTTAATCAATTAACATATGAAGGGAAAAAATGAGCAAGTAAAAGGATGAATGAGTAAAAAAAATAAGTGAATGAATGAATAAATAAGAGAATTACTAAATTAAGGAATGTGGATGAATTAATTGATAAATGAAAACGTAAGTGATTTATATAAATGATTGAGTGAATAACTGAAATAAACTATTTCACTTTGCCCCGTATGTATCTGACTAATTGTACAATTTATTTAAAATACAAATAAGCTTAATATCAACTAAATTAATACTGCATTTAATATTAGGAGCTCTTAATAAATATTCAAAATGTTAAGAACAAAAACTTTATCATTTGATAAGAACAAAAATAATTTGACTTACAACAAAATATTACAATCTGAGTATCATTTTTTTTTCAATGGCCTGTATTACCAAATGCTTTAATCTCGGGCGGTATTTTTTCCTGACTGGAATAGAATACATATGGTACTACATAGTTAAAATAACACCAGATAGGTGGAGCTAAAAGCAGATTAAATATTTCACCATTTCACTTTGCCCCACTATTTCACTCTGCCCAATGTTCCCCTACTTATATTTAGCTTCGAATTAAAACTTCTTTTGCGTCAACTATTTTCAACTACAATACAGAATATTTTGAAAGGGCCTAAAAATTTAATTTGAAATTAAAAAAGCAGAATTGACCAAATTAAGTTTCTTGTTCCCCATATAGAGTGATTTGACAGGTTGGCAGTATAAAAGATTGTTACATTGCCTGAAAATTATTTGAGAAGAAAAGTTTTTTAGTAAAACGCAGTATTTTCTATCAAGAAGCTATTTGTACCAATGAATATTTTTTTTTTATTGCTGACCCTGTAGTGCGCTGTCGGAAAAAAATACGAACTCTAGCTTATATTTTGTTAGTGTTATAAATCAATAAGCTTTTCTAGCCCTGAGCTTCTCCACTATTTAGTTTTACGAAGAAAATTGTGGTATTTGAGTAAAAGTTACATAATTAGCCCATCATAACTTTTGAATGAATGGTGCGATTTGAGAAAAAGTTTTTGTTGTATGAAATGTCTCGGTAGTTCCAGTTTTTACTTTTGATTAGAACAATTTTTTGTTAAATTTTGAAAAGTTCAAAAAACTTAACTTTATAGCTCCTACGGGGAAATTTGAGACAAACATAGATACTAAATTTAAAGACGGATTTGCTTCAAACAAATTGTTGGAAAAAGGTATTTATGTTAAGGTATTCATTATGAAAAAGGTGTATATAAAAGTTTTTACCTTTGGTACTTTATTTGATCTATTCAAAAAATTTTAACATTGACGCCTACGGGAAAAGGTACCAGAATATTAGAAGAATTGTGCTAAAGGTGAATGTGTTCTTAATTTTTAGTTTCAAGAAATGGGGGGAAAGTTATTAATAAAAATCCGAAATACCATCTCTCATAAACTTAACAGTGACGCAAGTCATTTATTTATTTATTTATATATTTTTTACAAGAACATATTTACTATTACGTACTCGTTTAATCGAATTTTTCTTATTTAATGCTTGAATATTGAGCTTCAAGTGTTTATTTTATTTTATTTATTTATTTATTTTTTTTTTTTTTTTTGAATTAGCAACATCCAATATTTCGTGTTAGTATTTTCATTTTATTGTCAAGTTTCATTTATTTTTTCTTTTAATCGTATTTTTTTCGTCATGAATATACCAAAGATTGAAAATTTTCTAAAAGCAAATATTTTACTGCATGGAGCTAGAGATGCGCATTCCAAGCTCTACGCATTCTGAATTTAATTTTTTTTATTATCTTTAACTTCATAAACATATTTTAAGAAGTTAACCAAATATTTTGCATTTATAAATATGAGACTTTTAAAAACTCTTGAGCGTAAGTAAATATTTCAGCTGACTTTTTCCGCGAATCCTCCACTGGATCCACTTCAGTGGCATTGGAAGGAAAAAATAAATCTCCGATCAGCTCTTCAATCGTTTAATCTAGCCTTTGGGGGCCGATAGGGTAGGGAAGATTTGGCTCCGGAATTAGATATGCAAATGATGTTGAAACTATTTTTGTCAGCCGAAGTATCGAAGCGGTTTGCGCTCTGGGTGAAATTGATTTTTTTCTCTGGTATTCACTTTCGTTTTTTTCTTTTTTTTATTAGTTTCGTTTTTGCTAGGGGATGAATTAAATGTGCAGAGAGATTGTTTTGAATGTGAAGCAGGTGGAATTTTCCGTCTCTTTTTGATTTGGCATCGAGAGAGAAATATTGTAAAATTTGTTCTTAACCACTTGAGAGATAGCGCGTTCAATCGATTTCCATGGAAAGGAGATGAATAATTTCAGCTGTATTAATGAAGATTGATATTTCTGTGTCTGGATATGAATTTTCATTTCATTCTGCTTTATATGACTTTTTTTCTCGTGATATATTTTTCTTTTCTTTTTACTTCACTCTTCGTATACATTGAAGAAAAACCGATTCATTATCGATAAAAAATGATTTGTTTTTTCTTCTTTTTTTAAAAAAATTGTTTTATTTTTTACAGAATGGGAAGTGGGAACCTCAAGAAATGAAATAATATTTCTGTAAATATTGCAGCGCTTATATGGGATTGCATGATTTTTAAGTTAGAATTTGCCTTAGTTTATAGATTTCTTTAAAATTTGAGCTATATAGATTTATCTAAGAATTTTTCATGAAGTGCATATTCATTTTATTATTTTTTTATTTTTTGAAGAAAATAGGAGAATAAAAATGTGTCCCTTTTATGCTTTTACGGTAAACTTTATTTAGTTGTTTTTTGCAAAAAAAAAAATGAATTTATTACTGTAATTGTAGCTTTTTGATGCAAATAGTTTGCCCAAAGAAGCCATTTATTTATTAGGTAAGGGTCATGAGAGGGACGAAGGTTGAAAAAATCTCCACATACCCTTACTTGGGAAAATGGAAATAGGCCTAAATTAGTTTATTTAGACCTATTCTTAGGTAATATTTTCCCCAAGTCGATATTGTACATTAGAAATCGCGCGGTCAAGTTATTTGGCAGGGTTTATATTTGATGTGGTTCTGGAAGGCAGAAAACGTATTAGGATGAGTAAACAGTGTAAAATATAAGTAAAAAAGTATCACTGTGTATGGCATGCCTTATTTTTAATTATCGACTCGTATGCAAAAAAACGTTGTCAAAAAAAATATTTAGTCTAGATTCCTTTTAGTAAATATTTCTTTGCAGAAAAGGTTTTACAAAATATTTAATAATAGTGAATTTAATAAAGATTCCAGTGATGTGAGATTGTTATTTTATAATTTTGTTAATGAAATGGAATTTTACGTAAGATAGGGAGAAGGGGTTTTGAAAAATTCTACCTACCCTTAAATGGGGGAGGAGTCAAAAATTGCCAAAAATCATCCTTACGTAATTAACGGAAGGCCCCAAACCATATCCTCAAGTATGTGTGCAGCCAAGTTCCTATTGAGGTTGTCGCACTGCACACTATTTTGAAAGACACTGCTTCTAAAATGCATAAAGTTTGCTAAAGACTTATTGGATTTCGTTTTCACAATATTTGTTGCAGCTAGAAAAACCATTTCAAAAATCTTATCTTGCATTTGTAATTAGCATGAATTTCACAAAAAGTGTAATTAAAATATAAAACATTCGTGTAAACTTTCATGGTGACACAGTGGTAAACAGTAAGTGTACAAAAATTGAAGTGAAGTGAAACAATGCTTAAATGGATCATTGCGTTTATATTATTCAAATGGATGGAATTTTTGATAATTACACTGTGCGGCAAAAAAAAAAAAAAACTTTCAAAATGCTTCTGACATTTCGTCGGATGATTCTTATGTAAAATGACCTCCTTAATCAAAATATGACCTCTGTTTTCTCCCTATACGTACCATTTTTTTTAAAGGCTCCTCGAGGTTTTTTTTTTCTTTTCCAATTTTCTTTAGTTTTAGAGTAATTGAGCAATTATTATTATTTGAGATGAAAGGAGCTTTATATTAACTGCTAACATAGTTCTGGTGGGCAAGAGAGGTTCAAAGTTCAAGATCATGGACACCGATCGTAAAAACGGGGACTTGGGGGTTATACCCCCTCCCCCCAAAAATAATAGAAAAATCATGAAAAACGGTCTTTTTATTCTGCTTTTTTAAAAAAGATGTTTGTAAAAAAAATTTCGGTGCAGAATGAGAGTATAAAACTCGCTTCTATGACTCCTATGTCCAAAAAAATTTTCGCGATGTAAAAAAAATTTAAAAAAAAACAATATGTGAATGTCGCGCGTTGCATACGAGTTGAATCTCAGGTCTTCATTCAAAAAGACATTCTTCTGGCATATGTGACTCCTTGTTTCCAAATACGATCACCTATCCCCCCATTACGCCCCCTTTTTAGAACCTCTCCCACCTCCTCTGATTCAGAGTCATTTTTTTTATTTGGAGGGGGAAAAGAGCATAACAATAACCGTAAACATTATTCTGAATGACTAGAGATGTGTAAAGCTCAAAATCTTGTGCATATTTGGCCAAAAGGAAAACATGGGGGGCACACCACCCGCCACCCCCCGCCAAACCCACTGTGCGGCAAAAAAAAATTTCAAACGCTTCTGAAGCTATTCCGGCTGATTCTTCTACAAATTGACCTCCTGAATCCGAATTTAATCTCCGTTTTCCTTCTACACTTAACCGATTTTTGTAGAAAAGCACCCAAGTTTTATTCGTTGTTACATATGCACAAGATTTTGAGCTTTGCACATCTCTAGTCATTCAGAATAATGTTTACGGTTATTGTAATGCTCTGTTCCCCCTCCAAATTAAAAAAGTGGCTCTGAATCAGAGGAGGGGGGTTCTGAAAAGGGGGGCGTGATGGGAGGAAAGGTGGTCGTATTTGGAAACAAGGGGTCATTTTACATAAGAATCAGCCAGAAGAATGTCTTTTTGAATAAAGACCTGCGATTCAACTCGTATGCGACATTCACAAGTTTTTTTTTTTTTTTTTTTTTACATCGCAAAAATGTTTTTGGACATGGAAGTCATAGAAGCGTTATAACCCCCACCTCCCCCCAAGTCCCCCTTTTTGCTATCGGTGTCCATGATCTTGAACTTTGAGCCTATCTTGCCCACCAAAATTATGTTAGTAGTTATAAAGCTCCTTTAATTTCCAAAAAAAAAAAATGCTCTGAAACTAAGGAAAATTTAAAAAAAAACTTGGGGGCCTTTAAAAAAAAATTGGTTTGTGTGGAAAACGGAGGTCATATTCGGATTCAGGGGGCTATTTCACATAAGAATCAGCCGACGAAATTTCAGAAGCATTTTGAAGGGGTTTTTTTGCCGAACAGTGTTATTAAGTCCCATGTAATATTGTGATTAAAGCAAGTTTACGAATATTCTGCAATGCGTACTTATTTATATTTTGCTTCATCATTCACTTCTTCGGTGAGGATGGCTGCCTCTGTATACAATACATATTCAATTTGACTTACTTATAAGCCAAGTATCTAAATCAACACAGCGTTAGCGATTGCGTAAATTCTACACGACCGGATGTAAGCAAAGCAGGGAATTTAATGAAAACCATTAATGTCACGTAATTGGCCACGGCTCTGTTCAGCGACTCATTAGCATGAAAATAAAGTTATGAGTTGCGAGGCTTAACATTCTTGCTGTAATTGAATTTTACGCGGCCGCACTGGGCATTGTAAATCACGTAAGCATAGATTTTTAATTGCCAGGCCTAAAATTTGGAGCTTAAACACACTCGCTTCTAAATCAAATAAATGCACTTTAAAAGTTTTAAAGTGTATTTATTTGATTTGTCGATTGTACTCTGTCATCTTTTATTTTATATATATATATATATATATATATATATATATATATACATAAACTTTTGCGGTATGTGTTGGATATTAGGCCAGTTAAAGAAATTGTTGGAACTTGTTTAAAACTCACTATCATTATTGAAATTTAATTCGATCCTTCATTGTTTGAATTTTAGACCCCTTCACAATTTCAGACCCCACTGTGTTGCTTTGCTTTAACTGAAAATATATACTTTATTCTTTTTTTCTGAATATTATTTCAAGGTGTTTAATTGTTCATAGTGCGATGCTGATTAGCTATTGGGCTTTTTAGATTAAATTATCATCTCTTATTTATAACACTAAAACTCACTATCATATTGATATTTAATTCAATACTTCATTATTTGAATTTTTGCACAATTTTTGACCTCACTGTGTTGCTATGCTTTAACTGAAAAAAAAATTTCTAAAAACTATATAAATAGTTTTTAGAAATTCATTTTTAATCACTGTTTTTAATTGCATATCATAGTGCGATATGTGTTGGGTACTAGGCTATTTGAGGAAATAATTGTTATTCATTTATAACCTTTTTTAAAACTCACTACCATATTGAAATTTAATTCAACACATTCTTATTTGGATTTTTTTTTTTAGATCCAACTGAATTAAGACTACCGTATTTATATACTACTGTATTTTAGACCTAACTCCTTAAGACTAAAAAAAAATCTAAATATTATTTCGCTGTTTTATAATTGCATACTATAGCTCCGGAACACACTAGGACATGCTCTAATTTCTGGTTTTTATTATTTATTTGTTCTATACATCATGAACTTCATCTTAACTAATAATAAAACTGAAAGTCGGTATGTCTAGATCTCTGGATATCCGTTAGACGAATAGCGCCTAGATCGTTCTGCCGATTTTCATTAAACTTGGCACAAAATTAGTTCCTAGCATAGGGGTAAGCACCTCGAAACGATTTTTCGAAAATTCGTTTTTTTTTTCTTTTTCTATTCCAATTTTAAGCCTATTTTACCGAGCAAAATATTATAACATGGACGAGTAAATTACCGTAACATGACCGAGCAAATTAACATAGCATATTGGTGAGAAACTTGTCATCCATTATTTGTAAATACACAGACGAAATGACTTTTAATTTTCTACTAATGGCAAAGCCGTGAGGGTACCGCTAGTTTCTAATAAAATAATTGTCTTTTGATCTTAATTTGAGGTATAACAATTATTTTCATTACGTCTCTTTGTCAAGTTACGCCACATATTTATTCTCTAAATGTATCGTTATAAGTAAAAACAGTAATTCGTAAAAAAGGGCCGTTTACTCAAAAATCTCAAGAGCAATAACTGACTCAAATTCGTCAATTATTTTTTTCAATTTTGATATTTTAGTATACAGTCATAGAAATCGTTAATCATAAGTTATCATGTAAACTGCTATACTACCATAGGAAGGTAAAAGGCAGTATGTGCAGAAATGTGGTTAGAAATGAGTCATGAATTCCATATTAGCAACAAGGAAATGTTGGATTTTTTTGGTGCCTTATTTTCAGCGGAAACCAAATGAGCAAGTTTTTGTAATAAAGCTGAAGTACAAGAGTTTACAAATGAAAATGAAAAATTTGCCGACATGGCCTTTAATTTCCCTAAGTAGTATACTATTGTACCTAACTTCTGTATCAAAGAATTATTGCAAAACTGAACATTTTACTTCTAACACTTAATGAACCATGCGCAAGAAAAGAAAACAGCGGAAACAATAACAGTCAAATATTTGCAACAAATTGCTACTTCAAGTCTAATTCGAAACCTTTTCGTCAGTAAATAAATAATCCAACCAGTATTCTTTCTAGTGCTCTCACATTCATTCATAACTAGTGGTACCCGCACGGCTTTAGAAAATTAAAAGGTCTTTTAGTTCGCCTGTTACACATAATGTATGGTGAATTTTCTCGCCAATTGGCTTGTGCTCATGTTACGGTTCCACGTTGTGATAATTTCGTAATTTACTCGTCCATCTTATGATATTTTTGTTCTTAAAATTGGAATAGAAAAAGAACGAATTTTCGAAAAATCGCTTCGAGGTTCACACCCTCATGCTACAAGCTAATTCTGTGCCAAATTTCATGAAAATCGGCCGAACGGTCTAGACGCCATGCGCGTCACAGAGATCCTGACAGACTGAGAGACTTTCAGCTTTATTATTAGTAAGGAGTTGGGTGGTTATGAATATTGTTTTTGTGTTTAAATCTTTCATTCCTAGTGACAAGGTTCAGACTAACATTAAAATCACTTTTGATCGCATTTATTTATTGATTAAATATTCGTTGATTATTTATTCGTAGTACGCTGCTCTTTTTGCAATACATAATTGATAATATGCTGTTGACTAACTGTAATTTCTAAAAATGTTTTAACAATGATCAAAATTCCGATTAAAATAAAGCTGTTTTTTAATGAAATTATCTTTTTTCTTCAAACATAAACTTGATTTATAAAGCCTCCTTAAAACGATTAACCTTAAAAGAAAATTCCTTTAAAACATTGTGATCAATTTCTCGAGAAATCGTTTTTAATGCAGCATTGATATATTTTTGTGCTCTAGTATCATTTACTTTTATGTGTGCTTACCGCGAGTAAAATTATAACAATTAAATTATCATTCTTATATCATTCGTACATCTTTATAGTTTAATTGCTGCATTAAAAAGGTTCTGTTTATTAAAATTATCTTCTATACCCCTATCATCTGAGAACTTTGTTTTCTAATACTTAAGGTACTAGGAGGCTCCGACCCCTGCTCGCTGCCGCTCACCCCCCCCCCCCCCCCCCCGCTTCGAACATTGCTTTGCAGTCTTATTTGGTTCACGAACATTCAAAGTATCTGTTATGAAGAGTCGGTTCCAAACGCATTACCATTAGAACACAATAAAAATCACGCTCCCCTTCCTAAAGT
The DNA here is from genome assembly GCF_026930045.1 of Uloborus diversus. Lineage (NCBI taxonomy): Eukaryota > Metazoa > Arthropoda > Arachnida > Araneae > Uloboridae > Uloborus > Uloborus diversus. The sequence goes on from NC_072732.1 coordinate 49,412,960, forward strand.
TTTAGTAAAACACTCATTAAACAAGAAAAATATTAAAATCTTACTCCAACCCGAAGGCGAAAGAACTTCATAAAAAAAATCCATTTTTCCCAAAACTGTTTAAAAAAAATAAAAAAATAAAAAACGCTTCAAAGAGCACCTCTTCCCTAGGATCCAAACTAATTTGTACCAAACTTCACAGCTTAAGGGCGTCCTGAACATAGCAAAACGGCCGTTTTGTATAGTTCAAAAGTCGCTTTAAAATTCGTTGTCTTTAGTAATATATATCTGGGCTTGAATTGAGTTCAACCTTGGACTTTTCGCTAAAATAGAAACCCTTATATCTGCTGTTCTAAATAATTGAGAAACTTGGAACAAGCTTTATTTGATGCAGAAACAAAATGTCTTTCGAACAACATAGAATGTTAAGCGGTGTGGAAAATCTTTCATTCTTTTAATAGGCAATTTACGTGAAATTTGCCTTATCTTTAAAAAAAATAATTACAAAAAACAGATTCGAAGTTTAAAAAACAAAACTCCAGGTGCAAACCATGGGGCTCGAAGTAATTTTGTGCAAAATTTCAAGGCTGTAAGTGCTATGGTATCTCCTAGACGCAGGCCCGCCACAGACTTTCTTTAAAAACTTCATTGACCTTACTGTTTTTAATATATAGAGAAAACCAACAGTAGTTGGAACCGGTACTAGTAGTTGACACTGCACTAGTAGTTGACACTTACAAAGAAAAAATAAACTAACAGGAGAAACACCGATCAGCTAAGAACAAGTTGATATTTAAACATTGAAAATTTAAATAATATTTTTAAATTTTGCTATGTTTCTACAGTTTAAAAAATTCTCATGTCATTATTTTTCTTTAAGTGTCAACTACTGGTGGTTTTTTTTATAAGGAAATCTTTTAACCTTCTTAAGTTAGTTTGTTAAGTTCTGTTAATATTTAACAACTGCTCGAACATGGTTAAATTTGTAAAAACGGCAGTAATGAACACCATTATTAAATCTACCATTCCACTAATGAATCATGATTCGATTATTTAATAGGTAATTAAATACTAGGGCATTTGTCGACGAGTGCTAATCTTTCCACAATTATAAATCAACTTGAACAAATCTCTACATCGGACTTTTCCACCGTTAAATCCTTTCCGCTTTTGAATAATTAAATTGATACATGCACATAATTTCTGAAAATGGTCATCCCGGTTTGAAGTGATCATTTTAAATTTAACTGCTTTAAAACTAATTTAGGAGCATAATTGTATCCCCAAAGCATTTTAGTTTGCCTGATTATACCGGTGATGATTGTTTCGGCTGTTATCTTTAGAGGGGGCGTAATTAAATAAAGGCGTTCGTCAAATTTTCTGGGAAGTTTCTAAATATAATCATGCTCTGTACACCCATGTTTACGTTATTGAGGTAGTCTATTAGGAAAATGTTTAGTGCTTCAAATATTGGACTATATATTTATTTAATATAGCTGAGATTTAACAAATTGATATTTGTACTGTAATTTAACAATGTGTATTATAACCACTTGTTCAAATTAACGTTAGTTGTTTCATTGCCAAATAATAAAGAATAGTCAATGGAAAAAACTTGAAGGCCGTTGTAAACATTAATGCTCGTGCTTATTTATGTTCTGAAAAAACACACCAACACACCTCCCTATGTAAATGCTTTCCTATCAATAATGGGCATTGTGTACTAACGTTAATCAATCTTTTTGAAACATTTTATTCGAGGCTTTCGAGATTCGATACACAACGTTCTTGTGTGACGGAAGGGACGTAGTTGCCTTTTAACTGTTGCAATAAAAAATAATAGTAATTATAAAATTCGTTTTTTTTAGAATAAATTAAATAAATTAATTTCAAAGCTGAACTTAATCAAGCATATATTTGCGGATTTTGGGCATTTTGAAATTTCAAAATTTTGTAGATTTTCGAAGATTGCTTTGACTGAAGTCAAGTCAGTTTTGAAGCATAATTCACATTGCTTACGTTTAATATTGAAATTAATTTAACTTTTATTAACAAAACTAAATTGAAAATTACTATTATTTTTCACTGTGTTTAACAACAGTTAAAAAGCAGACTTGAAGTATTGCTTACTTTTTTTTCGTTGTTGCAGTTTTATTTCCTTTATTAAATATTACAATTTTTCTGAGAATATTCCTAAGTGGGGTATGCAGAAAGGAACAGGAACATGGCATGAGAGAAAATGTGAGGGTCAAATGGCAATTCAGAATGTTAAAAGAAAGAAAAGATAAAGTATTACTTATGTTGTGTAACAACAGTTTTTTTACTCCGTATTGCACATAATCCTCATAAAACTTAAGTTTGAGGCATTTCATATCAAAACCACCTCAATCCACGTTTTAAAACTAGACAGAAAAAAGAACAAAAAAAAATTATTGGGTTGGGATTATTTTTTCAATAAAACACTATTTTTGACAACAATAACGTACCCCGTACTCGATGCACGTTAGCCCTCTACAGAGTTCAGTTAAAAAGAAATCTAAAATAAGTTAATAAATTGAAAATTTTCAAAAAAAGTCAGGAATGATGAGAAATATTTAATGAAACTCACGTTAGAATAGAAAATCAAATTGCTCAAATAATTTTTTGATGAGGTCATAAACGAAAAGTAGGACCAACCTGCCCCATCTCCCCCTATTATCAGATTCTGAAAATAATGAACTTAATATTTAAAAATTCTTCATATTAATAGACCTAAACTGGAATTGTCAACTTTTACTTATTTAAAATCATACAAAAAGTGTATACTTGCGTAACGCCTCAGAATACGTTTGACTTTCATTTAATCTTTTATTACCGCACATTTATATTAAGAATGGTTTCCACGAATGCTTAGTATTCGTGGAAATGTTCATCTATTGTTATTTCGAATCAGTTCTGCCATCGAGGCGACACAAATTAGCAGGAGTTTCTCGGTCACGGTTGCGGCCAATAAGTGAATTGCTAGCTGATTGGAGAGTGGTTATTCCTATGTGGCTTCTCCGGTTGCGATAGTTGGTGGCGGCTTCAATTTCTCTAGAAATTGGAAGCTGTACTGCGTACAAATGGTTGGGTTAAGTAGACGGGATCTAAGGTATGGAAATTGCATTTCAGTTGACGTTAAAGCAAACCATGCAGAAAGTATTCTAAAATTTTAGTTTCACTTTGAATAGCTTATAATTGTTGAATGTAGTCTATAAATTGGGGTTTGTTCTTTGATGATTTTTTCCCCAACAATATTCTTTTGAAATTTAACAAGCTACATCAATTGTACAATTGTATGTACGTACATATAATTTTTGAGAATGTGATTTAAACTAAGATTATATTTGTTCTTCCAAATCTAATTTTTTTTCTTTGTATTTTTGAGAAACTTTATTTCGTTTTAGTATTTTTTTTAACTAATCTGTATAAACTGTTTATTGTTGTCCTTTAAGTTAAGCTTTTTTTTTAAAGATTTCAACACACATAGCCAATAACTGTTCAGGTACATTGATTCCAGTCGTTAAAAAAAACTTGCAAACGCACTATTTAACGTAATTGTAAGCGCATTACACAATTGACACTAAAACTAATCAGCATCAGTTCCTGTCTGAAAACCTCCTTTTGTTTTCCCTTTTTTTCCTGCAGTTAGATTACGTGTTTGTATAGAGAAGTCTTGCTGAAAACGAAAACACTCGAATTTACCACATCTTCTGGCGAGATTTCAAAATTTTATTAGAAACATTCATTTATTTGGATGAATCCGAGTACATTTTTTACTGCATTGCATTGAGTTATAGCAGTAACACTTAACGAGAAAAACCTTCTCTGCATCAGTCATCTGGGATTTAATGGTGCATCTGTTGGAGTGTATCTGTATAGCGAGTTTGATTCGATGCTTTTGTTACATTTTTTTATTGGGAGAACATAAATATTGCCACGAACAGTCAGACATTGTCTAAAAATCGTCAGCACGTTCATCAACCTTCAAACACCATAAATTAGTTGAAGTTCGAGAATCAAAAATTTTCATGAATTTGGTATAGTACATACGTACGTATATTTGGTATGTATGTACGCACGTATTTTCTTGTATTTGTTTTAGACACAGAATAAAGCAAAAGTGACCAAATCTAATTTTGCATTCTTGTAAGATTTGAAGTTTGGCTTAAACAGGTCGGAGCTTTTTTATTGAGTACATGAATACTGATACGAGCAAACAGACAGGGTCTAAAAATCTTCATTGTGTTGATAAACTTTTAAAAACTGCCGAAATTAGTTAAAGTATAAAATTCAAAAATTTTCATAATTTTATTATTTTCTTGCATTTACATTAGATACAGAATAAAATAAAAGTGACCAAAGCTGATTTTGCATTCTGTTAAGATCTGAAGTTTGGCTTAAACATGTCGGTGCTTTTGTTATTGAGTACGTGAATAATGACTCAGACAGGCATTATCCAAAAACATCGGAATTGTGTTCTGAAACCCTCAAAAACCGTGTAAATTTGAAGTTAAAGCGAAATTTCTTAACGAATTTAGTAGTTTCTTGTATTTACTTTGGAAAGAGTAAAGAAAGAGTGACCAAAGTTTATTTTGCCTTCTGTTAATATCTGAAGTTAGGCTTTAACAAATGTGCCATCAGAATAATGCATTATGTCCATTAAATATAATAACCAGAGCATATAATTTAAAAATCCATTTGAATGTCAAATATTTGTATAAACGGAACACATAATAAATGATTGTAAAACATGCCAGACAAAACATCGTGACAGGATCTTTTTAAATAATCAACTGTTTACGCAAAAAAGAAAGATATTTTTACATGTATAAACACATAGATTTGATCATTCGTAAAGTTAATGAGGTACTTAAACTCTACTTCGATTCTCAATCGCCAAAAAGTTTCTGGACTCCGCTTTTAACTCGCATACCTTTGCACAGTAGCTGGTCTCCTCCAATAGAACTTAACTCGATGTCTGTCGGAAGTTAACAAAATGGAGGGTAATCAAGAGAGTAATGAGTCAACAAATCTTAATCCCCTTTATCCGGCAGCTCTTCACTCTCCAACTGAATAGTCTGGTGGAGCTGAAAATCGTATCGATTTCTGATGGTCAAAACCGTTGAAGACTCCCATTTCTATTCCTCCGGCGTATAAGGCATGAAAAAGAAAAAAAGGTTTATAGGAGATCATGGAGGTGGGAAAGTGGAGGTAGTATAAATGTATCTATGGCTATCAGCATGTTGTATGTTTGCTAGCCAACACGGAAAATAACTTCTGTGTTGAAGCGGATTTCACGCGAAAGGTGCATTTTTTACTGGCGAAACTTCTTAACGGAATAGGTTTTCTTTTTAACCATTATAGCAAGAATTATTCAAGAAACCTTTTCCAGGAAGTTCTTAATATGTGATTCAGATTTCAATCTGTTTTTTTATTATTAAGATTTTGTTTTTAATTGTGTTTTGGAAGAAGAGTGCCACAATACGAAAAAATGAAATTTTACAGGAGTAGCGTTTGAAGTTTAACTGTTCAGGAAATTTGCTGTAAGAAAAGTTAAATTTGCTGTGCTCTCCCGTGCTTAATATTAGACCAAAACATCTGTCATTATTTTCCAATGCAGATAACATCACTCGAAGACCTTTCAGCAAAAAAAAAAAAGAAGAAAGTTAAATATTTCGTATTGTGGCACTCTTCTTCCGAACGAACTATTTATGTATTTTTATGTATTTTCTCTCTTTTTTTAAATTTATTTATTTCAGTATACGTATCTGCAATCATTCTCGGAAAAATAAAAATCGTGACAACAAATGAAACACTTTTTTTTCTTCTAAAAATGTAAGCATACAACAGTGAAACCCTACTTTTACGTTCCCCGAATCGACGTTTTCCCGAATTTAATGCTTTTCATCAGACCCCGTTATCAGTATTGCTGCTACGTATTTCCCGTAATTTACGTTTTTTTTTAACCCAGTCCCTAGAAAAACATAAAATTGAGGTTCCACTATACCGAAAAACGAGTCATCATAAAATAGTGACACACTACGAATAGATATAAATGCATAGTTAAATGTTAAAATACTCAGTACTTAAACGAAAATAAACTTAGTGAGAGATGCGTCACTGTGTACAAGGTTGGAGATCGACCGATTGTTCTTCACATCGATGGATTGTTTTTCCGCTAAGTAGCATTCTAAAGGTGTTGCCTGTTATAAGTATAACTAGCTTACTAAACGGCGTTGCCCGGGTGCTTTTTAATGCAACATATCTTTTGGATTATCAAATGTATGAATTCTATCTGAGCGTAAAAAAATACATTCACCCCGCTTTCTAGGCTCAAATCTTCAAGATACTTTAAATAACACAGAAAATCAATCTTTTGCAGAAAAAGTAACATCAACTTAAAGCAAAACAGTATGAAGAATATTGTTTCGGCTCTGTAGTGTACACCGGTACGTTGTCTGAGGTTGAATCAGACGGGCGGTACATAAATTGTTTTAATGAAAAGACAAATGATTGTCTTTTGCACGTCTTGTGGGACAACCTTTTACGTGATGCTTCGAAAGAAAAGCGTTGTGCCGCCTTTGTAGGTTTTGCTTTCCCCAAGACTTAAAAAAATGCAATACTTTCCACGTACAATTTATTCGAAAATAAATCATTGAATGCTTCCTTAGAAAGAGTCGTGAGCTTACCAAAAAAAAAAAAGTCAATCCCTATTATCAGGCACAAATATATACAAAAAAGTCTTCTTGGACACAGTTATAATATTTTCAGATTAATTTAAAAATCATCTTCAATGTCCAAAAGCTAAACAGATAGTCCCCCGTACAGAAAATAAAGAATTCACTCTGTTGTTAATAGACAATAACACTCTTTTTTGGCGGTGTTTTTCGAATGAAGGTATCAAGTGATAGGTTATTTTGTATGTTTTCAGGCAAACACATTTCGTAGAAAAAGTTTGCTTAGTATAAAAAAAACTTTACAAAGTGTGTCTGCTCGCTCTTTCCAAGGTTCATGTCTTGTAACGATTTGAAATTTGTCAAGATTTAAGTTCTAGTTCAAATTTTTAAAACGTAATACTTGCCGGAAATGTTATACATGATATCTCGCACTGATGCAGGTAGAGAGAGAGCACGTATTTAAGTTTGTTGCTTTAGACAGAGAATTTTTTAGAGAACATCAAAATTTTAATTTATAGAGCCACAGTCGTTGTAAGAGGTGGGAATAGGTCCACTGACTACATTACAGTCATTATTTTAAGTTATGTAAAACATTAAATATGGAAGTGGGTGCACGTGAACTATTGAACACACTTTTAAAAACCGTCAATTAAACTGCGTTATAGAGAAAGAAGTAAGCGTGCACATTTTGGTTACTATCCGTGTTAGATTTTGTTTTTTAATCCTTTTCAGGCCGGAAAATTAAAAAAAAAGTCTTGTTTGCACTTACAACTGTATGATAGACAAATCTTTTGTTTTTTTTTTTTTACAGAATCTTGTTGCATATTTTGTTCCCCTCATCCACAGCTTAAAAGCAAACGAAATGTATTTCACGTTTCGAAACGTAGTCTAAAAATTTAAAACTCAAATGATTCAAATTTTTCTAATCCATAAATTTAATTCCAAACTTTCTTCTAAATATTGTTCTTAGTCCCCCTCTCAGCAGCAAGAAGAATTTTATTTCTAAGTAAAACCAACCTTGAGCAAGTAACATAAAGCTATCTATATCGAAAACAGTTAAATCTCAAATACATTTGCAGCACTTAGTCGTTCATTGTGGTTACACGTGAGATACAAAGTGTTTCATCTTGTCCCTATACTGTTAAAGAGAGTTTAAGCTATTTTGTATAATGGAAAATTAACAGTGATAATTTTTCATTCATATTAGGAATTTTTTTGCATTGTAGCAATTTTTTGCAGTTTAAAACAGTATAAATTTAAATCAATATTTATTTGCACTTTTTCCAAACTTAAAACTCCAACCCTCCCAAACAATATGAATTCCGCCAAATTATACTTCCGTGTGGTTTTGCGGGTAACAAAAGGTGCACAACCTTTAATTTTAGCACACATTGGCAATCCTAGTATGGTAGTTTATGTGCATGTAAGAAACGTCATGACCATCCCCCCTCCCCCTTGAAAAACAAATTCCAGATACGCTACAAATTCCTACGCACAAATATGATTATTTTGCAATTTATTTGCGAAATTATTATTATTTACATACACACACACACACTCACACACCCATAAATATACATCCATTTATATGTATATATATATAGATTTGCCCTTGTTCTTTCATCACCTGGAGCGACTTTTTTCAAACCGAATTATATTATCGGTTATAGTTGAACCGAATCACTTAAAAATTCGACGTAAATCAAAGAATACTATAAAGAAAATTTACATATTGCAAATTGGTTATATAAGGATCATAAAACATTAAATTAAATTTCTATTGCAAGGATGAAATAGATGTGGTTTTAATAAAAGTAGCCTAATGCTGAAACAGTCGAAGATTGTACGTCACTATTGAATGCAATATTATTATCTTACTCATGTTTGTATTTTCTCTGCTATTAACGGGAAAAACACTGGTCAAAAATTACACACAACCCTTTTCACTGTTGTGGATTTTATGATCAAACAATATTTAAAAATTATAATTTAACAGTAGCATTCTAAGTAAGTAGAGTCATGAGTAGCATCAATGGAACCCTTGGCTTCGTAGGTCGCAGTTCAAGAAACGACGTACAGCATCATTTCTTATATCTACGGCTTTCTCGCCAAACATGCTTTAACGCTCATCGCTAAACGGCATTGACGACCATCGTTCAGGATACGTTTTGTGTTGATTGCATTTAAAATAGCTCCTGGTGGTTATATGTTGATAACCGTTTTCATTTGTTTTGAACCAATGTTCACAAATTTAACGATTCAAGTTAATCTTTGAAGAAATTTCATCTAGGGCAGATTTTTACGGCCTATTCATTTAGACTAAATTCATAACTTTACAAACATTCGTTCGTGCAGAAAAGAGCGATTTTATGACTTAAAATAGGAAATTAGACCTCTTTGGGTCTTTTTAAAATTCAAAAAACCCGCCTATATGAATTCCTGAGCAACAATTTACCTTTGTGCCAAATTTGGAAGAAATCCGACGAAAACTGTGGATTTGTATAAGGAACATACACACATACCCACACACCCACAAACATACATCCATTTTTATATAATTATAGATTATTAAGTGCTCACCAAAGGATAAAAACTTGGTTTTATTTTGTTTTAAGAGGTTTTGGTACGTTGTATTTGCAGCCGATGATTGCTGAGTTCAGCGCATTCGCAGTAGATCATGCTACATTTATGTATTGTGTGTTACAGATTGAGAATGGGGTCGTTACCGAAATTTTAAAAATATTTTTTTCTGAAAGTGCATGCTTAAAAACATAGGATCTGATCATTTTTTGATAAATTTGTTTACGTTTAATATTTTTTAAAAATTACTTAAATCGGAGCGCTTTTATTGTTTACAGCTTCTGCCGATGACATCACAAATGATGAAATGCCATTCAGTGTTGGCATTCACAGTGCAAAATATTTAATTCGCATTTTTACACACGTGTATTGGCAGCGATATGGTTGATAGCAAGCGTAGAGCGCAATTTTAATTCGCTGCTTGATAATCATAACGTGGAAACGTAGTAGAAAGATGTGGTAAAGTGCATCATTTGTGACGTCATCAAGACCACGCCTTGTTTGAAAAATCGGACATTTTAAAAAAATTAATTTAAAATACATGTTGGGAAAATGAAAATATTTTCTGGATCCATGTTTTTTTTTGGTTAATCTATCTATTTCAATGACTAAAAGTAGTACTTTTGACTGAAGGAAACCACCCCATTGAGACTTTTAAGTTGTGTCCTGAACTTATAGCTACAATAATCATGTATCTGACCATCAAATTCCAAATATATCCAGCTGAAATAAAACTATTCATACATCACTTATGTAGAGTTAAACCAGCAACGGCCAGCTTCATCAAGTTGCATAGAAGTGAGTACAAGGTTTCAGCTTCAATTATGCGCATTATACGTCTAAAAGATATAGCAAATGAAAGACTAGAAATTTTGGAGGACAAAAGCGAAGAAACTGCGAAGTGTATTTTTATATCCAAAATGTTTCCAATTTACATTTAACTCAGTTGTAGGACCATGTTGGGAATGTGTTCCTTTTGCATATCTAGGGAAAAAAATCTAAGCTTCAAACACTGTATCTTTGTCTGTAAAACGTGTAATACTTTGCATGCAAGTTGTTCGGCTCAAATTTTTCACAACATGAATCTGTACTCACATCTGCTATTAGAAATAATCACACCTGCATAGCGTGCTGAGATTTCGCAATCATTCTTGAGGATTGCTGACAGGCAGCGTGCAGACGGTGTAACCCCGAATTTATTTTAGGTTGATTTCCCTTACTCTGAATTGAACTTAATATTATATTTAATACTCGAAATCTCTACATATTTAAACCGTTTTTTTTTTTTTTCAACATAACATTTTTCTGAGAGAAAAATGTCTTCAGTGGCGTTTCTGAGCGCAAAGAAAAGGAAATTTCCTGGTTTCTTATTTAGTACATTTCAATGACTATACTAAACAACTTAACTTTGCAATGCAATTTTAAAATGTATGTGGGATATTTTGTAGCTTATTTTATTAGGTGAATTTTTCTGTTTTTACCTTAATTTTTAAAAATATAGATTTTTTTTTGAAACAAAGTTTGTTTGTTACGTTAATGTTTTAATTATCTGCAGCAAATTTTGATATACCAGTGACAGAAAAAAAAACAACCTCTTGCCTCGAGCTAAAAACATACCAAAATAACATCTAAGCTATTGATTTCCGTGCGCGTCTGTAATCATTTCTTCTCTAAACTGGCAATGTCTAATTGTTGGATGCAAGATATCCAGGGTAAGCCATTTCGCTCAGTGTCACCACCCCTCTAAGACTTAAAGGGTCGGATATAACGGGCCATACACCCAGGGGCAAAAAAAAATTCATTGTCACTCGCCGCAGGCAACTTTGAGCCCTTGCGGGTGGCGTACGGGGTTGGCAAGCGAAACGAGCAGGGGCGGAACCCCCCCCCCCCCAGTGTTGGGCATCAACTAAAAAAATCAACTAAATTTGTAATTGATTGATTAGTTGACTAAAGTAATCTGACTCCCATTTAGTTCAGACTAATATTTTAAAAATTTAATTCAATTGCAGACGAAGATTAACGTTAGTTTGAACTAACTCGTTAGTTGACTAAAAAAACTAATTTAGTTCAGATTGATTTAGTTCAGATTAAATTAATCAGATTGAATTTAGTCAGACTAAAAGTAATCAGATTAAAAGTAATCAAATTGATTTGATTACTTTTTTAATTCAGATTACATTCGTAAAATATAAATATCACATGAACAGAGGCACATTTGTATTTCTACGTGTATATATATATATATGCAAGCATACACGAGTTAATGCGTGTACATACGACTACGTGCGGGTATATACGTATATAAACGTGTTATCCCGCGTATGTTCGTGTACGGAGGTATATTTGTAAGTAAATATACATATATTGTAAGTAAATATACATATTTATGTGTGCATACACCAGTAAATACGTGTATATACGAGTATGTACGTGTATATAAGAGTATGTACGTGTACACATAAGAATATGCGTCTAGATACGTGTTACCCCGAGTATACTCGTGTAAAATGGTACATTTGTATTTCTACGTCATATTCCAGCGTGCGTATACGAGAAAGTACGTGTATATACAAGTATGTTCGTGCACACACGAGAATATGCTTATAGATATGTGTTACCCCGAATATACTCGTGTAAAGAGGTACATTTCTATTTAAACGTGTATATATATATTTATGCAGGCATATACGAGAAAATACGTGTATATAAGAGTAAGTACGTGCACACACGACAATAGGCTTATAGATACGTGTTTAACCCGAGTATACTCGTGTAAGATGGCACATTTGTATTTCTACGTGTATGTGCATATTTATGCGTTTATAAGCGAATAAATACGTGTATATACGAGTATGTACGTGTACACACGATTATGCGTATAGATACGTGTTACCCCGAGTATACTCGTGTACAGAGGTAAATTTGCTTTTAATTGTGTATATACATATTTATGCGTACACACAAGCTAAGATACGTGTATATACGTGGACACATGAGAATATGCGTATAGATACGTGTTACTCCGAGTATACTCGTGTAAAGAGGTACATTTGTATTTCTACGTTTATATACATATTTAAGCGTGCATATACGAGAAGGTACGTGTATATACAAGTATGTTCATGTACACACGAGAATATACTTATACATACGTGTTACCCCGAGTATACTCGTGTACAGAAGTAAATTTCTATTTAAACGTGTATATACATATTTATGCAGGCATATACGAGAAAATACGTGTATATACGAGTAAGTACGTGCACACATGATAATAGGCTTATAGATACGTGTTTAACCCGAGTATACTCGTGTAACATGGCACATTTGTATTTCTACGTGTATGTGCATATTTATGCGTTTATAAACGAGTAAATACGTGTATATACGAGTATGTACGTGTACACACGATTATGCGTAAAAATACGTGTTACCCCGAGTATACTCGTGTACAGAGGTAAATTTGCTTTTAATTGTGTATATACATTTATGCGTGCACACAAGCGAAGATACGTGTATATACGTGTACACATGAGAATATGCGTATAGATATGTGTTACCCCGAGTATACTCGTGTAAAGAGGTACATTTGTATTTCTACGTTTATATACATATTTAAGCGTGCAAATACGAGAAAGTACGTGTATATACAAGTATGTTCGAGTACACACGAGAATATGCATATAGATACGTGTTAACCCGAGTATACTCGTGCACAGAGGTGAATTCGTATTTAATCTAGTACATGTACTTTTATGCGTGCATATACGAGAAAAGACAAATATATACGAGTAAGTTCATGTACGCCTGAGAATATGCGTATAGATACGTGTTTAACCCGAGTATACTCGTGTACAGAGGTAAATTTGTACTTGTACGTTAAAATACATATTTATGCGTGCATACACGAGTTATACGTGTATATACGAGTATTTTTGTGCATATACGTGTATATACGTGTTGACTCGACGATATTCGTGTATACAGGAATTTTGTATTTCTACGTGTATATACCTACAAGTACGTGTGAACACAAGTAAATATGTGTGTATACGATACATATTTGTAAACACGAGTTTATACGTATAAATACGTGTTATCCCGAGTATATTCGTGCACGGAGATATGTTTAATTTCTAAGTGTATGTACAAATTTATTTGTGCATACACGAGTAAATACATGTATACACGAGTATATACGTGTACACAAAGGAATATACGTATGGATACGTGTTAATCCGAGTATACTCGTGAACAGAGGTAAATTTGTATTTAAACGTATATATACATATTTATGCATGCATATACGAGAAAACACGTGTATATTCGAGTAAGTTCGTGTACAAGCAAGAATAGATGCCTAGGTTCTTTTTAGCCCGAGTATACTCGTGTACAATGGTACATTTGTATTTCTATGTGTATATGCATATTTGTGCGTTTATACATAAATAAATGTAATGTGATTGGTGTATAAACGAGTATGTACGTGAACACACGAGAGAATATGTGTATAGATACTTGTTACCCCGAATATACTCGTGTACAGAGAAATTTGCTTTGTACATACATATTTATGCGTGCATATAAGAGAATACGAGTATGTACGTATTCACACGAGTATATGCGTATAAATGTTACACCGAGTATACTCGTGTGTAGAGGTCGTTGTATTTACACGAGAATATGCGTATAGATAAATGTTACACCGAGTATACTCGTGTGTAGAGGTACTTTTGTATTTAAGATTGCATATACATTTTTATGCGTGCATACATGAGAAAATACAAGTATATACGAGTATGTACGTGCACACACAAGAATATGCGTATAGATACGTGTTTAACCCGAGTATACTCGAGTAGAGAGGTACATTTGTATTTTTGGTTAAAATACATATTTATGCGTGCATACACGAGTTAGTACGTGTATATACGAGTAAGTACGTGTATATACGAGTGTGTACGTGTATATACGGAGCTGTACGTGTTAACCTGAGTATATTCGTGTCTACAGGAATTTTGTATCTCTATGTGCAAACAGAAGTAAATACGTGTATATACGAGTTCGTAAGTGTCAACACGAAATTTTACGTATAAGTACGTATTTCCCGAGTCTATTAGTGCACGGATTTATATTCAAACTTCTAAGTGTACACAATGTTTATCAGTACAGCGTTTACAGACTTTCAGGGCAGATAGAGTACACCTACACGAGGGGAAACACAAAGCAATGCATGGTCGGAAACACTTTCCTGGCGCGGTAGTGACAACACCAATCACCAAAAAGACAAAACACGAATAAGAGAAGAGAACATGTTCAGAATCTTTAGTACAGCAAAAAACTAAGGAAAAAGAAAATTAAGGGGCCAACGATCATCATCAAAGAAGGTGTTCGAAATTACGACCCCGCCTGTAATATCGAAATTTAGCAAAAATACCGGGCGGGTCCCGGACTTCCTGGTGGAACAAAAACCACGTGTGCGCATGCACCGTCATCTGATGCTTCGGTTTACGTAGCAACATCTGTTGTATGCACCAGACAAATCTTACTAGTATTTTTGCTGTATTAAAAATAATAAACATGTTTTCTCCTCTTAATCGTGCCCTGTCTTACGCTTTGTGTCGTCACCATCGCGTCTAGGTGCACTGTATCTGCCCTGAAAGTATGTAAACGCTGTACTGATACATCCTGTATACTTATTTATGTGTGCAAACACGAGTAAATACTTGTATATACGAGTATGTTCGTGTACATACTAGAATTTGTGTATGGATACGTGTTAACCCGACTAAACTCGCGTACAAAGGTAAATTTGTATTTAAACGTTTATATGCATATTTATGCATGCATATACGAGAAAATACGTGTACAAACGAGTAAGTGCGATTCCACACGAGAAAAGACGTATAGATACGTGTTTAATCTGAGTATACTCGTGTACAATGGTACATTTGTATTTCTACGCGTATATGCATATTTGTGCATTTTTGCACGAGTAAATACGTGTATATACGAGTGTGTACTTGTACACACGAGAATATGCGTATAGATACGTGTTACTCCAAGTGTACTCGTGTTCAGAGGTAAATTAGCTTTTAAACGTGTATATATATATTCATGCGTGCATATAAGAAAAAAATACTTGTATTTTCGAGTATGTACGTGTACAGACGAGAATATGCGTGTAGATACTTGTTTAACCCGAGTATACTCGTGTACAGACGTACATTTGTATTTGTAAGTTAAAATACATATTTATGATGCATACACGAGTTAATGCGTGTATATACGAGTAAGTACGTGTATATACGAGTATGTGCGTAAACGTGTTAATCGGAGTATATACGTTTACACACTAATTTTGTATTTGCCACGTGTATGTACATCAAAGTACGTGCAAACACAAGTAAATACGTTTATATACGAGTATATAAGTGTAACTTGTTATCCCGAGTATATTGGTGTACAGATGTATATTTTTATGTCCAAGTGTATGTCAATTGCAGATACAAAGAGGGGTCATGAAGGTCAGGACCCGCTCCCCCCCCCCCACACCGCGGGGAAAATTTTGAACGTTTGCTTGAAAAATACAAAAAAAGTATCGAAACCATGAGAAAATGTAATAATCTTTTTGAATTTTTTTTTTTTTTTTGGGGGGGGGGGGGGGGCGCATTACAGTAGAACCTCGATAATTCGAATTAATTGGAATCCGACCCATTCCGGAATATCGAAAATCCGGGGAATGAAAAAAACAAAACAAAATAAAACATCCTCACTGAAAATCACCTTAAAAGGAAACACATAGAATTACAAATAAACAGTAAACATGTCTACAAAGTCTGTAATCTTCTCCTGTGACAGTTCAATTTTTTCCCTATCGAGTAAAACAAATTGATTCAAAAGTTGCATTGCGAAGAAAAGGGAACTCAATCAACGACATAACACGGTCTTGCCCGTGAGAGGGTTAAATAAATAATTATTATGGAATTTTGACGATCGCTCTTTAAATGTAAAGGGAAATCGGTCAAATCGATCGAGCCGGATTATCCGGTGATCCAGACTAACGGGATCCGTGGCGCCGACTTCAAATTTGAAAGGTTTGTTTTTGAAAAATTTTCGTGTTTTTAATAGGTTTTTGAAGGTGGGGGAGCCCCCCAGAATATGAGGGACTTTCTTATTTAAGGAGGGGTATCCCCTTACGTAAGTTACTCAGAAACAGACCATGCATCAGCCATCTGGATTTAAAAAATTCAAGCATTTTATTCCAATAAAACCAGAAGCAGTGTGGTCTACGGGGGGGGGGGGGGCGTGGTCAGTATAGCGGGTGGCGTAAAATTTTTAGGGCTTGTTTTTGAAAAATTTTAGCGTTTACAATGTTTTGGGGGGGAGAATCCCCCACCCCCCATAACTTGAGGGCAGTTTCTATTTAAGGGAGGTATCTCCTTACTTAAGTTACTCTGAAACAGAACAGGCATTGGCCATCTGGATAAAAAAAATTCAAAAATTTTATTCTAATAAGATCAGAAGCAGTGTGACCTCCGGGGGGGGGGTAGTGGGGCGGGGTGCGCAAACTTCGAATTTTTAAGGTTTGTTTTTTTAAAATTTTCGTGTTTTAATGAGTTTTTTGGGGGTGGGGGGAACCCCCCGGAATTTGAGGCGGTTTCTATTTAAAAAGGTGTATCCCCTTACGCAAGTTACTCTGAAAGAGAACATGCATCAGCCGTCTGGATAAAAAAAATTCAAGCACTTTATTCCAATAAGATCAGAAGCAGTGTGGTCTATGGGGGGGGGGGGGGGGGGCGTGGTCAGTGGAGAGGTTGGTTCAAACTTAAAATTTTTAGCGCTTGTTTTTGAAAAAAAAATTGTACTTATGTTTTTTTGGGGGAGCCCCTTTCCCCCGTAATTTGAGGGGGGTTCAATCTAAGGGGGGTATCCCCTTAAATAAGTTACTTTGAAACAGAACAAGCATCGGCCATCTGGATAAAAAAATTCAAGCATTTTATTCGAATAAGATCAGAAGCGGTGTGGCCTACAGGGGGGGGGGGGTGGTAGTGGGGCGGGTGGCGCAGACTTCAAAATTTTAAGGTTTGTTTTTGGAAATTTTTCGCGTTTTTAACCAACCCCCATAATTTGAGTGGAGTGAATTTCTTTTTGAGAGGGGGGCATCCCCTCATATAAGTGACTGCAATAGGGAATAGGCATCGGCTATCTGGATATGAAAAAAATCAAGCCTTTATTCCAGTACTAGTGGTACCCGCACGGCTTTGCCCGTAATAGAAAAATCAAAAGGTCTTTTGGTCCGCCTGTATATTTACAAATAATGTATGGTGAATTTTATCGCCAATTGGCTTATGCCCATGTTATGGTTCCACGTTATGGTAATCTCGTCCATCTTATGATAATTTTGTTCCTAAAATCGGAATAGAAAAAGAACCACATCGAATTTTCGAAAAATCGCTTCGAGGTGCACACCCCCATGATACAAACTAACTTTGCCAAATTTCATGAAAATCGGCCGAACAGTCTAAGCGCTATGCGCGTCACAGAGATTCAGACATCGAGACATCCTCCAGACAAAGAGACTTTCAGCTTTATTATTAGTAAAGATTATGTGAAAAAGGGCTTAAAATTTTAATAGAAAATTAATAAAATCGAATTTTCGAAAAATCGCTTCGAGGTGCACACCCCCATGCTTCAAACTAATTGTGTGTCAAATTTCATGAAAATCGGCTGAACGGTCTAGGCGCTATGCGCGTCACAGAGATCCAAACATCCATACAGAGAGACTTTCAGGTTTGTTGTTTAAAAAGAAAGGAAAAGGAGAAAGATAAAGAAGTAAAGAAAAGAAAGATAAAGAAAGATAATTTTCAGAACAAATTCTTTCCCATTTTATTAAATTTCTGTGAAAAATGGGCTTAAAATTGGAATAGAAAAAGAACAAAATCGAATTTTCGAAAAATCGCTTCGAGGTGCACACCACTATGCAACAAACTAACTTTGCGCCAAATTTCATGAAAATCGGCCGAACGGTCTAGGCGCTATGCGCGTCACAGAGATCCAGACATCCAGACATCCTCCGGACAGAGAGACTTTCAGCTTTATTATTAGTAAAGATAAAGAAGATAAAGATAAGGAAGACCAAAAGCAGTATTGTGTACCAAATGGGGGGGGGGGGGTAGTGTGGGTCATGTCGCAAACTGCGTCAGTCCAAAGGGGGTGTTTTTAAAAATTGATTTTTTAAGGTCTTAAATCGGTAAGGGGGGCAGCCCCCCAACCCCCAATGCCCCCCCCCGTAACACATTAGGAGCTTCTTAATATTCATTCGGGGGGAGAAGAGAAAGGAACCCCTTAAAGAATCCAAACGCAATCTGTAGTTTTAACAGTGTAGATTTATTTCAATTTGATTAGATTTAGTATAAATTTTAATCTGACGAAATTTAATCTGATTACTTTAGTTGACTAAATCAATCTGATTAAATTAGTTTGACTAAATTCAATCTGATTACTTTAATCTGAACTAAATCAATCTGAACTAAATTAGTTTTTTTAGTCAACTAACGAGTTAGTTTAAACTAACGTTAATCTTCGTCTGCAATTGAATTAAATTTTTAAAATATTAGTCTGAACTAAATGGGAGTCAGATTACTTTAGTCGATAGAGGATTTAGTTGATTAATGCCCAACACTGCCCCCCCCCACCAGTGTGTAACTATCGTGCGTATAAAAACACTACATCCTAACAATAATGAAATAGTAGAAACTATGAACATAGTAAATAATACGGTGCGCATGTATGATTAATACATTTTCGTAAATAGTAAATGTAGTAAATATAATATTTGCCGCTTTGTGTTTTTTTTTTTACATTATTAATATGAATGTAATAAAAAGCTCATACAAGATGACTGATATTTTTTTTTGTTACAAATATTCAAGCGAGTCCATCTTGATTTTCAATCGGTGAAAAACTTACACATTGGGCAGTTAGTACTAAGAAAGTAGCTTAAGTATCATTTACGTCGTTCTGAGGCAGATATTACGGTTTATATGAATAATGAAACATTTTGGAAAATTCATCGCATAAAAATTTCTTCGCTAAGTAAACATTCATGTGAGCACCATTTTCATTTTAAAACTTGAGTCGAGTTTCTGAAAACTTTAAACCACCGCCGCTATTTTAGAAATAATACGACTTTACTCTTCTACCACTTGATTGATATCCAACACAAAGCACGTTTCGATTAATTAAAACAACTGGGCTTCATTTTCATCTGAATCTTCCTATCCTACTCTAACAGAGTTCTTCAAACCTAATAGGAAATTGAATCGAACCATACATCTGTCGGAAGCTGACAAAGTGCTGAGCGATCAAGGAAGTAATGATTCAACAAAACTAAATCCGGCTAATCCGGAAACCCTTTTCGTTAAACAGAAGAGTCCGGTCAGTCAGAAAACCATATCGATCTCGGTCAGTCATAATCTTCGGACTGCCTCCGAACTGCTCCTTTTGAGCTCACTGCATCGGAAAAGGTGGAGATTATTGGATGTTGGACAGTGGAGATTGAGGGGATGATGGGAAGGTGTACGTGATCGGGAAATAGACATTCGCCGTTGATAGAAGCGTTGTTAGATGGTAGTCTGAATATGTCCTGAAGGAAGGAGTTTTGTTTCAAATTTTAGTTCTGATTGCTTTCACTGGTCACTTAAAAAAAAATGGTTTAACTATTCTAATCTTTTAAGGCAATATTCTATTTATTCCGTTCGAAGAAAATGCTCTTTTTATTAATCTTTAATGAGATCATGAATAAAGATATTTATGTAGGGTTTGGTAGGACACTATCAAAATACATTGTTCAGTAGGTTCGTCTGCGTTGGTGTTGAAATATTAAAAATGGACATTCCAAAGCAAAATTTGGAATTTTTAGATTCACTAAATATATCACCAGCATATATAACTAACAACTGACTGAAGAAGAAAATGTACAAGCAAAAATAATAAAATGGTGGACAAAAAGAAGTTTTTTTTTAAATTGACACAGATTTTTGGCACAATAAGGAAACAAAAAAATGAAAACTAGTAAATATCAACAGTTTCAAGAGATCCTAATTCAGCCGGTTGCTACGGTTGTTAAAACATGTGGTTAAATTCATGTGGTCAGTTCAGTAGTTTTAGAAATTTTACCTTAATTCGGGGATAATATTTAGTAGTCAACAACAGCAGTTGTCCAAGTCTTTCCCCAAAATGTTTATTAGCAATTTATACAAAACACGTTATTAAACATGCTA
Source organism: Uloborus diversus (assembly GCF_026930045.1). Lineage (NCBI taxonomy): Eukaryota > Metazoa > Arthropoda > Arachnida > Araneae > Uloboridae > Uloborus > Uloborus diversus. Next base: position 49,433,502 of record NC_072732.1, read on the forward strand.
GCGCGAGTCTTAAAGTAGCTATTTTAATACGTTATAGATTAAAACCTCCAATTCATTTTATATAAAAGATAACTTTAATTAGTTATTTTAGCTATTAGTTTTTAGTTTGAACACTTATGTTCTGGAGGACTCAACGTACCTCATCACTTAGATCGATATCCTGTCCTAAACGTCTGCACTCCTTTAATTTTTAAATGTTATCTGCGGAAGATAAGATTACTCCAGCATAAGAGAGACGTCTACATGCTTTATATTTTGCATTAATTTGTGGAAAAGTTGACGGAGCGCTGCGACCAAAAAAAAAAAAAAAAAAAGGTTTTAAAGGAGTTGGTGTGCGTGTCTCACTTCATGTACTTTATTCTTGGCATGGCATTTATGCATCAAGTCACGCAAAATTATAAAAAGCTAACTCTCTTCTTTTATAAGGATATTAATTGAGATATCACAGTAACTACTTTTTGCACTCAATGTAAAATTTATAAACTTTGTGTTTTTGAGACGCAGCTTGCAAAGTTTAATTTATTTTTTTATTCTCCACTTGTTTTATGTATTGGGTTAACTACAAGCAATCTTTATCTAAGCTATTAAAAGACTTAAAAAGTACAGAAACAACTCGCTTGTGCTAAAAGTTTTGAATATGTTTGTTTGTTTTTGAAATAAAACTGACACAAAGTTTTTCATTAAGTTCAGAAACTTGAATCCAAAATGCCATTGAAGAAATATTTTCAGAAAAATTGATAGATTTAGTCTTTTTGCAGAAGTCTTCCAAGAGAAATTGAAGAAAAAAAAGTATTTTTTGCCTTTTTAAACATATGACCCGTTGAGAGCAAAAATAGTAGAAGTCAATAAAACATATTTTAAGAAAATGAATGGTTTAGTAGCCACGTTTCCACAAAACACTACAGCTACTCTATTTTACGATTACTGTCTTTTGGCAAATGGTTTAACATAGACTGACACGACTTTCATAGGAAAGTAGAGCAAGCTTAAGACTAATTTCTGATGTTGGAAATACAATTTATTATTTAAAAAAAAAAAGTACTTGCAGCACTTTTACTCTGAATGGCTCAATTGTTGCCACCTTAAGTCCTATCTGAAGAAATATATCTTATAATAGGTATGTGAACGGTAAATATTTATCGTATCATGCAGGAAAACCTTTTACCAACATCATCCGAATTTTTAACTCAAAGTTTTTATATATTTGCAAGACATATATAGATAGTTAGATGACACTTGCATTATTAAGACAATTTCATAGTACATCCTTACAAATCATACTATTACTCGTGTAAACAATAGCAGAAAAAAACAATAACATTCAAAACAGAACTCTGCGACTAATTGCTTCGATATTATTGGATTTCTCTGGTGGAATAGTTCTGGTACTTTTCGCTGCATAGTTGCGGAACATACGACGCAAGTACTAAACGAAGAAAATAGAAGCGGACTACCTTCTAAATATTATGGGTTTAGAAGGATACAAATATAGATATGGTCCACTTTTGATGTATTAATGTTTATTATAAATTATTTTTTTTAATATATCAACAATTACAGATTTGATCGGTTTTATTTTCTAACTTTTAACCTAAGACGGAAATATCTGTAGATTTTTTAGCTTTAGGTCTTTATTTATTCAAGTAAGTTTTCTTTTCCTCACTTCAGAATCAGAAAATGAATTCATAAGTTTAGTATAATATTTTACTTATGAGATACTTTCAGATTTTGCTATTATTTTCTATGATGTATCGAAACATTTTACATCTTAGTTCCTCCTGATTAAATTCAACACATAAATTACTCTCAATATATAGGCATAACTGTGCTACCTGAAACATCTACTTACATCCCTTTTCTTCTCACAGTCTCAATTTTCTTCTTTAGACAGGTTTTCACTTTCTCTAAAGCATAACATACGAGTCATCCACACTCGATGTTAAATCGCGGTCATCACAAATTTGCCATTTCAACTGCGCTTGCGCTTGGACTTAACTGATTTCAAAAGTCTTTCTCATACTAATTAAAAACATTTTAAATTTGTTAATAAATATGAGATAACAACAGATAAAAATTAGAAATTACAAAGCTTTCTTTCATGTAGTTTTTAGGCCTTGGTAGAAATTGAGTTTTGTGTCTTAATTATTAATGGATTCAGAGTCTGATTTTTCTATCAAACAAAGGCCCTTTCCAGGGCCAAATTTTTAACCTCAGAAGAGCTTACTCGAATTGCAGCATCACTTCTAATACAAAGCCGAACCCTCAACCTAAATACCTGGAATACTAGGCTGCTTATGCTTATCGTAAAACATCCGCAAAAGACGGAGATCTGTACTCATATTCCAGTCATTTTTGAAGTACATAACGTGTTTTACGTTTACGTTAAATAAGTATTTCCAAACCAATAAATATTGAAGTGTCATTTTTCTCTTTTTATTATAAAGGTTATCAGTTATTTATTTCCGTAGTTTCATATAACATCCTGAAATCGCTATGAAAATATTCTAATCGCATTCATTAATTTGTTGGGACTCTAGCTCAGCCTAAATATAAGCAAGCAACACGAAATCTTAAAACAGAAAAGCCCAAAAATTTAAGTCCGTGCTCAGTTGAAACGGCAAATTTGTGATAACCGGGATTTAATGTCTAGTGTCATCCACTATTTCTTACCAAACTAGAAAACGTTTAGTCTCGAAGGGATACATCACTCTTAATACCCATTTTCACACCAAATCAGATCTGCATGAGCAAAAATGGTTGTATCTCATTAATCTTCTTTTCGATACGAAATTATATCTTTATTTTAGTCGAAAATGGAGATAGATCATTCTGTGCAACGATTACATCTGTTTCTGTGAATTATTAATTTCCAGCATTAGCTCCTGGAAAGAAAACTGTAACATGCAGAATACTCGAGACTATGCTTGGCAATTGAATCAAAATCAAATATTATAAATGTTAATTTCGCAGCTGCTGTCAGAATATATATTTCTATTTTTTGTTTCTTTAAACAAGAATTAATTTTCTTTTTCTTGTAAGTTTTCACTAACCCAAAGTAGAAAATGTCTGAATCATCCACTGCTTCTTACCAAGCTAGAAAACTTTTAGTCACCAAGGGATAAACTATTCTTAATACCCATTATCTGGTTATGTCTATTTGCATACCAAATCAGAGCTGCATAAGCAGAAAAGTTACTTCTCATTAATCTTCTTTTCGAGACGAAGTTATATCTTTCTTTATTCCAGAATGGAGATCATTATATTCATTTTTAAACGCTTGCTCTCCATCATTAGTGGAAATAGGTTAGGAGTAATTTTTAAAACAATCCTTTAAGTTTTCAATAACTTTACTTTGCCATTAAATCTACCTTTCATGGTGATTACTGTAACGAAATAATGTCATTATTCTTCGTTTAGGGGTTTGTCCACAAATCTTAATACCAAAGTTTAACCCGTATCGTTCAACGCCCCATAAACGATATAATTTTTATTGATGTTCAGTTAAACAAAATGAGTATATTTTATCCACGCTTAAAAATCACAGTATACATCTATGCAACTTACAAATTTATTCGTGCTAGGCTAATTTTATGGCATCCATTAAAATTATTTCTCTTAAAAATCGTGTCATGTTTTCACGATAATTATCTTCAATAATAAGTTTGTTTAAAACAAAACTAGCCTACTTTACCGTTTGGCTCTAGTTTCTGACATTATATGAACTTCTCTCTCAATGGTTGCGGTTGCAAATTATTTTAATATATAACTCTAGTTTTTCAACCTTTAAAAAAGACTGATCAAGTTAATGGGAATGATCGTGAATGGTTTTTGACATAACTAGGCCTCTTGGCGGGTTTGACGATCATTTGGTGATAGTTTTTGAATTTGACACCAAATGTGAGACTTCAAATTCAGTGTCAACTAGGAGGTAATATCGATCTTCAGCGAAGTTTAAGTAAAACCTGTTGGTGATATTTATTATCGATATATTCCCCATAAATCAATCATCTTGATGATATTTGGTTGCATCAAACTTTTCACGCATGCATGTAGCATCATTCGCGTTCTTAATTTTTTTTTTTTTTTTTTTTTTTAACGTAACAATGAACATTTGTGTGACATTGGAAAAAAATGCCTTTTTTCGAAAATTACACAAAAACATATTTTCTCCTTTTTTGAAAACTCATTTTAAGTTTAAAACTTTGCAATATTTTGTCAAAAAATACCCAATCACGTTAAAAATGTTTTTGATGCACATTGTATCACTCATCTAATAAGTACTTTAACTTTTTGCAAAATATTTTCCTTTTTCTGGAACAAAGCATGTTCTATTTAATTAAAGAGTTGAATTTTTTATCAAAAATTTCTCTTTTATGGTCGCATCCAGAAATGTTGCTCCTTTCCCTCTTGTACAAAGCTACTTAATTAACGAAAAAAACACCCAACCCAATGCAAAGACCACTTAAACTCAAAGATATGGCTCCTAACTATTTATTCAATGTCTTGTCTGGACTGCTGCATCGTCGCAAATGACTTGGAAAAGCTATAACAACCCGATATATGAGTACTTTTCGCTAAATGACTTCATATCCAATAAAATCCCGATGACTTTCTACAAAACTCATATCACCCGTAAGCGCTTTCCTCCCAAAAATTCCAATACCTAAATTTAATACTTGATCATCCGTATCAATTTCAATAAGAAATCTCGTTAATATTAACGACTAATAAGCCTCTCCAACGAAAAAAAACCGTTTATAGATTAACTACAAAATGTCAGCTTCGTTAATTACGGATGATTTTAATGCGCGTTTTTCTTTGATAGTTATTGAAGTATTTTCAGACGGTGCGCATCTGCTAGGCAAATCAGTTTGGGCGTGTTTAAATGAGCAACTTACTGAAATAAAATTATTTGAGTTGTGTATACGTACAAATACCATAAAAATTTTAGAGTTTGTTTTCGGGTTTTAGAGAATATTTTAATGTAGTGATTAGTTCTGAAAAGTTACATTTCTCTCTAGCACTTTTCCACTAAAATAATACTTTAAAAATTTACCAATTAAAAGTACAATGCTTAAAATTTAACTATCACAGGTAAACCTAGAATGTATTTAAAATAGCACTAAATTTATTTCGCAAAAGGTATTTATTAGGTCAATGTTAAGTTCAGTGCCGTAGCATGTGATAATTTCAGTCCTGTGTTTTGCATTGAAAGAGAATTCCTTGTAACCCCCAAAACACGGGTGTGAACTGCTTTACTTTTTTTTTTAAATTTTTCTCATTTCATTTTTATTTTCTTTTACAAAAAAGGAAGTATTGTATTCGCGAAAAAATTTTCACTCAAAAATCGACCTTAATTTCTATTTTGCTCACTCCCGAATGAATGTTGGGTTTTTTTCGACTCGACCCCTCACGTGGATATATGCCTAGGAACGTACAGACACCCGAAATATCCATTTTGACGATCCCCGAGTTAATTACAACAAGTTTTCTCGTGACGTCTGTATGTACGTATGTATGTGCGTATGTATCTCGCATAACTCAAAAACGGTATGTCCAAGAAAGTTTAAATTTGGTACTTAGACTCCTAGTGGGGTCTAGTTGTGCACCTTCCCTTTTGGTTGTATTCGGATGTTCCTAAGGGGGTCTTTTACCCCTTTTTGGGGGGAAATCATAGTTAATTTCGATGTAAATTCAAGTGGTGTTACAATTTGGCGGACACTTGGCGATATATTGCCAGTCTTTTCGTCGCCAAGTTTTGTTGCCAACTTGGTGACAAATTTGGCTTTTTTTTTTTTAAATCTGGTTTCAATTTGTCCACTGTTGGTGATATTTAGAGAGTAAACTATTGAATCACATTAAAATTACCAGTAATGAGAAAATGATATTAAATTGGAGTAAAAGGAAGTCATGTGAGGCACACATCAGCTCGTTAAATTTAGTTTAAAGACACTTTAATTTACTCTGGATTTTAAACTGTTAAGGTGCGCATACGTGCCATTGTTTTGATTTCAAAATTTGAGAAATACGGCTCACGTACAGTTAAACTTGTGTCGTCCTGGATAAAATCTAAAACACTTCAGATGAATCAATCATTATGTGCTCCAAAACCTGATATGTAGTTCCTTTCATAATATTTTGGTCGAAAATTTAATATCACTTTTACATTAAAAAATTTTTTTTAATGTTTAAACTTATAGTAAGAGAAAGAATAAGTAATTATTAGATATTAATTAATATTTAAATCTCATTACTGATGCCATAAAATTAATATACTTAAAATATCAGTTATGTTATACTATTTCTTTTTACCAAATAATTATTGCCTTTTTTTTAATCTGAAAATAGGAAAACCTTTTGTCTATAAAGAGTCACTTTTATAAGTCACTTTTTTTTCTCAAGTTTTCTTCCCCTCGTACATTCTATTATTCTTTACTATATAAATTGTTAATATGTATTTCTTAAATTTTTAATTCTTTACCTTGCTATGAATATTATTTAATTTGATGAGCTTCCAATTCCTCTGGAGATTTTAAAAAATGCTGTTTAGTTCATTTAGTTCAACTCCTTTTGTATTGTGTGACCTGTGTTTTCTATTTTCATTATTTTCGTTTTTGCATTAGTTTGCAACATTTTTCAAACTCTTTTTGTTTTAAACTTTTATTATAAAGTCTTTAGAGTCGAATCAAAATTTCAATTTCTTACATGTTTTAAATTTGAGATTTTTTTTAAACATTTTCCCTGCTGTGCTTTTAGTAAATGCTGCAATTTTTGCCGACTATTCAGTTAAACCTAATGATTTGCTTATACTCCAATTATAAAAGAAAAGTCATTCACAAAAAATGAGACAGGGAGAAAGATAGTCGCCAGTACTTATTAAACAGAAACATGCATTACTTTATTCTCTTAAAAATAGAAACAAACTGTCGACTTGGATTTGACAATAGTTTTCAAGGGAGAGATTTTTGTAAAGGTTAAAAACGTGTAGGCATTTACTTGCGTGACACAAATGTTGTGTAGAAAGGACTTAGATATTACAAAGCACGTGACATTGGAACTAGCAACTTACATGGAAAGATATTTGCTTATAATCACTCAAAATATATTTGAGTATTTTTACAGCACCATAACCATGATGCAAAATTTAACAATAGTTTTCTTTGAAAAAATATATTTCAATTGCAATTTCACGAGATATGCACAAAAATAAAAAGTTCTCTCACACTGTAGAAGCCAAATGAATCGAAAGAAATTCCAAAACAGATTACGAATGATCTTAAAAACATTTTGAAATCCTCCAAAGACAAATTGAATTGCGATTCTCGTATCATGTACGTTGCTGATGGAAAGACACAATGTAATTATTTGTAAAATAAAATTCGATTTCCTGAATCTTTCTTCCAGCATCGGGTTTCATCTTTTCGTAACTCAGTTTATTGTGTTCCATTTCCCCTCCCCTTCGTAGCTTCTTTTCAAAATGGATTTGAGCTCCCTTCTTTCCGATTAAACCTCACAGCCATCATCGTAATCGTGTGATGAAAGCGCAAACGATTCCAAAAGTGGGGAGAAGTCGCTAACTTGTGGGGGGAACACTATCTGCAAAGCATTTGCCCTAGCAGGTACTTAGGGCTGAAAAGATGACTTCGCAAAATGCGGTCTGTGTTCCGTCCCTACCCGTATGGAATACTTTCACAGTCCATTTTTTATTCCTTTTTTTAAGTGAGTTATGGGGAATGTGCCAATATTGCAAAACGGGAAAATAATAAGTAATTGATGGACGTATAAAAAGCATTTGTAGTATATTACAAATGTCCGCACATTATTCATTGATTTTTTTTTTCTTTTTGACCTCGTATTTTAATTATTTCAAATGTTATTCAAGACTGTAATTTTTGGGTGAATTTTGTCCACGATTGCCAATTTTTGTTTTGAAATTATATAAAGATTCAGCAAATAGCAATCAGCAATATGAAATAAATCATCCAAATATCTATATTTTAAGTATTCTTTGATGATAATCTGTAATTTCAAATCAAATTTTGATAGTTGTCTTTCGCTTTTCCTTCCCCGAATACTTAATTTTTGACTTATGTTTAGCTATACTTTTTTCCTTCAATGCTATGAAGGTTTGTTCCTCTTTTACGAAGCTTTTGCATAAATAATGAGATTTTTTTTTTTTAATTCTTAGATGGCATGGATTTTAAAAATTGTCTTTTAAGAAACAAACAATTAGTCAAAATGTGTACTGTAATTCAAAAAATCTCTAAAAAAAAGTTCGAGAATTTTTGTGCACTTATTTGTACGAAACTAAATTTACGAATAACTCAAGGTAAAAAAGAAGTATGCAGTAATAGTTTTAATCCTCAGTACATGAAATGAATTACATTTGCCGATAAAACTGTTTAATGGCCACTGTATATCCGACTTAATACATATCACTGTATAACATCTGAAGTATTACTAGTTTCGTAACAGAAATGAAACAAACCGTGAATGAATATCAACTGTACGAATGTCTTTTTACAATACAGTTCTGGTTAAAATATGAGTACGTAAACTGTTGTCAACAACTTAAATTCTGTGTCTTGGAGTAAGAGAAAAAATTTGAACCCTGAAATAATTCCCTATATATATATGTAGAGAGAGAGAGAGAGAAAATATCGAATTACATTAAAAAAACAGTCGCTAACTTGTTTTTGTATTCAAGCTCCTTTTCCAAATTTTTTATATATTTTACACACTTCAAAATTTACAGAAAACATGTTCCTTAGACAAAGGTGAAGTGTGTTCAGAATATGGTCAAAATCAAGAGGAGTGCAAATTTATTTAACTTGGTATAGTCGAAACTGTTTATTGTATTGCAAAGGTAGCTATTGCTATTGATCAAGCTGCTAAATAGCAACATAAAATCCAAGACAATTTAAATCCATTTAGGAACAAGGCAGAAGCGTAGAGACGCATAGGAATTGTTTTATTTCATTTCCCTTCAGTACAGTTCACTACCAGATAGTATAAATTCCAGTTTGTAGTAAAATGATCGCCAACAGTTAACGCGCACGATGAGAGACATGGTTCAGTGAATTTAGTGCGCATTCCAAACGTGCTGGACGGTAATGCTTACAAAGATATTGCCAGATACATGAACCTAGGCCTCAATTATAGTTAAGATTCTTGAATGGAAATGGGCATACTCTACGCAGCTTTGGGCAAAATTATGCAAGCAGGAGGTATTTTGCATTTGGTGAGATTGGTAACCTTAAACATAAAATAGCGACCTAGCTTCCAAAACTTCCCTATTTTTTTTAGTATATTAACATCTTTGTCTTTATGCATTTTATCGTAAATTAAAATAAACTTAAGAAGAAAATAAAACATTAATTTGTTTTAAAAGCATGGTTCAGAAAAAAGATATTGAAATTTGTCATTCAAGTAATTTTCACCGTTTTTATAAACTTGAGTCATTACTCACAATGAACAATTTAAGAAGAGCATTAGATAAGTGTTTCGAAAATTGTTTCTTTTCGATTTTTAATCTAAATAAAACCATTACTCCTCTGGAGAAGTAAAACATTACTTTGTCTTTCTACTTTTTCAGAACCTAAACGGCTGTTAAATAAATTGTTTTTTTTTTTTTAATTGTTATATTCGGATCAGGCAGTGTTAAAATGTCAGGCAACTAAGACGCTGTTCATGTTGCTGTAAAAATGAGTCATAATTAAGAAATGGTAACTTAATGATGTTGTTTATGCTTGCTAGATGTCCCGGTTTGACCGAGACAGTACCAGTTTACAAACAAAATCCCAAGTCCCGGCTGGTTTACTTCAAGTCCCGGTAAAAGAAAAATTTGATTACAAATGACCAAAAAAGTCTAAATAATTGACTGTAAAGGGTTATTTGTGATAACTAATTTGTCAATTGTAATATTGACAAGTAAAATTAATATCGGATTTGCTTGTGGAGATTTTTACAAGAAGATTAAAGCCTCAAAAGACCTTCTAAACTAGATACAGGATGGCCTAGACAATGAAAAAGTACATGTAAGTTCTGTTCAAATTTTATTCATCATTTAAAGCGCTTCTTCTTACTTAAGTAACTCATAATTATTAAGATGTAGGAAATAAAATCTTTAAATTTTTCTGCATCCTGTGTTATTCATTGTTATCTGTGGTTTTGGATCATATTAGTAGTTATTTATTCACAGCATTGAGAATGAGCTACCAGCTAAAACTCTAAAAAGCAACAAAGGGTATGTACCATGTAGAATATCTGCGACGCAAGAAGTAGGGAAGGGGGAGAAATTTCGGTGTCCCCGTTAATAATTTCAGAAATCTGGCAAGCCTGTTTATGACTAATGATTTCGACATGTTCCTATAAAATGAAGACAATCCCGTTTGCACTCCCAAAAAATATTTCAATCTTCTGAAAGCACCAGGACCTCTTTGACGGGCCATGGCAACACTAGAGTGTTAGGATCTGGATTGAGACTAAACCCGGAGGCTAAGTAAATATGATTAAAGTTTACTTTTTCCGTGTACCTTTTGATAAAAACGGTGAGGCTTGTGTCACGATCTGGCAAAGAAGCCACGGAATAAATGCGGAGGCCATGGTTAGTACCTTTGTATAGACCATGAGAGTAGTATTACATTCGATGTTAATAGCACGTAAGCATAAATCAGGTGGAAAACCTGAATGTTAGGATTGAAAAATTGAGAAAAACTTTTTTTTTTAATTAACGAATCATTACAAACATTACAATAAAATATTAACATTGTTTTGAATGGAGTTTATAAAACTCCTACTCGCCATTTAATGTCTCAATCAATTAATTAATGCACTGGGTTTTCAACATTGCACGTAGAACCAGCCGATACTGTCACGGTAGCCAGTTGAAAGACGCCTCGAACACAAATGATTAATCGCTGTGGAAAGTCTTCACACAAACTGACACTTCGAATGAAATTGTTGCTCAGATTCCCCCACTTGACACACTCAATAAAGCTTCGCTTTATCCACTAATTCCACAGAAGAACGGTTGAACGTCTCCATTCCTTTTTCACTGAAATGTTAGATGTTGTCTTCGGTTAAATGAAGAAAAAAAAAAGAGCTATCGCTTCATTAGGCATGTTATATTTATCATTAAGCATATCATATTTGTTGTACTGTGTTGTATTTTTTGCTTTCGAATTTCATTTTGTTGGAAGATTTAACAGAAGATTAATAGATTTCAGGAGGCTTTCCAGTTATCAACTTAGGTAACGGCTTGTCTTGATATGAATTTTCCCCTAAAGTATTGAAAATTAACGCGCTTCCACGCCGCAGACCTAGGTTTGATTTCCGGGTTGGGTATGGTCGACTCATCCTTTTATCCCTTCGGTGGGTCGATAAAAGAAGTACGAATCCGGCTTGGAAACTAAACCCTGGAGTTTCCCGTTTGGTTGACTACCTAACTGGAATATATTCCTTACAACTCAGTCCTCAGTCTCGTAAACTGAGATCATCGCAGTTGGCCTTGGTCCACATGGGCTGTTGCACCACTAAAATTAGTTTTTGTTTTGAAAACTGAAAAGTAATTTGGAAAACTTGAAAGCGATTCCACTGTAAAAAACGTATCAATTGAGGCAGTAAGAAGCAAAGGGATGTAAGTGGTAGTTTTCAAGTTTTGAGTAATAAGCGTTTGAAGTTGCGGTCTAAGTAGATTTTCATTGGAAAGTTTTTCTAAATCACGCTGTAGATCAGCACCTACCAGAGGCTGCTAGTACTATTTCTTGCCCTAAGACAGAGGAAAGGTTCCCCTACTATTTGCACTGGTTATCTCCAAATTTTTAATTTTATAAGTTACTTTTTTTTTTTTTTGCTTTTCACTGCCTCAATTGTAGCACAAAATACCCCATAACGAGTCTAAATGTATGAGATCATTGTCTCATTTGATAAACTTATGAAGAACATAGACATGCTTCGATATAATGTAGCTCTTACTTGAAAATTTCTAGAAAAAAATAATTAAACTTTTTTTTTTTTTTTGCTTGGAAACTGATCGATTTCATGAACAGTAACCGTTACAGAAGAGCCAAACCAAGCACTACCAAATTCTTGCTCACTTGAAAACTACATTTCCATTATAATTCCTTACTCATTGGCAGGTGTAGAAATTCTTATGAAGTTTTTAGATGATTCTGAAATTCAAACTATTTGTTAGACCTTTTTTTTCCCTGTTATCCTATGAAAGCAATCAAATTGTTCCATATTTTGTGTTAATGTCATTTCATTATTTTTTGTCGAAAATAGAAAGTTCTTCAATTCGAAGTTTTAAATTTTGTTCGAATTAATTTAAAAGCTTATGTGTTTTGGAATTTCTTGAAACCATATATGTGCTATTTCTGTTCATGCAAACATCACAATGATTTTTTCCTCCTTTTGTCAACAGAATCCTTTTCTCTACAAGCGATAAATTTCTTTGCATCTCCCTTTTTTTCCGCAAATCGTGTGCATGTTGAATTAAAAACTAGTGTTTAGGTTAAAGTTATTTGTTTTTAATGGTTATTTTAAGGGATTGTTGTCATTGCGATACAAAATTTTAGAGACTGCGATTTTTTTTTCTAATGAGGATTTTGATGCGTTGCAGATCCTATTACAATGAGGTTTTTTTTTTATATTGATATTTTGAGTTTAATAAAGAGTTCTGAGACTTGTAGTTATTATTTTAACGTGTGTTTCAGGAAGTACTGTTTTTTGAAGACCTTTTAAGAACACTGTTCTTATTTAGAGAGGTACTGCTGACATTCACTAAGAACAAAGTATTATCTTTTGCTAATGATTATGTTAGGTACTGCTGCTTATGAAGTTCTTCGGAAACTATCGTCGTTTCTCTAAGAAAGAATAACTAAACAAAGCTTTTTATCTATAAAACTTTAAAAAAAACTTCACTCTACGTGCACCATCCTGTTCTCTATCAACCAAGCAGCCCAGCGCAGCAAAAAAAAAAAAAAAAATATATATATATATATATATATATATATATATATATATATATATATATATATATATATATATATATATATATATATATATATATAATAAACATTACATGAAACAAAAGTTAGGCTTACTTTATTAAAAAAAACATAATGTGTTGATTTTAGGCAGTACACCTTGAAGTAAGACCTTTTCTAATATTCGATTTGTTCTTTTTTTTCATCAATTGTAACTGACTTTTTTTCTTATATCACTGATAAAAACTGGGAAAACTTGCTCTCAGAGCATTTGGTTTAAAAAAAAATTGCCAACGCTAATAAAGTATTTTATATTCATTTAAGGATTGTAATGACCTGCCCTCCACTACCCCCCCCCCCCTCCCTCCATCACATACACCAGAAGGCAACTTTTTGAATGTCTAATGCCCAAGCCTATTGTAAGAGAGTAACGTTTTCACGTAACATATTTGCCATAAGTCATAAAATTGTTACATAACGGAAACAATTTTTCATTTCATTGCTGCAGATCCTATTCCAGAAATTCCCTTTTAAAAAATGATTACATTCCCTCTTCGTGCACAAACCTTAAAATTTCTAGATTTGTGACTCGCCCCGAGAAACTGCGAGTGTGACGTCGTTCTGGTAGCATCCAAAAAGGAAAAGTCTCCTTCCAGCGTGAGTGATTAATCACATCCGAGAGTCCACTCCACAAGAGTCTAGGAATAAAATTGTTACTCCCTATTCTGGCTCGACATCGTCAATACGCTCCCTACCTTCCTCCTGTGCTGCCTTCACTTCAGGAGTGCTTGACCTGTCCTATTGAAAATGGAGGGAGAATCAATAAGAACAGGAGGGTAGTTTCCATTTTAGATGCTGCTATTTTCCCCCGCTTCGAATTGTAACTTTTTCGGGACAATTTTTCTTTCCTGTCTTGCGGATCTCATTTGGAAACAAGTATGTAAGGGACTAGCAGCAAAACCGATCGCATATCAACTCGAAGTCTTAGGTCAAAGAAACTTTAAAATAGATTCGATTCTGAATGTTTTGCAAAAAATTTGCAAATTCGGAATAATTTTATTGTAATGGGTTCAGGTCAGGAGTGGATATTTACAAATTAATTTCGTAGGCAAATAAGTGGAAGTACTGAAAATATTTGCTTTAAAAAAAATTATGAATCGAAAAGACTGCTGAAATCGTTTACATTTTATTCATAAAGTGTTTGAACACAATGTGGACGGAGACTATTTTTGACGGTTTAGGAAGGAATATCGTGATCCCCCCATGACCCTCCCCTTGTATCCGCCCCTGGATCAGGCACAATTTTCGACGCAAAAAAAAAAAAATCAAAATGTTATAACCTTCTAATTTTACTTAATTATAGTTTAATAAATTAAATATAATTATCACAAGTGTTCTGATTTTTTTGAAAAAACTACTTTTTTTCCTTAAATATTTATTAACTGTTTTACATACTTATTTCCACTCTACTTATTGATTATGTTTCAGATAAATGGCAAAATATTTTGAATTAATATGCGTTGGATAAATTAATCTTAATTAGATTTTTCTCTGGAATGAAATGGGGTGGCTTCCTTCAGTCAAAAGCACTACTTTTAGTCATTGAAATGGATAGAATGAACAAAAAAATAAATAAATAATAATAACATGAACCCATAAAATACTTTTATTTTCCCAACAGTTTGTTTTAAATTAATTTTTTTAAATGTCTTAATTTTTCAAACAAGGCGTGGTCTTATGACGTTACAAATGATGCACTTTGCCGCATCTTTCTACTACGTTTCCACGTTATGATAATCAAGCAGCGAATTAAAATTGTGCTCTACGCTTGCTACCAACCATATCGTTGTCAATACACGTGAGTAAAGATGCCAATCACGGTCCAAAATATTTAATTAGCAACACTGAATGACATTTCATCATTTGTGATGTCATCGGCAGAAGCGTAAAACGATGAAAGAGCACAGATGTAAGTAATTTTTTGTAAATATTAAACTTAAAGAAATTATTTAAAAAATGGTCAGATTCTATGTTTTTAAGCATGCTCTTTCAGAAAAAATACTTTTAAAATTTTGAACACGATCCTATTATTTATTTCTACCAGCAGCACTTGATGAGTTCCTAATTCACTGAACGACATTTGAACTTGTTAGACACATTTTCATGAAATAATTTTAAACTAGAAGTAACTGCCCTGGCGTTTAAAATAGTTGAAAAATTAAAGACTAGTTAGTTTTTCTTTTTAAATATACCCTATTATAATACCTCTATGTGTATAGTAATATATTTTACTGCGATCAACATCGTTCGCACAAAAGTAAAAATCATCCACATACAGCGAATAGTTGTTTTGCCTATGCATGATCAGTTTCCCATGTAAAATAAATGTAGATAAAAACGAGCTGATGTGTGACTTACATGACTTCCTTATGATCCAATTTAATGTCATTTTCCCATTATTGGTAATTTTAATGTGATTCAGTAGTTTTCTCTCTAAATATCACCAACAGTGGCCAAATTGAAACCAGATTTAAATAGAAAAAAATCGCCAAATGGTCGCCAAGTTGGCGACCAAAAAACTGGCGATATATCGCCAAGTGTCCGCCAAATTGTAGCACCACTTAAGTTTACATCAAAATTAAAAATGATTCCCTCCTCCGAGGGGCAAACGAGCCCCTTAGAAACACCCGAATGCAACCAAAAGGGGAGGTGCGCTATTAGACTCCACTAGTACGTAGACTCCAATAGGAGTCTACGTACCAAATTTCAACTTTCTAGGAGATACCGTTCTTGAGTTATGCGACATACATACGCACATACGCAAATCCTCATATACGCACATCCGCACGTACATTCAGCCGTCACGAAAAAACTCGTAACTAACTCGGGAATCGTCAAAATGGATATTTCGCGTGTCTTTACGTTCTTAGGCGCTTATCCACGTGTGGTCGAGTCAAAAAAAAAAAAAAACTCAACATTCATTCAGGGGTGAGTAAAATGGAAATTAAGGTCGCTTTTTTAATGAACATTTTTTCGCGAATACAATAGGGTCATTCCATAGAAATGTCAACCTCAACCTCAGAATTTTTTTTTCAACAAAGCCCTATTTGTGACTTATCATTTCATTCAGCATACTTTCTAGCACATTAACCCAGTAACAGTTTGCAAAAATTTCATTTGGTATTTTTCTTCTGGCTCTAAACGTGCGAGGTTGTAGAAAAGGCTTAAAATATGCTAAAAACGTGCGTCTAAGTTTTCTTATGTAACGTAAAAGTTTTTGCAAATTTTTAAAAGAACTATTTTTATTCTAAAAGATTAGATGTTGGCCCAATAAAATTGACTGTTCTTTTTGCATGCATTATAAGATAAGTATTTTAATTAGTTTGGTTATTTCACTGAAAATATTTGCGTTACGTTAGTCACTTAAATGAACTATTTTCTGCATAAAAACTAAACCAGATGATTGAACCAAACATCACTTTTTATTTTCTTACATCTATGTCATATCTACTTAAAAAGTGCAAAATATTTTTTTTTTGTATCAGTAGATATAAAATAATTAGTGTGACTAACGTAACATTTGAGATGTGACTAACGTAACAGTTTGCATGTGACTAACGTAACATTTTAAAAATGACTGCTAATATTTAAAACTTATTTAATTTAATGTACATTTTCATGAACAATTTTGAATAAGTAGGCATTCTGCATTGATAAAAAATATAAAGGGTGAAAAATACAAGTAATATTACATTGTAGACCTTCTGTCTATTTAGAAAAATACTTTTTTAAAGGTCTTTAAAAATATACTTTCAATTTAAAGAATTATTATTTAAAAAAAAAGGGTGAGTAAAGCAAAATGAGTACTCTGCTGAATGTGCTTGCATTCAACACAAGAATCCAAGCTAAATAATTAAGAAAATAGAAAGACAGTTTTAACAAAGAAGAACGTCTATTTTTTAGAAAATACATCTCCACCTATTATTAAAATGAAGTAATGGCAGCTCATTGGAAAACATTTGAAGATGTTACATGATACAGTGAGAATAAGCAAAGCTGCCATATATTTCAGAAAATGCAAGAATGATCATTTAGAAATTCAAACATTTGCGGTGATGTCCGGAATTAAAATTCATTCTGCAAAAATGTTTGAATATTTTTTTTTCATTGTTACATTTTGATTCAAGATGCACAATACTATTCGTTCGATAAATCAGTAAACCTTAAAAAATAATATGCCATTGAAAAGTACTAGGAGTTTCTTATGACGATAACTAGTATATCTGCAGAATACTAGAATTCGGCGAAACTATCAACTTGAATAAAGTTATTTTTTTAAAAGAGATATATATATAAAATTTAATTAGCCCAAAATAATGTTATTCAGTTTGTAAAAGCAGTTTTTATTTATTTATTTTTTTTTCGCACATTCAAATTGAGTTAATTGAACTGAATCCTTCCATTCAATTTTTTACACTAATATAGAAAAAAAATAAAGA
The DNA here is from genome assembly GCF_026930045.1 of Uloborus diversus. Classification (NCBI taxonomy): domain Eukaryota; kingdom Metazoa; phylum Arthropoda; class Arachnida; order Araneae; family Uloboridae; genus Uloborus; species Uloborus diversus. The sequence continues at coordinate 49,450,990 of NC_072732.1, forward strand.
AAGAACCAAATGCAACGCAAAGGAGGTTCCTAAAAAGTGTAAAAGTAATATAAGAGCAAAAGATTAATTACAAAAAGTTTTTTATATGCATTCATTGCTTGTTATCCGATGGTTACGTTAGTCACGTTACGTTAGTCACACACAGTTTTTCGTAAACGCACCATTAAGGGCCAAAAAAGATTTATGTGTAATAAATCTGTAGTACATTTTTAAAAATAGACTGTTTACCTCTTACAAATATATCGGCCAATGTTAAATGCCTGCGTAACTTTCAGAAAAATTTGCTTCGTAACATAAGCATTGTTTCTCAGGGTTGCAAAAATGTTACGTTAGTCACGATGCCTTTTTTGGCAAAACAATACCTATCAGCGCTTATTTTGCTTCAAATTCTTGGTAGAAATGAAAAATAGTCACTTTTTACATTTTAAATCTGCATATTAAATCAAAAAAACATTTATTTTTACTCCCGGTGTAAGTAAAAAGAGTAAGAAAATCAGCTGCGAATGTTACGTTAGTCACTATGGAATGACCCAATACTTCCTTTTTTGTAAAAGGAAGTAAAAAATGCGTAAAGATTGCGTATAAACTGCTAGCTTCTGTGATGGAGGCTGGCACAGTGATAAATCGTATACTATCATTTGGCAAGTTTTCTTCCTACTAAATTTTAACTAAATTGATGAACATTTTGAATGAATCATTTATGAACTGTTTATAAATGAAGATTAATGTCTTTCAATGTTTTAACTTGAATTTATGTCTCTCCTTTCAGATTGCCTTCATATTCAGCTATACCGAGACAGCAAGGAGCGATGCAAAAATGGTCCGACGAAAGCTTCTTTGTCCCTGGAAGAATTTCTGGGAATGGAGACTGGCTTCACGTTGGACAAGGAAAGCAACACTATGGCCCTCATCTGTTCCGAGTTGGTGGTAGTTTTAGCTTTCGACAACAGGGAGCTGTTGATCCAGTGGCAAGTGAAGATAAGAGCTAATTTAGTAGAGGGTATGTAATATTTATTGTAAAATTTTTTATGCATTTTTTTATTATAAAAGTGTTTTTTTTTTTAGGTGCATTTTGATGTTTCCGCTACGTTTTAGTAATTGAACTACATTAACGAATTTTCTTAGAAAGGAAACATGCTTACTTTATTTTGTACTTGACAAAACAAATATGCTAGTTTCATTTTTGAAAACCAAATTTTAACTGTACTGCCTTCCTCAAAACATTAAAATTCTCAAATTCCAGATTCGTTTTTTTTAAAGAATTTCCGTAAAACATTTTATTTCGAGGTGCTTTGAATCACTTCTGGAAGAACTGAATTAGGTTAAAAGATATTAGTCAGAAATTTATTACAGGAAAATTTTACCAGGAAACATTGTAGTCAAACAAAGGTCTTCAGCTTTTGTACTTATTATAGCTCAGACTTCAAACGCTGTATTACTTGAAATAAGGGGCACAAATATTTTATCGCTAGTTTTCGTTTTATTGTTCTTTAAAAACACTTTTTTCTTTGTACTTTTGCAAATTTCGTATTTCTTTTAATTTTAAACCAATTTACAATTTAGTCAATGTGTTTGATAATTAAAATACAACTTATTGTAAACTTATACTTTCCCTTCATTATTTTTCATTATTTGCATGGTTTACAAGAGAACTCGCCTTTGGCTCCCGGCTCGACTTCACTGCTTGCGACGGGTTGATGTATACCACCTTCGGAGGTGTTCTTTGTGAGCTACGCCGCCTTCTTTCTGCTGCTTGCTGCACAGCACAGACCTGGCCGCCTACGGCGGCTTGCTCAACCCGCCTGCTGCAGGTTTCTGCAGCACCTAATTTTCCGGGAGTACTTTTGGGGCTCGGCCCCGTATTTTCCCCTGTAAAAGCTTAATCTAGTGAAAGAGTTTACATTGACGTTTTTGGGACGTAATTTTACATTCCCTTAAAAGAAAAAAATCATGGCATCAAAAAACACGTTTCAAGCCATTCGAAAAGTAATTTTTCTTTGCTCATCGAAATACGTGCTTCACTTATGCCACTCGATAAACATTCGCTTTCCGTGTGTGAATTCCTGTATGCTAGTCACTTCCACTGTGACCACTTGCCAACAGCTCTGGAGGGAAGACCGAGGCAGAAAATAAAGTTCTTAAGTAATATCTCCGCTAATTAAAGTAGCACAGTTCTAATACCCAGCTAAACAAGTAGTCAGGAATATTACGAATCTATCAATACCTGGTTTGATGCTCGGTTTTCTGTCGTTCCCAAGAAGTAGTGACAAAATAGATACAAACATACAAATATATATCAATCTTTATTAATATTAGATGATTGGCGCTCACATTTGAGAAATTTAGTTTCTGCTAACAATATACGTTTCTTATATTGTAATAAATAACCTTATGTTTGAGAGATGTTACAAATTTCAATTGCCATTTAATATTTGGGCATTTATGTTTTGTGTGGAAAAGATAAATGTTGCTGGAAAAAAAATGTTCGCTCAATTTCATTAAATCTCGCCTTTTAATGTTTAAAATGGTGCCGAGCACTAATATGTTTTTGAATTATCTTCCTTTCTAGTAAAAGCACATAAATTTAAAAAATCGTGAAAAAAATAAATTATTTTTATCGAGTTTCTTGTAAATGTAAAGGGTGGTTTTTGGACTAAGTTTAGTTTCTTTCATAAGCATTCGATGTCTATTGTTTTAATAGTTAAAGTAATGGCTTTTTCGCATTTATAGAACAACAGTTCCTCGTACAAATTGCTCATGTCCCAACGAAAAGTAAACTTCCATGTGGACCTACGAGGCTACATCTTCAAGACCACACATTCTGTCTGGTTTCTGGAGTTCCACCAAGGCTTCTTGGAACGTGGCCTTTGAAGGAATTGAGGAGGTTTGGTGTAGTTGAAGGAAAGTTTTGTTTCGAAGGAGGATCACTATGCGGGCGTGGTAGGTAGAATATTTCATTTGCTTAAGTGTAAAAATAGTTAGTGCTTAATTCAGTTTGCAAATTTTTCTCGTACGTACAAGATTACAACTATTAAGTTGTCTTTAATTCTTCTAGAGTATTATTCTATATCTTACGGAGTATGTAGAGCAGTTTTAATACTTAAAGTATTTATTTCACATTAATGTTCTATAAATACGTTTTGTTACTTCACTATCTCTTCATACTAATTGCTTTTTATTGTATTGACTCGCATATTACTTAAGATTCTTTGTTTGAGTTTTGAGGTACACACAACACTTCCAAGAAGTGAAACTATTTTTAGTTGGACTGTAACTAAAGATTCGGCAGCCGAGTGGTTACAGTCACTAACTTGATTGCTTTGGAAGACGCGATCAGGCCGCCAACGTGACTAGTTATAATAGAATTAGCTGCATTGTTTCAGATTACGGCAGATCTTAAATTTGCTGGTGCAACTAAGAGCGGGTTTACCCAAAGACATTAAGACTCTCGCCTACCTCGTATTCTTCAAACCTTGGAAATTTGTTTCAGACCACGCTTTTTATCGTACAACACGTTGAAACTTTGTTGACAAGATGAAATGTTAAATTTTGATGTTCAGATTTATTTAAATATATATATATATACTTAAGATTTTTATTTATTAAAATCTTCAAAAGAGCTACGTGAATAATTACACGTGAAAAAACTCTTTGGTAATAATTGAAAATTATATTTAAAATGGAGTTTTTAGAACAGGACATTTTGGCTGTCGTATTCAGTATTAAAAAAAAAAAAACTTCATTCGCATTCATATATGTTCCTCCAAAAGTACAGATGGGACACACATTGATTAACAAAGGCAATAATTAAAAAACCTCTAAAAGGTTTTTCGCTATTTTTGCAGTCAAAACATATTTAAAAAATTTAAATACTTAGTACTAAAATTTAGAGTAATGTTTTCTGTGTCTGATAGAATGAGTTTAGAACTTCCGTGTTATATAGAATTCAAATTATAACGTTTCTTAAAGCAGATTTTAAATATGGCTAAGCCTTTATTCACGCGGTTGGTAACGGAATTCATTGTTGGCCCACAAGGAAATTAAACGCACCGATTGAAAATTTTTATCTGCTACCAGTTTCTATTTGTCAACAAATAAAAAAAAACTTGTAATTGATTTTTAATAGTATAAGGCTTTTAAAAGGATTTCCAATTTTCCCTCTTGATTCTGCGTTTGCGACCCAGTCGTTTTTTTTTTTTTTAATTTTTAGTTTTAGTTACCAGTGTGTTCCAGCACTTTTAGCTGCACATGCAAGTAAAACTTAAGTGAGTGTGTAAATTAATGCACGCAATTATCACTTTGCTGTCAAATCTTATAACATTCCTCATATCGATGCAAAAACATTCTAAAAATGTACTCAACGCTTCAGACAAATAAGGAAACACTATTTTGTTAAAAGAATAGTTTAGATTCTTAACTGGTTTCACTGAATTGTGATATTTCTTTATCAATCCGGAAGTAATACCTGTTGAATTGAACTTAAGATATTTAGCCTCTGATTGTTACAAGTTATAAATATTACCTTTTATTGCTTTTCTTTAGGTGAAGGCCTTCACGTGTTACTAACAAACCAATCTGAAGAGCTTGCGCAAGCGATGGATTTGGCTTCAAAAGGAAAGCTCCTGGGAAAGCGAAAAACACTTTCCAGAAAAAATTCCGGTAAATATATACAACTCATTCTCGTTCTTTCCAAACTTTTGAAACAAGTTGAAATTCAATTTCTGCTGCAGCCTATTTTGAGTTGAATTTGATAACCAGTGTATGAAATTGCGATTGCTTTTCCATCCCGAGAGATCGAATCACGCTGTCCTTTCCTTATATGGCCTGCGTCGTATAAATCTAAGTAATTGTCTATGATGTAAAATTTTAATTTCCCACGTGCTTTTAATAAATTTTTCTTCTTATGTCTGTTAAAATATTGTTATGCGGGTTTTTATAATATCATTTAGACTCTTTCTTACTTTAGTTTTAGGCATCAAATTACTTTTCCAGTGCCATTTTTTGGATGTTAAACAAATAGTTCTGTGGGGGTCTCTACAAGGTAATTGAAAAAGTGTCTTTGTCAAAAACAATATGAATTAGATCCTTAAAATAGGAATGCAGGAAATTTTGTTTTATCTGATGCAAATGAAATTTTGAAAGTAATTATATTTTGCATTGCCATTAAATATGAACGACATGGAAATGTATAATTCCATTTTGCGCTTGGAAAATGTTGAATATTTTTGAGATTATGTTGAGACTAACGGAATTGCGTTTTGATGATGTAAAAGCACAATTTATTCAGAAAAAAAAAACATACTGGTATGAAATATTTGAAAATTAAATCAAATAAAAAGGCACCAGATTCTTAAAATGTATAAATTGTTCAAGTTTTTAGTTAATCTTTTTTTTAAAGAAATTTACTGATTCTTATGTCACGAACGACGAGCGTTATCAAAGTTTTTTTTTCTATAAACGTTGATTATCGTTTTTCAGTATTAGCCGGAAAAGCTTTAATGCTAAAATGAAAAACAAATGGAATATAATTGAAGGGTTGATATGGGGAAGACAGTAAGTCGCAAATTTCGAATTTTTTGGCTTCTTTACGGAGAAAAAAAACAATTAACGCTCAAGTCAATGGCATAGAATAAATGGTATGCCAATTGGCAAAATGGTTTTAGTTTGTACAAGATACGGAGATTGGCAGTCCTATGTAGTCCACGATACTTGATCTGACGGTTTTTACTTCCCTTGTAAAATTTACTGTTTATGGTTTATCTCCAGTTTCGCCGACATTTCAAATTTCCTCCACCCTTCAGTGCATCAAAAGGTATGTTTTCGTGTCGGCGAAACTGGGGAGACATCGTGACTTGACTGTCTTGACATTGACAAAATTATAATATTCACAATTTTGCAAGAATACATAAAAATAGTGCTGAAAACGGTACTTATTATATTCACCTGCACTTCCGTAAGCAGGTAAAGGGCAGTAACTGCAATTTTTTTTCGTCATTTATTGCACGTTAGCTTTAATGTACAAGCTTGTTTATTTGGTTTCCGCTGGAAAAAAAACGTATAATTCCCATTTTTTTCTATTGTTAGTGTTGAATCCAAAACGCGTTTCGTCAAATATTTCAAAAACTCATTTCTGCGGATACCGCCGTTTACCTGCTCACGGCAATGTAATTCAACAGATGAGAGGTCAAACTTGTTTAGAAACTGCTTTCACCTTGCAGTATGAATTGGAAAGCATACGTTGCATTGCAAGAGAGTGAGTGTCTATGGAGAAAATACAGAACATAAGAAAGATGAATAGTAGCACAGAATTTATATTTTTAAAACGTATGGAAAATGATGAGATAAGAGAAAATTATTTGTATTACAGACATGATCGGACACAAAAAGTGTGTAAGGAATTCAAGGATTAATTATTTTACTTCGTTATTTCAATTGGCTTTCTCTGAAGTAATACGCGTACTTAGTTCACTTCGTCACAGACATACTTAAAAAACTAGTCTTCGTCGCAGCACCATGCCTTTTTTCCCTTCTAAAATATATATTATAAAGCTCTTTATATTATAGTATCAATGCATAAAAAAAAGTATACTACTGGTGTTAAGAATGAAGACGCAGTAGGGAAAATTTTGTAGGCTAAGAAGATATATGAATGAGAAAGTCCAAGGACTGTGGAGTCTGATCTAGCTAATTATAAGAAAAAGGTTAAAGTATTTCGCGCACAAATGCTTACTTTAAAAATATATGTTGTAATGCAGCTAGTTTTCATTATTTGAGCATGCAGTTTTGGTTATAAATTGTCTGATTTATATTTATTTTATTTTTTATTTATTTATTTTCATTTTTTAATTTTAATTATTTTTTGTGTCCACGTTTTTCTCTATAACTGCATAAGTTTGCTTTATGACACACTTTGCTTGGAGAAAGTTGTTTCTTTTGGTAAAAAGAGTTCTATCATCTGCAGATTTCTTCGTACAACTCTGTCATGCACACATTTATTTGTATACAATCTGTTTTTTTTGCCTGTATTTTATTTTTTATTTTTTTCATTTCTAACATGAATATTTCTGCTTATGCTATACAGTTTGTTTGTTTTTTCACACAATAATTGTATCTTTACAGTTTTGGAGACTTCCTCCCGGTTTCCGTTGCATAAGCGAAGTCATCACGACTCTGGCTCAAAGAGTACTACTGGGGACTCGAACCGGCCTCTTTTGAGCTCTGGATCTGAGGGCAGCACGTGCGATGCCTGCTCAGAGATCCTGAGGTCTACCGACCCATGCGGAGATGACCATTGTATTTACTCTTCCAGCAGCGCTTCAATGAAGGCTTCTTCGTGCAGAATCCATTACAGGTGGCCTTCCTGCCTATCAAGGTTAGAAAAGTGTGCCAAAAGAAGTGCATTTTTTTGGTTTGGAAATGATAGCTGTGTGCTAAATTCACTCGTATTGTTGTGATCTTTTCAAGCATATATTTGCACTTTATTCTCGGGACTAGAAAATCCCCCGTCGAGGCAAAAATGTAGGAGCAATTGTCTGTTTGATAGTATTCTGATAGTTGAAATGTTAACCCTAACTCCAGTGGAATAACCCTGAACTCCTGTAGATAGCGTTCATTGTTGACCACGTTTTCGTTTCTTCACTCCCCCGAAATGAGTCTTATAAGCAAAACAGTTAAATTACCGAATCCAGTTCAGCATTTCTCAACGTGTCAAACGTTATCAAGAAATATTATCAAATTATCATGCCGTGGCGCGATTTTCATTGTTGGTGACGTCAGGAGCGCTACTCGATCAGTGAATTCGCTTAAGTCGTTTCAACTTTGACTGCTTGTTGGAGTATACTCGAATATAAGACACCATTATATTTCATATAACACTCCAGGATCCCCCGTACCTATGGCTATTTGTATTTTCCCCGATTGGATGTGGCACTGAAGGCAGATTTGTTATTTTGATCAAGACTAGAAGCCGAGCAATTCCTGTCCCAGAACCACCGTAGGTACTGTGTCACTTTGAGTACTTCTTGACCACGACATATTTAACTTGCCTCAGTCACTATTAACGAACACGGGGGATCTTTGATCCGACTGGCAGCAAACCTTTCAGTTACGAGTTTGTCGCCTAATCGCTTTTGAAAAGTTTTAACTTTGCATTATAATACATGACGGTTCCTTCTATTCGAATATACAATTAAAGGGAGTTGGAACCCAAAAACCTTTAAAAATGTTTAGTTTATATACTCAAAATGTAAAGCAAGAGTTTTCAAACGACACCAAATTCATGTTTCTATTTAGATTAAAAGTAACTCGGTTTAAATATAATTGAAGCAGGAATGCATTGAAATGTAAGTACAATTTTACTTTCAAACGCAATTTTCTCAAAACGGCAATTTTAAAAACTCATGTTCGCTTTCCTAGAAAACTACTTCACACATTACTATGCAAAAACTTCACCACTATATTTATTATTAAACTGAACGGAATTTTTCGCTTTAAGACTCGTATTTGTTCCTAAACATTTGTTTTGAGGTCAAAAAGGTCTTTTTTTCTTCATTTAAAAAGTGACTATTGGTTAAAATTTAATAAAGGGTGGAATAAACTGCCTCAAAATGTCACTTCAATAGACTTTCACAATATCTCTTAAAAATACTGGGAAAATTGTAAGTTTCTATCATTAAAACGTTTTGATAAAAAAAGTACATAAAGTTTAGAAATTTAATATTATGCTCGTATACAGGGTACCGACTAACGTTAAAAGCCGGAGTTAAAAATTCCGAGAATAAAGAGAAAATATGCGCGTAAAAATGCCTCCCTTGTGCAAATGGATTGAGTACGTGGCCAAAACTGAATGTTTAAAGCCTGAAAGTTAAAATTTTAAGTTTTCAATTATGGTACACGCTCTGAAAATAAAATTTTGAATTACATTTTGAATATTTCTAGAACCTACAGACGATGCAGTTAGTCGCGATGTGCTTATTTTCATAAAATATTACGCAAGCATTTTATAAATTTAAAAAAAAAAAAAAAAAAAAAAACATGGTTACCACTTACCAGTTTCCTACTAGTTCCATACAGCCGCGCTAAACACAAAAGTCGTATCTGCACTTTTTACCAAAATTGAATTACGGTCATCAGGTGGTTCTTAGTCTCATATTTTACCGAAATACAATGTTTTATGGTCATTTGCCAATAAGAATTTTTTTTTTTTGTAAAAATATGAAAAAATTGCACCAGAATCAAATACATGGCGGCTCAAAACTTTAAATAGCAATTTCTCATTTTGAATTCGGCTGCATATACCGCTTTTGCGCTTAGCACGGCAGAATAGTGGTGCTTCATTTTTGCATAATTTGACAAGCTAGCTTGGGAATGGTTGGAAGGTTAGTCATGTAATAGTTTTAAAAATTAGTAGCATTATACGTTTTAAAAATTAAAATAGTTTCATAACCGAACCAAGAAGGTCTTATGACTCGAATTAGGGTGTAACCGTTGCGTTGGTTGGAAATTCCTACATGAAAGTTAATTAAAAATGCATACTTAAATACATACGTTTAATATGTTGTGAACATTTCTGAACATTTAATGCGAGTACGACCACGGCTTCTTGATTACATTTTGGCAAATATAATAGCTTAACGATAATGATTTGTTTTACTAAAGTATTCATTGTATTTCGTTTTTCACTTTCAGGTGGGGCCAGAGTTCAACGACAACAGCAAGTGATGTTGAGAGTATGGATACTGTATCAGTTACACTAAGTGACTTCCAAGGTCCTTCACATTCTCCAACGATATCAAAGTCTAATGGTCACGGGCAGTCACTTTCGTGTCTTTGCGATGGACAAGGAACATGGTAAGAGAAGTGTACCACTTTAGTTAAGAAAGTGATTAGAAAAGATGTGTTGTAATACTAACTTGTAAACGATGATAAAAGTCATTTAGTAGATAACAGTAGAAACAATTAAAATAAGATTACTTTAATAGATAGTTATTTGAAATTTCTTGTTGAACATAAAATTAATAATTATAAAAAGCCGTTTTTAGCCTACTTTCCCAGTAAAAGTCAGAGAAAGAAGAAAGCATAAAAGAAAGCTTAATGCATCTTAAAAATATTGCGAAAAACAAAAAAAAAGTCAAAAATAAATAAAATAATTAAATAAATATCGAAAAATTAAAAATTGGAGAGTAGGGTATTGAGATGCTGAAAACTGTATGTCGGTATGTCTGTCCCCTCCCCCTCCCAATAACTTTGGAGAGAAAAGTCCGATTCAGCCTTTTTTTTTTCCTGTCCGATTGATCTCGTAAAGGACACCTCATTCCCATGTTTCACTTTTTGATTTAAACAATTTTCCGTTTAATTTTGAACATTTCAAACATTAGAGCCTACGGGAAAATTGTAAGTCAATATAAATTCCGAACTTAAAGACGGATTTACTAAAAACAAATTTGTTGGAAATAGATCTCAACGAACAACTCTTGACTCAGACTCCAAGGGTTTTGGGACACCTGACTCCGACTCCTGTGACCGAAAAGTAGTCGCACTCCGACTCCCGGACTTCGGCTCTGACTTCGTAGCTTTGGCAAAAATGTATACACGGAGGAAGAATGACTGACTCTTGAAAATTAGACTCCGACCCCTTAATTCCAAAATAAATCCAATTCCGACTCCACAAACATTGGCAGAGTTGCGGACTTTAAGGGAAAATGACCAATTCCAACTCCGAGCCTTTGAATTAAAAACCCTTCCGAATCTGACTCTTTTGTCCCAAAATGAGATTGACTGCGAGTCTAACTCCACAGCCATGGTTTTTACATTGAAATAATTGTTATTTTGATTTGTTTTTATTTTGAGCTAAAGTTCTAATCTTTGTATTCAGTTTTTGGTGGAGAAATCGGGAGTCCTCCATGTTTCTATATAAAGATATGCACAGACGACTTTTATTTCATTTATTTTATTTATTTTTTTTTTTAATATTCATTTATTTATTTTTATTTTATTTTTTTTGATAATGAAAGTTATTTATTTAAGTTAACATTTTGTGTTTTACTATTTATTTTGAAGTACATTAATTGTTTTTTGGCAACAGGGAAAAATCAATTATCAATTATTTCTTGGAATAACTAGGTATTCTAAAAAATATCTGCATTATATACTTTAATGGTAATAGATATAACTCCCAGATTCGTCACCACTATACTCGAAATCGAAATGTTTGATTACATTTTGTTAAACATTTGTCTTAGAATGTTTTAGTTCTAGTTTAGTTATTCTATTTATCATTTTATGAAAGTAACTGCCATTCTCTCGTATATAGGCCTTTCAACCAGTGTACGAAATGTGGTCGACAATTCTACAGCCGTGGAAGTCTGCAGAATTGCCGGAACAAGCAGCCAGTGTCTCCAGAAAACCTTCCGAACGACAGCACGAATGGTTTCAGTCCACAGTGGACGATGGATTCTTTGATTGGTTCCTCTGGCGACAGTCAACAATCCACCAGGAAGGATCCTTCTTACCAGCTGATGAATCCACCATCCGATAGGGCTTCGTTGTGTTCCCATGCCAGCCATGGAAGTACCGCCAGTGTTGCGAGCAGTAGTGGATCAGAATACTCAGTGCCAAGAAATTGTCTAGAAGCATTGTACGATAGGTAGATAGAATAATACATTCTTCTGTGTCAACGTTTGTCCAATATGTTTTATTTCAAAACTGTTAACATTATTTAGGGTGGTAAGGACAACGTTGTGAATTTCAATAAAACCCACCCAGTTAGAAACAGCTGAAAGACAAACTAAATCGGTTTGAGGTATCTTTCCATGATTTTTAAATAATGAAATACTGAACTTCTGTTACGGTAATTGAAAATTGTTGCTACTTTTTTTTCTTCAAGTTATAGGCAGCACAGATCATCATTACTAGTTCAATGCGACATTTTCGTCCATCTAGTACTTGTTCACAAGTATAACGCATTCACATTTTTAGTTCTAGTAGGCAACGTCTTTGCATACAATTTCTGAAGCTAACCGATTAAAAAATCAAAATTTAAATATTTTGCTGAAAGTAATGAGTATCACTATCAGGGCTGTCCCAAGAGGGGGGCGAGCGGGGCGCCACGAAATTACGGGGCGCCGCAATGTGCCCCCTCGTTTCGACGGAACACGACAACATTCACACGAAATGAGGGGCGCCTTGCGGCGCCCCCTCATTTCGTGTATCATAAATACACAGTCAAAAATACAAAATACAGAATCATTGCAATGATTCTCTATTTTCTTCCTAGGGCACGAAAATATTCCTCTCTTTGTCCCCAAAACATTAGTTTCCTTTGTATCATTGAAGCAGATACAATTCCTGAGAATATAACTGTTTAGAGTCAAACAAAAGGCACTTCTCCTTTGTCTAGTTTTCACCACATTTGCTTGAATTCAGCCCTTGCGTGCAGTGGCGTAACCAGAAAAAAAGTTTTAAGGGGGCACATTGAAAAAAAACAGAAAAAAATGTTTTTTTTGATCAGATAGGAAACAGTTAAAAGGTGTCCAGTCAAAATTTTGAAACTTTTAGTTTTAAAAACGCAATTTTAGCCTTAAAACCGCGATTATACGTCATGTTTATTGACGTTAGGGTAAGGGAGGGAGCTTAGAGACTGTTTCCGATCCATTGTTTTTTTTTAAATAGATTGAAATCAATTCCTTTTCTCCCTGCAAGTTTTCGAAATTGAAGTTTCAAAAACGCAACTTTAGACAAATTTTGACAAGATTTTATTAATAGGAGGATCTGGAACATTTCCCAGCAAAATTGTTCAAAATTATGATTCAAAAAATTTAAGCAATGGTTCACATTCAGGGGCTATTCCCCTTAAATTTTATTAAACAGTCGTTTAAACAGGGTGGCGACAGATCAGGGAAATCAGGGAGATCAGGGAAAAGTCAGGGAACTTTATCACTCAGGGAAAAATCAGGGAAATATCAGGGAATTTTGAAAAAATAACAAAAATTCAGGGAAAATTGACCAAATGAAGAAAAAAAAAAATTTTCCCTTGCAAAATGAAGTACTTTGATTCTCTACTAATTTTTCGCCAATTTATTTTAAAAAAGTAAAATTAATGCGGTGCGATTATACAGTGCCGCATATTTGAGCATCTTTTTTCTTCAAGGTCAAAGTATTCAATCTTAGGATGAGCTTCCTAAGATTGCATCTGTGTCTGTAAAGTTGTTTATTTTACCTTGCTTGAATTTTCCTTCCAAGCATTCCAAGCTAAGTAAAATAAACAACCCTACAGGCAAAGAGGAAGCCGTCGTTAATGACTTTGCTCCCTTTCCTTTACTCATTGTCTTGAAGTAATTAGCATACTGTTATCATGATTTCAAGAAAAAATCTTTGTTTTTTAAATTGATGCTGAAAAAATCTTAAAAGTTATCACTTGACGTTTTTAATTTAATTGCTATACTTGAATTTTGACTGAAAATCTTTTTTTTTTTTTTTTGCCATGGTATTATTTGTTGTCACTTCAGATTACGCAAAGGGTTCTTTTTTTTTCAGACTTTAAAACTCTTTTATTTTAAAATCATATACATTTTGAAATTAATAATCGTTTTTGAATTTCAATGTTGTTTGTTACTAAAAAGTAATCTAAGGTTTTTTTCGACAACTAATGAAATCATTTCAAATTGAGTTGTGTACATAAGAAAATATTTTTATTATTTTTTAATAGTTAAAATACTGTATTTATTCATTAAAACCTAAGTTCTTGATTAGAGAATAGCTCAATATAACTGGTTGTTGAAACATTTCAATTCGTTTTACATAAATATGTCTATTCTGCCGTGTGTAAGTAAAGGGCAGTAACTGCACATTTTTCTTTTTTTTTTTTTCATTTTTGTCATCTATTGTACGTTATCTTTATTGTACATGCTCGCTTATTTGGTTTCCGCTGAAAAAAGAGGCGTGAAAAAAAAGCCCATTCCAACATTTTCCTATTAGTATTGAATCCACCACACATTTCTTCAAATATCTCGAAAACTAATTTCCGCAGATACTGCCGTTTACCTGCACACGGCAGTATTATTTACGCTAGTAAAACTAAATAACTTCTATACTTTAACTATCACTTGTTATTCTTGCAGCAACAATTATACTGCTTGAAAATTCAGTTCAAGATTATTTCCATTTAAATGTTTTAGTTTTATCATGATTAGATATGTCTTTAAGAGTGGTTTTGATACTTTCTTAGAATTCTTATGTTAATTGGTTCCTGGAAATAAAGTATTTGTTTTAGATTTCCTATAATATTTCTCTGTCGATAATTTAATACACTATTTTTACCAAAAAAAAAAGGAGCATCTTTTCAAAATATATTTTCATTTAACAGCTTAAACCGTTCTAAACACTGCATTTTATTTAATATGCAATGCTTTTCAGGTAGGGCAAAGAAAGGAAACCATTACCATTGATAACGTAAATCAGGGAAATTTGGTGAACTTAATCAGGGAAAAGTCAGGGAAATTTTTTTCCAGTTCCTGTCGCCACCCTGTTAAAAACCCATTGCTTGTCATATTAAAGAAAGGCGGCATGGGGACCCTTGCACGAATATTTTCTTTAACTCACGTCTTAAAACGCAATTTGTAAGGCCATATTTCATAATATTAGGGCCAGTGATTTTTCGATCTTAGAGCTCCAAAAACGCAATTCTGAGCAATTTTCGATGATTTTGAGTATTTGTGCGCTTTTGCCTAAAACTTACAAATATTTGATGAAAACAAATAACATCTTTGTTTATAACATATATGAAAGCTGGTATTAAGTTAATACAAGTAAAACCAAAAAAAAACTCTTGAAAAGAATTTTTGGATGAGTCCAGATCGAACTTTAATTTTGATGTAGTTTACTTCGATAAATATATTTTCTATTCATAACCAGCAAATTATTTATTCGTGTTCTTGGTTTGATCAATATGAATAACCAATTCAATTTCTTTTTTTATCTAGTGGGATAACATTTTACAAGATAAACATTTTGATTTTTAACATTTCCATTTTTTGAAAAGTTTTTGGTTTATTAACGTTTTACAAATATTAGAAACAGATTCATTCCTTGTGTTTTAATTAGTGTTATGAATAGCCCTCTGATTGTTCTGTTCATTAATATGTAAAAATTCCAAGTATATATTATGCACTGATGTTATAACTAACTTGATTTTTCTGTGTGTATGGGGGGGCGACAGAAAACCTTCGCCCCGGGCGCCATCAGCTCTTCGGACGGTTCTGATCACTATTACGCACTGGTATTACGAGTGTTACATTTTTTTTTCAATAAAAAAATGTAAATGAATAAAATGTTCTGGAAAATGCATTTAACTTTTCTGAACGAAGAAAAAGAAGAATTTTTTCTCAAGAATTTCAACCTCAGATTTAAATATAAATTTTCATTTTAAGAACTCATACGTCAAGTTTGACCGGTTGTTTCGTCACGTTTATACCAACTGAGGGACTAAAGGTCTATGTCCAAGTTTAAAAAAATGAGTAAGAATTTTTTTTTTTTTTTTTTTTTTTGATAGAACGACTATTTTTATGCACTAATCAATCGTTAATGAGTAACATATTTTTAATCTTAAAAATTTCATTTCTGAATACTCGAAGTACTTCAATAGGTATATTTCTTTTAGGAATTGAGGATTTGAAACACAAATACATGTAACGCTGCATGAATATAGAAGTAACAAAATAAAACTATTTTAATATTTTCTACGTACGAACTTCTTGTGGAACAAATATAATTTTTGAAAGAAAACCATATTTTGGTGGCACATCCATAACCATGATATGGTGGGCCATTCAGTCCCACATATACTTCATGAATATATCCAGTTTTATTAATACATCAAATTCAAATAACATCAAATTACATATTAAAATTAGTTTACAGATGTGGAAACACTTGCTAATACACATATATGCAGTGAAATAATAAATACTTTTTAGCTAGTATTAATTTTATTGCAAACGGAAAAAATTACTTTTCAATCGGATTCTTGACCTTCCTACTCTAGTGGAAAAATGGCTTCTCTCAAACAGTTGAAAATTGGATGAGTTTAGTAGAACAAATAGCTGCATCTATCAGTGGTATCTAAAATAATTTTATGCAAATACGTTTTCATATTTTTGTTGTGGCCCATTCATTACCACTCTTCCCTACTTTATTTTGTGTATTTACTCAATTTCTGCCGTTAAAAAAACATGCTCTTGCATTAAATTCGCAAATGTCCCGCACGTGACAACTGTCTCGCACGTGACGCTGTACATCATAATTTTTTCAACAGTTTAAATTATCATTTCTTAGGAAATTATGTGTTTCATTTACATTGGAACCTTGACTTTTAATACCTTTAGTTTGTTTTGCCATCATATTTTTATTAGAGTAGAAATTAAATCCTGTAACAAATGATAAGAGGTTGACTTTAGATGTCCCGCACCGACGCTTGCAAATTAATTTTTTTTTCAAGCAACAAAAATATGTAATAAAAATATAACTACGTCTGACGTATCTTTGTGCTAAAGGTACAGATAAGAAAATGTGATATCTCCAGTTTGTTAAAAATATTACGCTTTATAACAAATTTTTTGTAAAATAATGGAGTCCAATTGTCCCACACGTGACTGTGAAATGGCCCATATAGGACGTGTTAAACGTAGTTTCCCCCTTTTTTAATTGCAACCTAAAGTTACGAAAGGGTAACTTGTTTTCTTTGGTAACTTGACGCCAATTTCAAGTCGTTTTTCGCAAAAAAAATTTCTAACTCTTCTTTTGAAAAACATATTTTGCATCAGTTGTTGTTTCCGATTTAAAAAAAACCCTAATCTAAATACTTTATGGTGCGCTGTTGAATTTTTAATAACCAAAAAAAAAGATATCGGACTGTTATTTGTTATTACATTGCTACCGTTTAGCTAAAACGGAGCTCAATTTCATTTATTACACATGTGCATCAAATTTACTGGAGGTACTTAGAAGTTATGCGGTGCTCACACCAGACTTTTCAACGGTACTTGAATGATAAATTGTACTGTTGAATTTCCAAAACAATCTAATGAATGACCTTTGTCTCCAGTATAATTACATGTATCTTCTGTTACAGGCCTAAAAGTGTGCAGCATGCAGTAAATGGTTCCGGAAGTTCCAAGCCTGGCGAGTCAAAACGCACAAATATGGAACATCCGTTTTTGAACCAATCGAAGACCGAGAATTGTGTCCTCTGTCCTTGCCACGAGCCCATCAATGACTGGATCAACTCATCCTTGCCTCAAAATTCCCAGGAAAAAGTGATGAATCCCCAAGAATGTGCCTGCTGGAGCAAGTTATCTATGTCTGTCAGAAACGAAGTTGATGTCCGAATGGTCAACGGGAGGAAGAGTGCAAGTGCCAATGCATCGCCTTCCTCTTCGCCAAAGAAAACTAAATACAATACCGGACCATCAACGATGAGGCCCATGAACAATTCCAGTGCGGATTCAGAAATGATTTGTTCATGTGGTGCTAATGATCCTTATGCAAACTACGCTACACCAAAGTCTGCTATTATGCATTCTAAGGTATTAGGTTTTGTCTTAAATCTCTTAATTCCATGTTGTATGTGATAAATGTCATGCGTTTATATCTGCATTGAAAACTCTTGTGACAGATCGTCAGTATAATCCATAGCTATTTGCAAAAAGCTTTAAGAGCATAAATGAATGACATTCACGGGAAGAATTCTTAAAAATGTTTCGTTTTTAACTATAGCGGCTAGATTATTTTACTTATGTTTAATGGCATGGGTCCGTTTTTTTCTTTTTCTTTTTTTTTTTTTTTTTTTTCTAAATTGATGTTAGTTTTACAAAATACGTTCAAGAATTTCATCATTACATATTCCCAAAAAAGTGTCCCTCACAAATTCCACTGTCCACGCTGTGCTATAATTGCTGTTTTCAAACACGTTACACAATGCTGCCATGTTAGGTTTTCCCCAGCATAGTCTACACTTGGCGTTTCATTTTTAAATTTTTATTGAAAGAATCCGACGAAATAAAGTTACATAGCAATCAGTGGAGGAAAAAATAATTGAAGCTCTTGTGGTTCAATCTTAAAATGCCGTTGTGACCAAATGTAACCAATCTCAAAAAGTTTTCCTGACATTTTTATTTAATCCAAGTTAAAAGTTAGATAAAGCATCGAATTATTTAAAATATTTAAAAATAACTAGCATTTCTTCCACCAATGGTAATTACTTTTTAAGAATTCATCTCTATGGTGCTTTCAAGGGATACTTACCTCCCCATGAATCTCCAAATTCTTAACCAACATTTTTTATGTTTCCGAAGTTGTGATTTAAATACATTTAAACCTAGACGAAATTGGGATTGTAAAAATCTTGGGACAAGTAGTTTTACTGTTTTTTGACAATTTGTGATTGAGGACGCCACATCTCCAGGTTTCAGCAAGTTATAGCTGAGCTCTGGTTCATTCGAGGGAAGTTTCGTTTGTAAAGAAGCATAACTAAAATCAGCGCATTAATATAAAAGTAAATATTCTTGCAAAAGAAAATAAAAATATATAATCAGCAAAAGTAAAAATGACAGATCAGTAAAAGTGACATTCGGTGCTCACTAAGTGCTACTTGTGAATCTAGATAATACAAAGCACAGAGCGCATTTAAAGGCCAAATTTCTCCTTTAAATGAACTTTTGTATAAAAAATGTACATATATTGACTACGTGCTTTACTTGCCCTAACTCTTTGTTAGTAAAATTTCAAATCTAGATTTACGTAAAAACCCTATAAAATTCTCAGCAGTAAATTGCAAAATTTTGACAGCGTAAGTTTTAATTTCCTAGATTTTTTTACTCATTAAATGTCTTTTTCAGGATATGTCTGCTATGCAATCTAACGGATGTAAAGATGCAAAGGTCACTCCCGCAGGACCTGCAGAAGATTATGACGTTCCTAAAAAGTTTTCGGTAATAAAAGAAGCATTTCCTAAAAGTCTTAATCTCTTTTTCTGCAATGTGAGACCTAATTTATGATATAATGTTTGACTTTGATGAGATGAAGTCCGATTAGGGTTTCCAATCCCTCGCTGAATTCAGTCCCGCGGGATTTCGAGATTATAATCGGCCAATCCCGCGGGATCCCGGGATATTGACTTAATTCTTCTAAAATCTTAATTTTAATGTCAAATAGAAAAAGTTGTGCCTTTTAGAAAGGAACTCCGTACACCAATTATAGAGTTCTACAAAGTCAGATCCTAATTAGCAATTATCGTTTGGCATGCAAAAGTGTGCTCTAAAAAAAGCTGAACGCATATTAACGACAAAGCATTGATCGTATGAACTGAGAAAGAATTTTTCTCAAAAAAATAATGTGCTTGATGAAAACAGGTGCTGTGGCTCCACTGCAGTTGGTTTTACTGAGATAAAATAACTGTGGGCATTTATGAAAAGATCCCTATTAACTTCCTCAACTTCTGAAATTGATTTTTCTTCTCTTAAGCCTGGTTTTCGATCAAGAACTGCAAATTACGGACAAAAACGATGTCTATTGGATCCTGATGCGTGGGTTTAGCTGTATCCAATTTAATTATCACTGAGAAACTCTTGTGGCTTCATTACCGTTGGTCATTGCATCAGTACATTTGATCCATTACAGCAAGGGATGAGTGCTGCAGTACATTTGATCCATTACAGCAAGGGATGAGTGCTGCAGTACATTTGATCCATTACAGCAAGGGATGAGTGCTGCTTGGTTTCACCAAGTCGTAGTCTCGGTAAAAGTTTTGGATAACTTCACTAATTTTAACTTCTACTTTAAAGAGACATTCAAAAGCTTGAGAAGGTTAATTTACTGAACTGTCATGCGAGTCATCCTGAGTTTCATACAAGTTTCTGTCACCTCTTTTAGAGTCGTGCGAATACATAAATGATATCAGGCTTTTCATTGCTTTCTCCTTTGGAGAAAAATACTGTTACCTTTTTGTAAGTTTAAGGTTCTGAATGCATTCCTTAAGCTTACAGAAGTGCTCCAAAATTGCATTCAGGCTACTGCAGCGGGTTTTGTGTAATCAGTAATATTTTCCCTATTCTAAAGCGTAATTTTCTGGATTTTAAACTTAAATGATGGTTTTTAAAAAATGTTGTTAAATCAAACGCATTTTCTCAATTGCTAGACATATGAAAACTAAAACCTCGAATGAGAATATAAATTCATTCTCAGAAAAATATAATCTATTTTCATAGTGTTCTTAAGTGGTAAATCCGCAGTTCATCATATGAGAGTTTTTCTTGCTCTTCTTGCAGAAACTAAAAGGTGATTTTCTTCAGATGATGCTTCTGAAAATGGTCGTTTTAGGAGCAGCAAAAGTTGGAAAACGTTTAAATGGTAAAAAATTGCGAGATTGGAAAGCTAAATACCGTGTGGGATCCCGCGGGATTCAAGATCAGGATTTTGCGATTAAAATTCCTAATTCCGATGGACGCCGGCTGATTTTTTTTTTTTTTTTAAAAAGGTTAGAAAATCCAGATGTGGAAAATACATTTTTATATAATTAGCGCCAGCAATATTTTCAACGCTATTACAAGCGTATTTCGCATATTGAAAATTGCAAATACGCCTCAAAAATTTAGTCCAGCGTGTTTTCACGTTTTATGTTTTAAATAAAATTTTGCATCGTGGATGCAAGCTCTTCAGAAACCTGATTTTTTTTAATGCTTTCTAACTGATATTTTCGCAACTTTTTGAATAAGGCTGCTAAAAAGTCATTCAAAGATGTGTTTTTTAATTACGGCTTGTTTTATAACTATTTTATTAATCATCATGTGCGTGCTGATTCATTTAAACTGACATACATGTAAACACTTTTTAAATCGATTGAAGATAATTTCATTAAATTCCAAGTAAACTTGGAAACTTAGTTAAAATTATTGATTTTCATATCTTCCGCTTATCTTAGCTGCAAAGTTAGTTATTCTTAGTAGTAACGTCATATCTTTATTTATTTCAGTTTTTCCAAATCTTTTATGAACTAAGTAAAAGTTTGGCAGTTTTGACAGATAAAAACACATTAACGAAAAACATGGTTACTGGTTTAAGGTGTTTCACTACTTTCAACTTTAATTGCTGTCTTTTTTCTCATTTGTATCACACAATTTGAACTTCTATTGTATTTCATATTCTTTTTTTTTTTTTATTTCTTCCAGAAAATAAAATTTATTTTTTCTCTCTGACAGAATATGCTCCCCCACTGTGATATGATCCAAAAGACTCAAGCAATAAAGTCTGTTGCTAATGGTTCCTCTTGTTCCTGTATGAGCGCTTGTAATGTTATTCAGAACATAGAACTTTTTAAAATGGCTTCCAACCATCCCTTCAACCATAAATACGGTCCTACAAACTCTTCCGGAGCAGACGCTTTACAAATGTGTGCTTGTCAACGAGTGATGCTTTGGGCGGGAAGTCTGGTACCCTGTCTAGGACCTCAAAGAGCTTCACTCGACAAAGGCTGGCAGTGCAGCAAATCTCTGAAAGGAGATTCAATGAGCTGCTCAAGAACTTGGTACAACCACACAGTTGCAGTGTGCAACGAACCTCACAAAACTGCTGAACTTGTTATGGTTAACGGGAAGATGAAGCACGTTATTCGTGGTTCTAGTATGGACACTTGTACAAATGATGCTAGTCATGTGCCAACCATGGGACAACAAATAAGGCCACGCTCTAGTACTGTGTCGTATCCTATAACCTCTAATCAAAATGAGAAAGAAACGGCATCGATTAATTACGTAAATATAGAGTTTCCAAACGATGAGAATGACAGAACTGTAAAAGTTAGCGAAGATGGCTCAACTGTAAATTATGCTAACATCGAATTCGCTGAAACGTTATCATTGTATGAGAATTCAAATTTAGTGTTATCTCGGTTAGAGGATGAAAACAGACAGCAAGTATGCTCAAATAAACCACCGTTACCTCCTCGATCTCAAACTAACGGAAGCTGCAAAAGCACAGAAAATACACAATGTCAACAATGTAAGGGGACGTGCAACTGCAAGCAGCTTTGCTTTCGTAGAAGCCCAAAGAAGACATTACAACAAGTAAATGGCAGTGCCTATGAAATGATGTGCTACACAAAGAATCCAGAAGAAGATTATTTATTAATGCAGCCTATTTGCTCAAAGAACGAAAAGCACTCTCCCTCAAAACAAAATCAGACACAACTCGACTGTTTTCAAAATGATACGAATTGTTCAAATCAAACAGAGAAAAATGAAGAACCTGAAAATAGTCCAAGTCTTCCCCTTCGGCCTTTTATGCCTTATTCGTATCCTGTTACGGAAACAAATGGTACTACAAATATAACAGGAAATCCCAACGAACTTAGTCGGAAGAATCAATTGATAAACGAAGAACTTCATTTGAGATCAATGCGATCGAATTCCTTAAGCGAGCTAAAGAAAAAAGTGTTGATGAGGAAACGTTCAAGCTCTGTTGATGGGAAAAACAATGGTTATATTACTAACGATTCAGGTGCAGAGGTAGAATCATTACCAGCTTCCCCTGTATGCAGCCCTAGGCACCCAGTACACCGAAAAAATTCGCTATTCTCGAAATTAAATCTTCGATCCAAAGAAAAATCCATGAGCAGCAATGAAATTGCGCCTCCTATTGTCATGCCTAATGGCACTTCCTTGATCCTCAATAACATCCACAAAAATGGTTTACATAGATCAGCAGACTGTTTAAAGTTGAATGAAGAATATGCAAATTCAGATGACGAATTGAATTCTGATAATAGTGACTTCACAATTCAAAAAGAAACAGCTTCCACGACTTGCATGAAACGTTCATCAAGTGTTCCTTGTCGAGCTGGAATCGCATCCACTGTAATTGCTTCCAGTCCTGTTAGAACTAGTGGTACAATAATGGAAATGAATGATTTAAACAAGGATTCGACTACTGATTCTTTAGCTGATGCTTCTAATGAAACGGAGGACATTACCCAAAGAAAATACAGTCTGGACAGCCACGAGCGTTCAAAACCAAGAGTTGCAAACGGCGTTCGATCTAACTGTGATAACGTGTACAGACAAGAATGCTTGGATGAGTGCGATACGCTTATGGAAATGCAAGGTAAACATTGAATTCACTACTAAAATTCACAAATAACAGTATTTTAATGTTATCTATAATACTTAGTGACGAGCAGAGAGTATATTTTTGTTATTCCTATTAGGTGTAACGATATATAGATTTTTTGAGGAATAAAAGAAAGTGCTGATGCATTAAAATAGCTGCACTGACCGTAGTCATTTTTTAATGCATTTAATTAGAAATTTTAGATAAAATGAAATTTTAAAAACCTGATATACACACTACTACATTCGGCAAATATTGGTTTAAGCCGAAGATGTATTTAGCATTTTTCTATACAAACAATATGCATTACATCAGTTTCACAGCTACGTGATATTTTAGGCTAATTAAGCTACACCCATAGAGGTAGTTTAATACTGAAAGTGGCTCACATTTGAGAAGTATGTCTGGTAATTTCTTTTGTTTGTGCGTGCTAAGAGCAATGCATGAACATGGAATCCGGTTGAGTACTATTAACTTCATTTCAAATGCAATAAATTTCTAAACTGTGCAGAGAAAAGTTCTTCGAAGTTTTAGAGTAAATTTGTTTCATTTTGTGTTTTAAGAATTACTTTTTCACGACACTTGAAATAGATTTTTTGACTAGTAACGCAATACGAAACAAATTGTAGAGTTTCGTCATTATTATGTAAAATACAGAATTTAACGCAAATTAATAACCGTAACACAGTTGCTGGTCGTAGATCCATAGATTCATCCTATTCGAAACTGTTCTATATGAGCTAAGAAATCATCCAATGCAGCTTTAAAATTTAAATTTTGAGCATATTACGGAATATACAGCTTTATACAGTGCCAATACAAATATTCAGTAAAATGGTACACTTATTCTTAAATGTTACATAAAACGATTGCTTGCTGTAGAACGCGTAATTTTAGTTTCCAAAGTTAAGTTTTTGTTTTATTTTAGAAAAATTTTAATCCGGAGTTAGTTTTTAAAATATTGCAGTAAATTAATACCGATGCTTTATAGTATTTATCATTCTGTAAATTAGTTACTTCCGTTTTGTTACATTTAATTTACTGAAATCATTGCTGCACTGATACCTAATTTTGATTTTTATGTGCACTTTAATTGTACTTAGTGAACTTTTGTTCATTATATGCTTTTTAGTTGTTCATTACACTTGCACGCATCCACCTGTTTGCCAGAAAAACTAACTGAATCTTTATAGTTTGAAGTGCAATATTTCATTCCATATTTTGTGGTTTAGTCGGAAAATGTTCCGAGTAATTCTACTAAAAACAAAGTTTCACTATCTCTATTCTCAGGATCCAGGATAGTTTTATAAAAGTTTATTTTGAAATTCTTACAACATTTTGAAAGTTAAATATCCTGCTTTATTTTTGCATCATTTTCGCAATAAAAAATTACTGTCTAAAACGATTGAAAGGCTTACTGTTGGGAATGGATTCATTTCAATACATTCGTGATGCTTGTATAAAAATTATCTTGATGTACATAATGATTTCTTAGACACTTTCAAAAGCATAAATTCTTAAAAGCATTATTTTTGCATTAAAATCTATTTAATGATTACTTTCATTTACTTTTATATTTTTTAGAACCAGAACTTAAGCCTCTAAATGTTTACCTTAATTTTTGGTAATAAATTTTCTGCGGGGTACAATGAATATTTTATGTGGAAATGAGAACTGCGTTTGACAAAAGAAAGGTTTTTCGAAGCCATTTCATTTTTTTTTAATTATAGAGTGCTTAAGAATTACTATCAGTACAGCAGCCGTGCTTCATAATCATCTTTTTATTCTTACAACTATCTTCTTTTTTTTTTTTATTATTAGAATGATATTTGAGCAGTCCAAAAAAAGTCGCCAGATAAGTATTTCCTATTAAAAGATATACAGGGCGTTACAACAACAACGTTGACTTTATTAGGAAAATAAACTCTATCGACAAGTTTTGTTTCCCAAAAGTTCTATATGTGAACTTTTCATGACGCCGCAGATATCAAGACTGAACCCTAATTATTGTTTCACTCGCTGTGCCATGTTACGATCAATGGTATCATATGCGGTTGTGATCATTTGGCGTAAAAATTGTAAACCCCGCTGCATAGGAGGTACATACACACGATTCTGGATGTATAAAGTTACGTCCGGAGAGCGAGAAGAAGATGCTCTCGGTTGAGGGATTGGAGATCTTCTGTCGGATAATGAAGACGTGCTCCATCTTAATGGAAATTGATCGACCACTAACTGGGTCATGCTACAGCGAGTGACACAATAAGTAGACTTAAAGAAAGCTTGATATTTGTCACATCGCGAAAGGTTCACATGTAGAACATTTGTGAGACAAAATTTGCTTAGTTTCTTTCTCCAGTAAAGTCAACATTGCTACTGTGTTGGTGATATGTTGTTTTAATAGGTCTTCCAAGCCCAGGAGAGAATAGTGTCACAACCAGTATGTAGCAATTAAGTGCCTTACAACTTCTTGAAATATTTAAAATGTTTACTTATTCAAGCTAAAATGTAAACATTTCTTTTTCAGCTGTTCTACGACGACATCCCAACCATTTAACAGCCAATGAAAGAGGTACTGACAGCTCAAGGAGCGCAACAAGTAGTTGCAGTTCCTCTGATATAAGTGATTACATGGAATCTTTATCCTTTATCTCAAGGAGTAGCAGCAGTAGTAGTGGTAGTACCTGCAGTACGGATTATATACGATCTGAAGAACTTTACGGGATCAGATCAATCCCCAAACCGCCACCAAAAAACAATATTTCTTACAGTAACAGCATTACTGTTCCTTCTGTACATCAGAGCCGATATTTACCAGTTGAAAGCAATGGCTTAGCACCGAATCATCGAAGCCCAGTTGAAAATGGAGATTCCTCTTCAGCTGGTACAAGTTCTAGCAGCTCTTATCAGGACTGTCGAGTTTTTCCAAGATCTGCTGAGGAAGCAAGGGTTAGGCCAAGTACTGCTGTTACATCCAACAGGTCTTCTACGTCATCAACTAGTTCTTTAAGTACATCACCCAGTGTAACTGATTATAGTTCTTCTACGTCATCATCTCCTCCTTGTCAAAATGTGTTGCAAACTAGAGGCGTATTAAAAGGCGTGAATGAGCAAAAAGTTGACGAAGCTGTTGCTTCTGACCATAAAGTGTTTACATATTCCCGTTCGAAAAACGAACCTCGAAAGTTGTAGCGCTTGAGTATTATTTAAATTTAATCTTTGAATGAACTTTCAAAGTTGTATATTTTATGCGTATATGTGATTGTAATTTAGTATTTATTATGACGCTGGTAGTTTTTGTAATATATTCAAGGAATTAATTTTTAATTCCTGATTTTCTTTTTTTATTGGTGTGAATGGTGTACATTTTTTGTGTAGAATTTTTAAACGTGTTTATATTTTGAACGTGTTTTAACGTGAACATATTTTTTACGAACAAGACGAGAATCGTTTGATTCTATTAGAAAATTTTAAAAATTTTAATACGAGTGATCTATTGTATTTTAAAAATTTTTGCTTTAATTATTTTATTCGACTTTTCTTTTTTTTTTGTGTGTGTGAGACCATTATTCTAGTTTTGTACTGGATATCAGAATAAATGTGTGGCACAAAGTTTTGAGCTCGGTTGTATTCCAGTGCAACTAATTAGAGGTTTTCTTTTTTAATCTAAGCAATGATAAGTTTATTGTGATTTATTTATGTTTTATAGATTTATTTAATTTTGTATTCTAAGTCACATTTTTGTTTTACATGCAAATAAAATTTTAAATCATCATCGCATGGTCGTAAGAAGTTTTATTATGCTTCACTCACAGATCTTCCGATACATATTAAAGGTTTTTGTAGTTCTTTATGATTAACCTTTTAATGCATTTGTGTGCAAATGAACCATTTGATTTTTGACTATGAGTAATTTTACGAATTTAAAATTTATGATATTGTCAAAAAAGTTTGCGATATGTAGTCCCAATTTTCGTTTAAAACTACAGCTTGATTTTTGATTTTACTTTGTAGAATGCTTTAATATGCACATTTGGCTTCTAAAATTGCTATAATTTTTATCAGTTCTTGTAATTTGGCTTAATGGGAAAATGATTAATCTTACGATTAATCTCAAATGGTAAAATTAAGTGGTAGACACTTTAATATTTCTAGTGAAAATTTGGAACGATTTCATTTTTGCAACTGATATAAAGTCAACGTGAACATGATGCATAGTCAAAATAAACGATCTTTATAAATCCATAATCGATTTTAAAAAAAATTCTGACGCGTAGCAAGTGCATATGTAAGAAAAGATATATACACTTGTTTCACAATAAATAATTTAAAAACTTTTATACAAATCTTTGCAATAACAATCAATTCAAGTATAAGGAAATATTACAACGGTAGTAAACACAAAATTGCAGAGATCGGCATACACGTGTTTTAGGGCAACAAAGAACGTCTTTTTTAATGCAAAAGAAGTCAACTTATGGATAAAAAGACGACTGTTGCTTTTGTCGGATATCTTTTCATCTATAAGCTCACTTATTTTGCATTTAAAAAAGTGGCTCTTCGAGACCTCGAAACACGTGTCAGAAGTGCTGTGCGAATCAACATTCTAATATTTTCGTTTACTTTTATACACAAAAGTAGTATCGCTTTATTTCTTAATGAGTGCAAGGTTAGCAAAAATTATTTTGGGTGGAAATAAGGTGCTTTTAACTTCAATTCATTTTTTAAAAATACTCTTCTAGAGTAAATTCAATTTTAATGTATGTGATCACAATAAAAAAAATTTGTAACTAAAATAAAATGTAACGACAATTTCTTATTCGGATATTTAATACGTAAATGAGATTTGTTTTAGTTACTTGCTGCAATTAAAAAAGATGTGAAAATTTATATCCATGTATGTGAAGGAATGTTAGTGTACTTGTGAATTTGGAATTTGATACACGCAAGTGTAAGATAATAATGTGCATAAAATCTGCCTTAACTATTTCTCTCAGCTTTGCTGCTGTTTCGATTACTACGAAAAAGTACAAAGCATAGATGGTTGTATGTGTTGCAAAAGAAACATTTATTAAAATGTTAGCTTGCTACAATATGTACATAGTTTACGATTTCGTAACCTAAATAATAA
The DNA here is from genome assembly GCF_026930045.1 of Uloborus diversus. Taxonomy (NCBI): domain Eukaryota; kingdom Metazoa; phylum Arthropoda; class Arachnida; order Araneae; family Uloboridae; genus Uloborus; species Uloborus diversus. Next base: position 49,479,275 of record NC_072732.1, read on the forward strand.
AGTATTGATTGAATAACTATTCAAGATTGAAAATATCATAATTATTATCAAATGAAGTTCAGAGTTTTAACTTATTTGTAAACATGAAATGTTACAAATTAATGTGCAAACTCCTAAGTAAACTTTTTCATGTGTGGATAAATATTTCTCTTACAAGTTCACTGAATTTTCAAAACAATAGTAAAGTTAAAAATGGTTTATGTCTCATATAAGCGGCAATTTTCCGATAATGGTACATCAACTCGTTTATTCAGTAAATTACCGCCCATTAGCCAGGGCTAAAGCAGAAATACAAGAAATACACCGCCAGCTATTATCACTCATCAGCCCGGCATTGGAAAGTGACTGAGCTGGAGATGGAAAAACTTCTTAAGGGGGTCCGGGACACAAAAATCCTCAAATTTTGCAATTTTTTTTTATAATTTGAAAAATTGCTCCGTTTTTTTCTGCTTAAGAGGACGTTTGAATCTTGTTTCTACCTTAAATAGAACGAAAGTTATAGTTATTTTTGTTGCATGCATCTAACGACTGTGTACATAACTTTAAAACTTTAAACGCGTTTTTCTCCATGATGCAATTTTTCCCGATTTCTTGCATTTAAACTCTTATAAGTCAGGAACCGATAGAGATAAAGTAATGAAACTTGGAGCATATCTTTTTCAAGCAATTTACTTTAATTTTTATTCGGCGAATTTGAAAAAAATGTTTATTGCAAAAATTATGATTTTTTAAAAAAAAAAAGTATCTTCGAAATTTTCGAAATTTTTCTTCAAATATTTTTTATTTTTTATTGAATCAATATTTTTAAAATCGCCGAATAAAAATTAAAGCCTAGATATTTGTGCATACTTTTTTGAAAAAAAATTGAAAATTGACCAACAATATTTTGAGTTATAGCAATTTAAAGCAACCCCATTTTTTTGGAAAAAACTAATTAAATTTAAATAAAAAAATATTTTTTTTCATATTTATGTTATGATTTTGCTTATTAAATAAATGATGAATCAGTTCAAAAAATTTCAAAACTCTAAAGTACATAATAAAAAAATTTTCAAAATGTGTCCCGGACCCCCTTAAGGAAGCCAAGAGTGCCAAACAAACTGGTAGCTATTATAGAATAGCACAGACCAGACGAGTGACCGAAACAATGGTTCGGTTCAACTCGAAGATTGAAGGCAAGGCATTACTGAATATACCATGCCTTGCCTTCAATCTTCGAGCTGAACCGAACCATTGTTTCGGTCACTCGTCTGGTCTGTGCTATTCCCTAATAACTACCAGTTTGTTTGGCACTCTTGGCTTCCTTAAGAGGTTTTTCCATCTCCAGCTCAGTCACTTTCCTATGCCGGGCTGATAAGTGCTAATAAGCACGAAACTGCAGTCCTCGGCTGGAAATGACTGAGCTGGCGGTGTATTTTATGTATCAACTCGTTTGCCTACTTGCCTTGGCGAAAATAGAAAAATCGGTTTGTAGCTGCCTCGCTTTGTTGTTTGATATTTTAACGGCTCTTTTAATGTTGAGAAAGGACTTGATACACATATTGAACGTTTCAATGGAGCATTTCAAGTTTTACTTATGTATTGGATTATTTCCACGGGAAATTTCATGATCCTTAAAAGTTGAGTTTTATTTGTCGGATTATGTTACTTTAAGTGTTAAATTTAAATATCTTAAGGATTTTTCTTAATTTTAATAGAAGATTTAATCCTCCTTTTATTCGTTTATTTTTTTATAATTCCATTATGAAAGCAAGTTTACGTATGGTACCACAAAATAGTTGTTTATGTGTACATTTGAGCAATTAAAAGTAGTGCGCCAAGTGATGTGCCTATAAAGGAAAAGCATCTCATAAACTTTGAGATATCTTTAATTTTTCAAATTTATAATTCATCCCGTATCAAGTTTTTTAACATCTAATTCTTTTTTAGTCTCATAAGATTTATATAAAGTATTATATACATACCTAGTCGGTCGCGATATGAAGATTGCTAAAATGTAAAAATACCTCAACTGTTCAAGTGTCTACAAACTGTACTAATTAAGCAAGAAACGGGTTAAACAGATCTCAACGTTTACTGAGCTAAATAAAAACACATTTGCATAAAATCTAGAAAATATAAGTCGTTCCTTTGAAATTTTAAAGTACATATTCCAGAAAAAATTAATTAAGGGATTTTCCCTCCACGGAAGCAAAAATTTTTAATGCAAGGTATATAGACATTTTATTATGTTTCACGATATGCAAAATATTCGAATTCGCTAACATAACTATTAGAAAAGTGTAATCAATTATTCTATTAATTCCAGTAGAACAATGATTAAAAGTTTTTTAAAGACATGTGCTAACAGTAGGTAGGATAACGTACGTCATCTGCACATCGAAACAAAATTATGGGTGCACATCGAAATGTCTCAAACAGGAGGTAAGATTGTGTACGTTCATCAGCACCAAGAAACAAAATTATGGGGGCATACCTCGAATTAAATCTTGATGTTTTTATCAATTCAAACCATTTCGAAATTTACAACATTTTTGAGTTGATTACAATAATGGTTTTTTGATGGCAATTTGTCTAATGAAATTATTATTAATTTTTGGGTTTGTGTGTATGCGATGAAAAACCAAGCGAAATCACAAGGTCTATAACTTAATGTAATCTACCTATAAAAATGTACCGCTTTTTATACTGGGTGTTTTCATCGAAAGGAGAGGGTTTATAGAGTTTAATTAGAGGAACAATTTTTATCATTGAAAACTGGGGCACATTCCATACTGAAATGCAAAAAATACATGACCGAAAGGTTAAGGGTCTAAATTTCAATCCGGAAGTTGTTTGGCTGTATCAGGAAAAACGTTATAAGCGCACTAACTTGCAATGAGTTGCAGACACGTGTTTCGGGGAATCAAATAATTCCTTTTCCAATGCAGAAAAGTGCGAGCTTTTGGGTTGAAAATCATCCGACATGCATTAGTTGAGGTTGATTGTGAAGAAAGCAACAGTGCATGGAAAAAAATATTTTCTTGAACCACTAATTCAAGTAAATTTCCTAACAGTCAGCTGCTATATATGTCATCAGTTTTGACCAATTACGTGTATTATAGTTTGACTTGGAAGTCAGTATGCACGCCAAGTGTGTTTCTCAAAAAGACTGATTGAAAATCGGAGCAAAGCAAGGGGGCAAAAATTGTCTTTGATTAAAAACAGTTACTGGCTAGTTATGACTAAGTCAACTCTTGTGTGAAATACATATCGTGCCTCTGTATAGCAATTTAAAGCGTATTCGAATACTCCGATCAATATCAAATTCTTATTCAATGTAAGACGGCTACATGCACAAATGTCTTTAGATACGCGATTATAAAAATGAAACATAATCCCACTATACGTTACAATAATAAGTAAGATCATTTTAAATCTATGCTCGCAAGCATAGGCGTTAAAAAAATATGCATTATAAAGTACTGTAAAGTGCAACACACTGAAATCATTTAAGGATTGAAAGCGGCTTTAATTTAGTAGTAAAATGGTCTGGGTAATGTTTTAAATGATTTTTTCGTGAAACGGTTGAATTTAAATTTTTAATTTATCTTTAACTACAATTCTTATGATTAACAACGTAAAATAATGGCAAACAGATACTTCCCTCTTAAATGAAAACATTTTTCTGAAAAAATGACAACTTATCAAACTTGTATCAGTTATAAACATATCATATTTGTCGATAGAAGAATTCATAATAAAAAGATATATATTGTGCTGGTAGCAAAAAAAAAAAAAGTTAAAACGGGTGTAAATGAAATGTATGGTGTACCTACATAAAATTTTGCACTTATAAATAAAATGTTTTTTTTTTTTTCATTCTAAGCTCAAAAATATTTTCTCCATACTATAGTAGTAGCCACACTTATGCATGTGGCACTACCATCGGAAACTGAAAATGGCGACTATGAAAGAGAAGAAATTCTGTGCGTTCTTTTACCTGTGGTTGATTTTCAATTACAAATTACATGCTAGTCCCCAATATTGACACAATGAAGGAAACAATAATGGATGAGAAACCACTGGTATCAACAGAACTGCTAACTAATACGTGGTGCTAAGAGCGCAGTAAGGTGAATTTGGGGGTTAACATACCAATACTCTTGGCATTAAAATATATTGCCAAACCTAATGTAGCAGTTTATATTTATGTGGGAACTGTTATGACCAAACTCCCCCAGAAGTTCAATTCTGGCTGCACTAGTGCAGGGGACGAAGTTGAATTTAACCTAGATCTTTTCAGAACCACAAAAGTTTCACACATAGAAGTGAATTTACGCTAAGGTTTAAAAAAAAAAAACTATGAGATAAGGATCTAGGAGCCTCCTTGGTAGTATTCTATTCTATTCTATTCAAGAGTCACAACTGACTACAACTGTATTTATGTCGAGGACTGCATACAAAGTGTCTTGCCTCCATTATTTTATATACCGATAGATGGCAGCACCATCACCGGATCGAACAGTTAATGATAATTTAGAACTAGTTCAAGAGCTAATAGCTACCTGGTACTAGCACCCCCAGAGGTATCGTTTCACTTGGAGGACATTGAGACCACGAGCATATTTAACGTCGCCCAGTCCCCTTTAATGACGACGGTGGGTCTTCGACCAGCGGGGATCGAACCCGAGCCCCTCCGGCCCCGAGTCCAATTCCCTACCGATCAGGCTACCACGGCCCCTCCTTGGTAGTAAAGACTTAGATCGCAGCTTAAGTAGCGACATGTACGCCATCTTGGGACTAAAGACCGCTTTCTTCCTATGTCTGCTATGGTGAAGTAGCACGTTTTACTTCTTGACTATTTGCTTCTTGATTGTGGATTAGCATGGAATTAATAAGAAACCACGATCAAGAAGCAAAACTCGCTATTTCACCTTTTTCACTATATTAGACGTAGGGAAAAAAGGGCTGTGGTAGCCCGATCGGTAGTGTGTCGGATTCGGGGCCGGATTGTCCTGAGTTCGAACCTCGATGGTCGAAGATTCACCGTCGTCATTAATGGGGAGTAGGCGACGTTAAATATGCTCATGGTCTCAATGTCCTCCAAGTGAAACGATACCTCTCGGGGGTGCTAGCACCAGATAGCTATCAGCTCCTGGACTAGTTCTAAATTCTCATTAACTGTTCGATCCGGTGATGGTGCTGCCATTTATCGGTATAAAAAAATAATGGAGGCAAGGCACTCAGTATGCAGTCCTCGACATAAATGCAGTTGTAGTCAGTTGTGACTCGGAATCGTAGGAAAAAAAGCGGTGTCCCAAGATGGCGGACTTGTCATTACTTCATCTTCTAAGGAAGTGCCCTGGATGCTATTTCTTCATCTTGTGTTATAAATATTTCCTGTGTGTGTCCAGAGGCAAGGCGCTTTGTACCTCGTCCTCTATGTATGTGAAGCCGTTAAGCTTCTGTACAAATTATTTAAAAAGATAAGGGTCTAAATATTTTTAAAAGTATGTATTTAGCTATTTTCTTTCTGTATCATTTTCTTTATCAGTGCAAGATTTTATAAACACCCTGCACTTTTAAACATAATTCAAACCAAATATTGTGTTTTTTTTGGGGGGGGGTGTCCCTTCATTAGAGGGGCAAAATAGCTTTACCAATATATTCTGCTCGTGACTAACACATTGTAGCTGTTTGTACAATTATAATTGAGATTATTGCATATCATTTCTACCAAAAGATCATATCATTTTTTACAAAAATTGTGATAAACAAGCGACTACATAACATTTATGCTTTTATATAACGTATTTTAGAATATAAAATCTAATTATGGTAAATTATGAAAAAATATATTATGATTAAAAGAATACATAAACTGAAATTGATATTTATACATTTTACGGGTGCACGTCAATAATTATTGTAATCAAAATTTGTGTAATAGTATATTGGAACTGATATTGCCTTAGTATGTGTATTGCATCTGCAAAGATAATCACGTATAATAAATTTGTAGTGTTGTTAAATTTTTGAAATTTAAAATGTAGATATGATTGATGCAAATTTTAGGAAATACAAGCACAAATTTCTCAGCAAAATTTGATCCAGTATGTGTATGAAATAACGTTAAGTTTTATTGTACAAGTATTGCTAAACATGTTATACTACATTGTTCATACTGATGTAAGTAGGCGAGATTGTTAGAAATTGAGTTTAAAAGTTGTTTAAATATGCATGGTCTAAAAGGACAAAGCTGATGAGTATAAAAATTATTGTCTTGTGCATTTCTGTGTTTTGCTAAATATTCAACGAAAAAGCATTTTTTTTCCTCATACCAACATGCGATGTAATTCCGTTACTTTTGATCTAAATATCCAGAAAAAATTTGTATATAAATTTAAGTAATAAAAACAATGGAAAACGATGTGAGTATTGATTCGTAAAACATTTTATTTATTTTTAATTAAAGCAATGTTTATTGAAAACTAAGAAAGTAACATATGATATTAAAGTTTTTAAAGTTCTCTACCATAAAGCACTAAATGCCTGATCTGTCAAAAATTTGAAGCAGGTTTAAAAAATTCTTCAAAAACATTCATGCAGCACTGACTGTGTTGATTAAATAAAGCAAACAGCTATTACAAGGTTTCGACGGAAATATTTTTCATCACTTCAAAATATTGCAATAAAATGCTACAAATTTTAAGGGAACCAGAGGATAACAGAAGAAACACGATATTTAAAACAAAACGAAAACTTAAAAGTAAGATGAAACCAGTTACCAAAATAAAGGAAGAAAATCAACATAATTACAAGATATTTTGGTTAAAAAAAATTATAACCCATTAGAAGAAAGTTAAGAGATAAAAAAAAAAGAATTTTGTTGTGTTCACTCTTTACTGGTACTTCAAATTTCAAATGTTAACATATTTGCTTTCAACTTACAAGCTCTCTTTCTATCGTTTGTACACTCGATGGGCGCCAGTCGCATTTTTCAATCCAATGCAGACCAAATTTATTTTTGCTTTGTTTTTCCGTTTACTTATTTAGTTTTTTAGGAAAAAAAATCAAAACAGGCATGCAATCAAAAAGAATTTCGAAGTTGTTAGATTTAAATTAGTTTTAGATCCTGCGACGTGATGAATTAAGATAAACTAAGATAATGATTCTTATTTAAGGTAGGCGAACACCCTAAGCATTGTTTTCTTCAGTATTCATTGTACCTTTCCAAAAATAGACCTTAAATATGACATAAATAACATATTTTTACTGTTAAATTGTTTTAAAAAAATTTAAGTTTTTTTTTCTTTTTTCTTTTTTTTTTCTAATGCATTTTTTTTCTTCAAAAAAATACAGTTTCAATAACACTTCCAACATGTTCCCTTTTCCATAATTTATAAAACCTTTTGTGTCTTACTCTTTGTTAGATGCAAGAAAATGATATGCTCCTCCAAACTCGAAATGAGTTTCTAAAAACGTGTTTTGTAACTAATTTCGAAAAAATTTCTCTCGAAATACGAGAGTTTTGCCCCCTGCCTTTAATTGACCATTATTTGAAAACAACATGTTGCATGTACGTTAGCTTTTTGGAGGTGTATATCACAGAAATAAAGTCAGTTATCACTTTTGAAAAGTTTCGAAAGGATAAAGTTTTTTTGCTAGAGCTGTTGCCGTAAATAAAAACTTTGAAAATGTGGTTATGAGAAAAGCAAAAAAGAAAACAAATTCCAATTCAGAGCAACGCATTTCAGCTCATTAAATGCTTCATAGTTCTCTCAATAATTTGACGCTTAAGATATTTTTGCGGATTTAAAAAGAAGAATATTGGGGCTCTCTAAATTTTTCAAACTCTCAACATCGATTTTTTTTTTCAAAAATTAGTGTTCGCCTACCTGAACTTCATTTACAGTAGTCCTTTCAAGGTTTAAGAAGAACCAGAATTGAATTTGCAATTATCCTCAAAAATTGCACATGAAACTAGTTTTATGTACAATTACTTATAAATAACTTAAAAAATCCAAAACTAATTTTTAAAAAATAACAGCTGAACTTTGAAACAACAGAATTTTTATTTTTTTTTAAACTAAGCACTTTTCAAATGCACCCAAAATACCTTTTCTGGGTCAGAAAGGACAACATTTAAGCATTCCTGTTATTTTCAATTGTTCCAAGAAAAAAACTCCACAAACGAAGAAAAGTGCGGCTCAAGTCAGAGAAAGAATTTCTTATCATTATCTAACTTTCTGTCATAAATTTGAATGTTGAAACATGCATATTTTTCTGGGAAAGTTATGTTTAAAATGATTTGAGCCGCACTTTTCTTCGTTTGTGGAGTCATTTTCTTGGAATAATTGAAAATTACAGGAATACTTAAATATTACCCTTTCTGACTCAGAAAAGTTTTTTTGTCCTTTTGAGTGCATTATGAAAAGTGCATAGTGTTTTTCAAAAAAATCTGCTTTTTTATTCTTTTTAGTGTAAATGTATTTCAGAAATAGAATAATGTTACTATCACAAAATTTCACCTCTTTTTTTTCATATAACTGCTTTATACTAAAAGGGGAAAAAACTATATACATGTCTAAAACTTAACGCATTTGGCACTAAAGCCTTGTTCCCCTCTATGATTCGTTTCTGTGCTAATTTAATTGGAACCATTTAAATATTAAAGGTTTACAAAACTAATTTATATTTCACAACACACAAGTTACTCGTGATAAAGATCCTAATACGTGTCTTTATTTAGCCACATTTTCGATTATTGGCATAGATGAGGATAAAAACCTTAAGAAAGCATGAGATAGTGGATAAATTTCATGCTTGCTCCAGAGAAGTCTTGATTGAAAACTTTTATATAAATTAGTATGAATATTGCGGTTGTAAGGCAACGAAATTAGTAACAATGTTTTATATTTAAACATTTAATGGAGAAATTACATGAAACTTGCTGTTTTCCATCCTAACCAAAATAATTATTTTATTTTAGAATTGATTTTTTAAGCGAAATGTTGTACCTTAAAATTAAGCAAATCATTTAGTGAAATCCAGAAGTCTCTAAGTGGTCTAGTTGCTGAGATATAAGCAAAAGCAGGCTTCGGATTTTCCTTGACAATCAGGCCAGTAAAATAAAAGTGCTTAAAAATCTTTTTAGCAGAGACTATTGAAAAATCAAGCAGTTTGAAAAATCAAAAATGAACGAAACTAGGCTGATTCTAAAGAATGTAAAATGTATTGAAAAATCAAGATCTAGAAGAAAAGAACATGTTTGCATAATTTTTGCAGAATGGAAGTCAAAGATAGAACTCCCACAAAACCAACTATGTTATGCTGTTAAAGTAATTTATATGCTGTTTTTGCTCTCGGACGAAATTGGAGGGGGGGGGGTAAGGTGCGAAACGCACCAGAACCCTTGCCTGTCCTAGCGTATTTTTTTGTTATATACTATAATTATTACCATAAACCTTCTCCTTTATCATATTTTTTTTAACTGCTGGTTTTGCCACCGGTTCGTCTAGCAGGTATGCTTAGGGGAAAGTGTTGTATCTTGGGACACTTTTCGTATTTTAATTTTTAACTTCAATTATTTGAATCAAATTTAAAATCTAAAAGTCACATTAAAATACATAACATACTTATATGTCGTGTTTTTTTTAAATTCAGATCTTTTGAAAATAAAATGTTGCCAGCCATTTTTATAAAGTTAAAGTTCCAAGCTGTCCCAAGGTACAGCATCCTATTGTAAATTGGGATTCATCTCATCGTACTATGAGAAAGTCGCCATGATTCAGAACACAGCCATATACTTGAACCAATTTTGCACCAGAGAACAAAAAAAAATATATTTTTTTTTATGGTAGTGAATTAAAACATGAATATTTAATAATGAATTATATGAATAATGAATTATGAATTATTATTTAACATTAAAAGAGTGTTTAAAAGACTACATAAGATTAGAACGTTGTTCCATGTTCCTAAACATATCTTTATTCTTAAGAACCATGCATAGGTTGCACATTGAAGCGTGTCCTAAGGCACAAAATGTTTGGCTGTCCCAAGCTACAATCACCACGTGGTTTAAGAAAAACCAGCATGATAGTCAATCTAGATGCACTTTCATTATTTTCTCATGAGCAAATTATTAAAAATACTTCTCTTTTGTATCAAAATAAAATTCAGTTCATAAAATTTACAAATACTAAGACCGAAAATGAAATAAAAATAAAGGAAATATTTACTTTTGGAGTCATGAAATTTTCTTTCTCTCACAAAATCGCCAATTCTACTCATTTGATGCTGATTTTTACTATGGCATCATTTAGTGGTGAAGGTTACTACTAGCAATTATAAAAACATGGTTACTAGAAATAGATTCTTAGAAATTAGCAGTGTCCCAAGGTACAACACTCTCCCCTATTCAAGCGATTTTTTAGAGTTTGTTTAGTTTGAGAAACCACACTGACATTTTTTCTTTTAATAAAAAAAGCTGTTCAGGCGATTTTAATTAAACCTTCAAAAAAAAAAGGCATTTTTTTTCAACAAGTGAGAATATAACCTAGAATTAAAAACCTTTGAGAAATTAAGCAATTTATGAGTAACATGCAATTCTTCTATAAAGATTTTATTGAATTTACTATCCTATTCTTCTATAACAAATTCCTTCTTGTCTGCTTCCTTCCTGTAACAAATTAATAACTTGATTATTACCCTTCTATCAGATCTATATTCTTTCGTAATAGAGTAGAGACAACAATAGACTTACCCACGGGGGTTCAGCAAGGCTTAGTTCCAGTTCTAAGTAACAAAATCGACTTTGGAACCGTGATCTTTTAATACCCTAATAATTCCTGTATTCTTCTCGAGTAGTTAAATACACTATATGACCAAAAGTATTTGGACAGTTTCAAAAATTCACATTTTGCTGGGTTTCTAGAGTTAAACCTATTTTTGAAATTTATACCTTAATCCCAGCTATTTACGATAAAGGATGATCAAAATCCTTAATTTGTTTCTGCTCCCCTAAATGCATGGGTAATTTAATTTGATTGGAAAATGATAGCTGAAGCATATTATGTATGTGACAAAAATTACAGAACAATTGGTCTCTTATTTCTCGAGAAATCGGTAAAAATGTGAATATTTGAAAGTGTCCTAATACTTTTAGTTATATGGTGTATCTATTTCCAAAGGAAAATGGACTTGACTGATGAAAAAAGATGTGTTAGTTATCATGAAAATGACATCAAAGCGCTCTCACTTTATTAGGCTTTATATTTCTGGAAATTCAAATATATAAATTATTATCAACTAATGAAGGCCAGAACCATTTCACTAATCCAAAGGTCTTCAATCTGGGGCCCCCTGAAATTTAGGGTTCCTTGGAATTTCGACAGGAGTTCCACAAATAATGATATATGAATAACCAAGCATCAAATATTTTTTGTAAAATTTTAACTTTTATAAAAGGTCGAATTCTTAAAGATGATTAGCTCAAAAAAAATATATTACTGAATGAGCAGTTTATTTTTTTAATTAATTTCTTTTAAATTCATTATTTATAAAATACATTTCAAAAAGAAAAAACACATTAATTACGTCAGCATTCATTAGCTTACTAAACTGTTTAATAAAATAAAGGAACACTATTAATTTTGTAAATTTGAGTTGGGAAAAGCTTTAGACAACATTTTTTTCTGCTCTTGAATCTAAGAGTTTCTTCAAGAGAACAGTAAATTCAAAGGGTCCCGCGAAAGATGAAAGGTCGAACACCAAAACCTATACACAAATCAAAGTGAATGATAAAAAGGTTTATTTGAAACTTTAAGTGACTGTTGCACCGATCTTTAAAACAAAAACTCAAATCAATCATTTTTGCAATGTTTCTCATTAGTCATTGCATCCAACCTTGATTCATAATCTGTAACGATAGCTAAATGCTATTTAAAAAATCTCACGAAAACAATAGTCTGAAAACAACAAGAGAGTTTACGGCGTTAAATGTCATTATATTGCCAGTAAGAAAATATGCCCTGCTGAAAAATTAAACCCATGATGTTCCAATGCTAAAATGATGCTGAGCTACCATCAATTCGAAAATGACTTAAAAGTGAAAAAAATATTGATTTCACGTCAAGAATTATTTAATAGAACGAATATTAATAATAAACTCTTCGATTTTAGGCTTCTCCATGAGCTTTACCTACTCCCAAAGTTTGCCGTTTCTAAAACAATCTATTTGCTTAGTATACTTTTAATTAATTTTTTATTGGTATTTTAATCATTTACTTGTGTATTTATTTGTTTATCGATTTATTTGTTTTTGTAATAATTATTTGTTATATAGTTTTAATGTAGTTTATCCTTAACAATTTTTGCTCTACTCACTAATTTGACACTAATGTAAGGAATCAGACTTTAATACAACTAAAAAAAAGTCGCTAAATGTCTTTTGTTTTTCTTAATGGTATTTTTTTAAAATTATTATTATTATTATTATTATTATTAAAGGCTCTTTTCTAAAATGTGTTCAGAAAAAAGACGGTTCTTTCACTTAAACAAATAACACCAACAACACGAAAACGTAATTGTTTTATTTGAAATTTTCTTAAGTTTGAACAAGTCAAATTATTCTACTTGATTAGCAAAGCTTAATGTTGTAGACGACAATGAACCTAGTATTAAAATAATGGCAATTTCTAAAACATGAAGAAAAGCTAGTTTGCATTTTTTCCCCAATATCTATTTTCTGCAGGTGGCAACGAGTCTGGCCTTAAAAATAATTCCAATTTCAAAAGCGCAAAGAAAAAATATTTCACTCTATTTCCAATATTTATTTGCTGCAGACGGCAACGAGACGGCTCTTAAAATGAAGGCAATTTTTTTTGCTTATGCTTTGTAATATTTTTGTTGGATATCGCAACAGTGCGTTTTAGTAGAGAAATAATTTTTAAAATTTCTTTGTTTAATTGTTTGCTTAATATATTGTATAATATGATTCAATATGTACCATTCATCACCGTTGATGACATCGCTAAAGTAGTTGCTCTAAAATTGCGATGCCTATTTCCATGGTGATGAATAAAAAGTTAGTTTGGGGGGGGTGTAGTTTGGGGGGTTAGTTTTGGGGGGAGTATCAATTTTATTGATACTATTAGATTTACTGATAACTGTGCTTGCATCTTGAGAATTATTGATTGCTGTGCTTGCATCTGTTTTAGTTTTCAGACGAAGTAATTTGCTTTTAATACTATCAGTATCAATTGGATGAGCACAAAAACTTCTTTTCTTTCCAACATTTTTATGGTCAATTTTCTTTTTCTGAAGAACGTTACCCCTGCTAATGACTGAAACTATTAATCCAAAGCAACTACCATTTCCTCTACACACTTTCTGAGACTTAATGTTAGTTTTTAAGTGCTCTTCTGCTGCCTTTGCTATCTTTGAATCTTCGAAGTTCTTATCGAACGAATCTTCTTGGAAAATTTGCAATTCAGATTTTTTGCCAAGGCTTGAAGACCCAAATGATTTTCTCTACTTTCTCCGTTCCAATTTAATGGCGATAAGGTTCTCTCCCCCCTCTGTTTCTCTTTACATTCATTGTTTGACTTGATTCCCTCGTGCCTTTGTCAATTGGAGAGTCATCAGATTTTCTATTCACTGAAAGGCTTTTGTTTTTAGACTGTTTAGACGTTATTTGTTCATTAAGCTCATTCTTTCCGTCGCTAAAAGACGTTTTCGGAAGGTGCAATTTATGTCGCGATGGAGGTTTATGAATGTCGTGCCTTTTCTCATTGTTGAAATAAGCCCACAGCCAAATATATATACTCATATAATTTAAGAGATATGCATTTCCATTTTTCTCATTCGTATAAGAAATATTTTTTTGACATCCGAAATTATACTTTACGCTCCCAGCTTTAGCGAGAGTCGGTTTATTAGTACCGTTTCTAAATTTTATCTTTATATTTCTATTCTTCCTCGAATGCGGATCAATTTCCTCATTTACTTCATGTGTTTTCCTGTTATTATCTTTTCCAAAATTTGTATTTCTTGTTGGCATGTTGTTTCTTTTTATTTAAAAATAAACCAGGACAGTTGCTATTTCTTTCTTTATAGTGCAATTTCGTACGTATATTCCGCCTAGTATTTCTTCCATTCAAATCACTTACACTCATTGCCCATTCAATTAGAAACCAAGATTAATACTTTATTAAACCACTTTTTGCACGGATAACTGCTCTGAGTCGTTTGGGCATCGAGTATATAAGTTTCTGGAGTGCATTTATATCCAAAGTATACCATGCATTGGTTATGCAGCATTTTAGATCTTGTAAATTAAATGAAAGAGTAGAGTGCTATCAGATGCGTCTTTCCATCAAAACCCACACATTTTCTATGGGGTTAAGAACCGAGCTATATGGTATAGTCAGAGAAGGTGTTGGAACTCAGACTGAACGAACCAATTTTCAACACTTCTGTCACAATGTATAGTTGCATTATCGTTCATGAAGTATCCGTCGCCATCGGGATAAAAATGCAACATTGCAGGGTGCAATTAATCTAGTACAGTAGAACCCGCTGAATGGAATAACCATTTTTCCACAAAAAAATATTCTAATAAACGGGATATTCCATTAACCAGGATCAAAACAACATATTACATTGGTTTGGTACATTGAAAATGTATTATATTAAACGGGATATTCTTTTAACCGATATTCTAATAAGCGGGCTCGACTGTATATCTAGTATTAATCCAGTATATCTAGATATAGCATGGCTGTTAGTTTACCCTCGAAGAATACCAGGGCACCACTTACATGCCAGCAGAACATGCTCCATATCATGATACTTCCTCCAGACCCTTGCATAGCGCGAGTAAGGCAAGAAATTTCTCTTTAAGGTTTCTAATTCATTGGCCAGTGAGTGTACATTTACACTGGTCTTATATCATTTTCTAATTCCGTTTCCGTATTGCCTCTGCTTCCATCAGAATTATTTTTCAAACACGATGCTCAGTTTCTTCTATTCTCTCCTCTTTCGGTTCTTCACATTTTACAGTATTTTTTTTTTTTTTTGAATGTATCGAATGACTTTGATTTCACATGCTTGGCATTACATTTAACAGTAGGTTCTGTAAAACAGGTTAAAACCATGGCTATAGAAGCAAGGGGAAAATGACTAATTCCAACTCCGACTCCTACTCAATTCAGTCCAACTCTGAAGCCCTAACACTGTTACAGACTCAATGGTAAAATGATCGATTCAGGCTTCGACTCTTGGAATTTTAAAGCCTTTGACTCCCTACGTGGACTCCAAAACTTTTACCTCAAAATTAGTTTGACTCCTTGACTCCTACTTCGCATTATGCGGATACTTTGTCATGATGTTGTAAAATTTTCCTTCACTAATTCTTATCAATGAAAATGGGAATAATTTTGTGTTAGATTTCATAATACGAATGGCTTTCGGAAAGTAAGTTCTGTTTTGAAATAACAAAAGAACAAGTGTAGATACAGTAAAGAAATTTTATGCACACAAATCAACCTCCTTTACGCTATTTTTCGACTTAGCTCCCGTGATTTTAAAGGCATTTCTCACAGCGTATTACAAGATTTTGTATACCCTCTTCGCCGAATGTTGCCTCCTGGAGGTAACATGTTATTTTAGCTTAGCACCTATGATCGCCAAGAAAAGCTTCAGATGCTGAAACAAATAAAAGTCGCAAGGAAACGAGGTCAGTGGCTGTATGGAAAATGGTCGAAAACGTCCCAGCCAAGCGACTCCTACAGGGCTTTGGCTGGGACGTTTTGGAACATCCTCTGTCCAACCTGACCTCGAACCTAACGACTTTCAATTGAGCAGAAAGTTGCCACCCTTAAGCCAGTGCTAAAGCAAAACCACATAATATTGACCGACAGCCCGATTATGCCAGCCAATGACTGCAGTTCAGTCAGCGGCAGAACAGCGGTGACGAGCTGAAAGCACGTGTTACCTCTCTCTCATGGTTGACTATACATGCCACGCTATAACAAACGACTGGAAAATCACAGAAGCTACATCGAAAGATCGTATAAGGGTGGTGTATTTGTGTGCGAGGAATTTCTTTGCAGTATCTGTGCTTGTTCTTTCTTTTATTTCAAAACGGAACTTACTTTCCAAAAGTCCCACTTAGTATTATTCAAATAAAAAACGACTTTAGAATTAAATGATAAACTTGTTTAAATAGTTTGTATATCTTACCCAATTCAATTTATGATGATTTTCCCACAAATGGTATAATATTCCTTAAACTAGAATGCGCAGTTTTAATGCATTGTTTATAGCTAAATGGTGAATTTCTTATATCTTCCAGTTTAGAATACGCAGACATATTTTCAAGAATTTAACGGTTTAAGTATTTCTGGAAAGATGGTTTCATGTTTTCAAATGGAAAAATGGTTTATTATTATTAGTTGATAATTTAAATGTGTTTTGCAAAAGAAGAATTTTATTTCATCAGCCTTAAATGTTTTAATTTTCGTCTAAGAATTTTCATTTTTGTGTAATAAAACTTGGAGAAATTTAATTCATGTGTCATAAAAGTTATTTTTTCGTAAGCTCTTGACATTGACCTGTATTTCAGAAGGATTTTTTTTTTTCAAATCACTAAGATTAGAAACCTTAATTATAGTTTCAAGATGCATGGATTTTGACATTAAAAGGTTTTTTGAGTTCATTATAAATGAATTTTTATTTTTATCAGTTACATTTCCAAATGAATATAAAACACTCATTCCTATTTAGTTTCTTCCATGCTCTGGGCGAAAAAAACCTAATGTTGGTTTTTCCTAAACTGCTTCGATATCTTTCGAATTCGAAATTCTTTTCGAATTTCAAGCTTCTAGCGAAAGAGAAATGATTTCCATCAGTCTTACCATCTGCTCTCTTCGGAACAAGTTTATTTAAATGAGGCAGAATACCTCCATTCATGTTTCTATGGCTTTTGAAGAAAACTTTCCACTTTGGAATCGGGTACCAGGTGTTTAGATATCTAACTAAAGTATTTTCTCTGAGTATTTCTCTACGTTGTGTTTGTTTTGAAGACAATAACAAACAGATCCTGAATGAATTGCAGTGAAGTGTGTCCACTGGCGTCGCAGTGGATTCATACGTCAGAAGTACAGTTTTCCCTACTTTTCGACGACATTTAAAATTTCCTCGCCCTTAAATATATCAAATTTAAGGTTGAAACTGAAAAAACAGGGGAGGGAAATTTTAAATGTCGACAAAAAGTAGGGGACACCAAAAGTACTATACTTGGCAACCCCTAAAAGCGAAAGGTATCTCAATTATTTGCTTATTTAAATAAATTAAAACATAATTTATAACTTATTTATTCTAATATCTAACTATCTACTTGATGTGAAATACGTGCATGAGCTTTAAAACGGAAAGATATAGCATTTAAAGAAAATAAGATTTCCATAGTTATCCATGTTTGGAAAGGACACAAAAAACCAGTATGAGAAGGCATGAGTACAGTAGAACCCTTAATCCGAAACAATAGGGGATTCCGGTCGTCCGTATTAATGAAAGTCCGTATTAAACAAAATAACTTTGAACCAAGGTACATAAACAAACTACTGTATACAGTAAAACTTGTATTTTGAATTGAAAGGGAATGAAATACAAATCTCCCAGAGATAAAATTAAGCATGGTATGTTACATGCATTACATAACGCAGACCTACAAAAATACTTTTTTTTTTTTGATACCTCGACTTTTTTATGTCCGGAGTCAGCAAAGTTCGGTTTACTACGGTTCTGATTGATGAGGGTTTAATGTATTTAATGCTGTAGAGTTTCGAAAACTCGGAACTCGATAACCCGGTGGCAGTCCAGATTCCTCAATAACTACCCTAAACTACTACCAAATAAAACAAAGACTTTTTATTGGTACTCATATATCCATATAGCAGAACACACCGAAATGACTACTCCATTAGGTATGTGGACAATATATAACACCTGTAAGAGCCATTTTCTTATCCTAGGTTCTTAAATTTCGAATTTGTTCGTTAAAAAATGTGTTAGGTTGCCAGTATTAATGGGTGTGATGTTATACGAATTCTAAAGGGTGTAGCATTATTTTTTTAAATGCTCAAATTTTTGGAGGAACCTTGCGCTATGGTATCAGTAGAATTCAAAGTGCATGCGTAAAGATTAGAATTGGCGCAGAGCAGGTAAACTCTTATTAGCTCAACGAAAACTGTCCTTGGTGGTCGAGCGGTAAAAAGCGGCTTTTTCTGTGAGGCTCGCTTCGCCTGTTCGGACCGCACTCAGGTCATTTCCCCTCTTAGTGCAATAAACATGTCATGTTTGTGCATTGAAGTAAATAAATAATTGGTGTACATTGGTTGTTGAAAAAGCATGAACTTGCTAAATCGTTCAAGAAAGTCAGATGAAAGTTTAATTTTTGCTAAAGTGTAACCTTTCAAGCAATTTTTCTGTAAGCGAACAGAAAATACTGGTGAAACCTTGCACAGAAATGAGTGAGATGTTACACTAGTTGCATTACCATGGTGTAACCTTCCCCAAGTGATGTGTAACCTTACACCAGATACATCAGTTAAGTTACTCCAGAGCAGTGGAGGCAGCTAAGCAGGAAACGATTTTGTGGAGTAAGGTTGCACAAAAGTTTTTAGTGTACAGCGCACCATGTGTTCTACGTAAGTTCGAATAATATAAAATTAAGACCTGAATTTGAACACAACGCTGTCTCTTTTGGCTCAGGAACAGAAGGTAAAACTTGCGAATGGAAATTGATGATGGATAGCCTTGAAGAGGGAACATCATTTTCATCATTTGTAATTGGCAGAATTAGAAGCGCGTTCTCGCTGATCCTATCGATTACAAAATAATAGCAAATGATACAAATAATGTCTCCACTTCAAGGTCATCCGCCATCTCTCCGCAGTCAAGCTTTATAGTCTTCTTGTCCTGACGTTACATTGTGAATCGAAAGTTATTAAGTGGAGCTCTTATTTGTATATCGCACATAAACTACCAGTAGTTTGTTTATTTTGCCATATTTAAGTATTTAAGACACAAATACAGGGGCACATCACTTAGAAGTCCTCCTTACTGGCAATTATCCTTAGAACTACGAACTTGAATTGTTTTCAAGATTTAAATCTCTCAACTCCCTCTCTTTCTTTCTCCCATAAAAGGACACAACAGTAACGGCAGTAAATTTGACTTAAAGTTCACATTGTTTGTATAAGAAAAGAGAGCTTCATCTGAACTCGATACGCGTGTCTGTAATCCTCATTTCTACTTGTATCTCTTACTTTGACTTCAATTTTGAATATTTTGCTAATTTCGCTAGCACATATTTGTTCAAGATATATGCTTACACTTCTACGAAGCATTATTAATAAAGTTTGTCTCGACTGAGCTCTTTTTTTCTGCTGTATATTCTAATTCTAAACATTCCTTCCGTATGTTTAGCTCTTCATAATCTTTGTGATTAAAATGTAATAATTTAAGGCGATCATTCTGATATTTGCAACAGAGTAACTTTTCTCGAGAAATTCAGTTAAATTATTCGTGCAAGGAGTGTATAAGTTCATAAATGTATACGTCATCCTTTACTTTACTAGCTCTATCATATGTGTTATACGCAGAACAGCTAAGTAAATATTTGAGCTCTGCACGCAGTTTTCGAGACCTGCTTTATGAACAAGTATCTTCGCTCAAAAAGCTAATAAAATGGTAGAGAGGTGTGGGGGTGTAGCTCAGTGGTAGAGCGTTCGCTTTGCATGTGAAAGGCCCGGGGTTCGATCCCCCGCACCTCCATTATTTTCCACTTGATAGAAGTAAAGTGGCAATTAAACTTTTATATCCTCTCAAGTTTTTTTTTTTTTCTTGGTTAATTTTTACATGTGTTACCACTTCATGTGAGACAAAGTAAAAACTAATTAAATCGAAGATAAGCGGCCTTTCAGGTTGTTTAAATTGCCTTTAGAGTTTTAAATTACTATGCAAAATAAGGTTGAAAGAAAAAATGAGGATACCAAACTTTTCTGTAGTTACACATTCTAACGTTGTGATGATGTACCTTGATAATTGGTTGAACCAATGTAGCAAACTTTGCATTATTAAGATACATTCCAGACATAATTATACTTTATTCAGTAAGCTACCGCCCATTAGCCAGGGCTAAGGCAGAAATACATGAAATACAAAAATGTATTTCATGTATGATTATACTTTATCGAAAAAGAATAGAAGAGTAAAAACGATTTGTTGTAATTAACTCTTATTTAATTCATTTATGAAAGAAAAAAATCTAGAAGTTACATACCTTCTAAAAATTTCCCTATGTAGCATAATTTTTATTACACCATATATGAAGTTCTTTATTTTTTAGCATCAGTAAATGTCGAGATGATTTGAGATGAATTAACTTCTATATCTCAACATTGATTACTTGATTATGAATATACTTTTGCTCGATAAATGTTTGGTGTCGGCTATTAGTTATTGAAATGTGATTCTAAGGTTGTACCCGAGCATAAAACATTAATTATTATTAAAGTCGATTGTTTCGCTTTGCCAGCTAAAGAAAGGGAAACATTATTAGATAAAGCGTATATTATTCGTTTATCATTGTATTTAGTAATGCTGCTACGCTTAATAAACGTTTAATTAATTATTTATGTACGATTTATTTGCTCTAGTTATTGTTAAAAAAATAGTACAACAGCAAAATGTTTAAAAAAAAGTTTTGCTTTTAAGTTTCCCTAATTACAATATCGTATTACATTCTCTGAATTGTGTTTCCTATTTTTATGCTTATTATGCCTATTTTAATGCCTATTCTCATTAAACTTGTTTTTGTTATCAGAAAACCTCCATACTTTAATGTAAGAAAATCTCTGCGATAAGGTAGCTAATTGTAAACCTTGAAGCGAAAATAATTAACTAGTTGTCTACTGCCTGTCTAGTTTTGTCTGATGTGACTAATCAGACACTTGGATGGAACACATACAAAAAATTCTAAATATTTTTTAGAGGTTTTATTTTGGGGCAATTATTTTCCTGATATTCCTTCTTCAATGCTTAACCGATACGACTCATTCAAATAAATATAACTTCTGTTTTTAGAGTAATGTTTATGGCGGTAATTTTCAATGAATAAACAGAGTGGTTTTATTATACAGAAGTTGTTACACTGTGATTTCTAAAAACCTTGCGACTAATGGGACACATTTCAGAGAACATGCGCTTCAGATTGCCATAATTTGGTTGAAGTAAAAAATATTTTGTTTTTGTCGCGACTTAAGAACTGATTTCAAATATGATTTTGAGGGTGAAAGTACATACTTTTGCTTTGATCATTCAAATTGCATTTGTTCGTCCTTTCTGTTGAAATATCTACAAAAAACGTAAATAAAAGGAGATATTTGTATGAATAAATATGCTGAAACGTCGAAATATATTCAGGGCCCGACTACCAATAAATGAGGCCCTAGCTCCACAATAGTTTGGAGACCCCTGAAGACTCTATGGCGGAATGCAGTAGCTGATTCACAAGTTTGAGGCTCGTCGGAATACATTTTTGAGTGCCTCTTTGTCAACCACAGAACTATGTAAATCATCTATCATGTGCATTTATTAATCCCCTTCGGGACCTCTCATAATTTTAACAGTGTAAATTCACTACTGGCAGAATGAATAAAAGTTCTCCTTCAAAGAAAAAATTTTTTCCTATTAACAATTCATAACTTTTTTATTAGTATTTTAAAAATACATATATTTTTTGTATAGTTGTAATGCAATTCATAACTCTTCACGTAATTTGGGGCACCTTCCGAGATGGGGGCCCCAGGTCATGCCTAGTGCGGTAATCAGGCCCCGACTATATTGTGAACTATCTCAGTGCTTAAAAAAGAGCACCAAAACTCAAATATATCGTTTTTGAATCATGTAAAAACGAATAAGAATGTAAAACAGTTCGAAGCAGTCACTTGAAGAAATCACGACTGGACTTATCTACACTCTCTACTGCCAAATAATACTGTCAACATTTTATCAGTACCAAAATTTACTCAATGGCAATTAAACTATGAGAAACACCCAGAAACTGAAGCATTGGGGTTAAGTTTTGGGGTTTGGGGTTTATTTCATTGGGGCTCTAACTGCATTTTTATCCCTTAAAGCACTTTACACACCCAAATTAACAGATCGTAATAGTTACGTCGTTAGCTCGAGCAGCTTCGTATTTCAAGTCAGTTCGAAGCAGTCAACAAAAGAAAACTTTTACCTGCACCTACCCACACAGTCTGTCCCCAAATAATACTGCCAACATTTTTTCTTTACTAAACGATTTCTCAACGACGATTTAATCCCAAAAACTAAAGATTTGCCGTGCTTATTCTATTGGGGGTTCTAACTGCCTTTTTATTCCTGAAAACTCCTTACTTCCAGCCCCCCCCCCCCCCAAATTAGCAGATATTAATAGCTGCTTCGTTAGTTCAAGCAGCGTCATGTTTCAAGTCAGACCGAAGTAGTCAATTAAAAGAAAATATACAACTGCGTTAATCTACACTCTCTGCTACCAAATAATATTTCCAACATTTTTTCCTCAACCCAAAAATTGCATCCACGATTACTCTAAACTATCTTAACACTAAAGATTTTTAATGTTTTCTTATTAGAGCTTTAACTGTATTTTTATCCCTCAAAACCCTTGACCAGCGTCCTATCGTTTCAAAACAAATGCTTATAAATTAATAACTCTTAATGGTTGCTTCCTGAACGCACAAAAATAGTTTGTGTTTGGACGAATATTCATTAAAAATAATCGCTCACCGAAAATAATTATTTTCGTATTCAATAACCCTCATTATTTGTTGGACACATTCTCTTAAAATTCATCAGCTTTTCTCGATGGAGGACAGCGAGCCATATGGTAAATATTTGCCCACTGAAATACCTCATATGAAGTATTCTTCAGAAACTAGGACCCTCAAAAGTATCAGCTCACCTTTAACTGCGATTTGATCGCTCCAGCCTCACGTCAATTAGCAAGATTTCTACATTCAGGTCAGTTTTCGGAGGACAACAGGGGAAGATTTTTACTGCGTTTTTATGAGTACTTTACTTTTATCACCGTATTTTATGTTAAAGAAACAATTTTTTACTGGGCAATTACTTTTACTCGTGTGCCTGTGAGTGTCGCGTTCGTGGAATAACAAAATATATTTCCGGCGGAACAATTATTCTTTCCTTCGGAACACGAGCCACTTGAATGCGTGCTTATGTCACGTTCTGCCTTCCGTTCTGCCCCTCAGAAGATGACAAAAAGTCATTACGTGAAGTGCGTTGGGACAGTATTTAAAGTTGTTTTTCGGAGGAGAATAATAAGTGTTGCCGTTTGCTTGCACCATGCACTTCATGTTATTTTTACTCTAAAATCGATATATACTTTTGAGAAATTGTTACTTTATATATAGCGCGTGCAGTGAATAGTACACTGAGTAGGCTGATGTTTTGCCGGAAAAACAGCTATGAAGATAAATGAAAAATTATCATATAAGCTTTGTGCTACAATATGATTAAGGTGAAAAAACAACGAAAATAAAGCACAAATATTGGAGAAAATACAGCATATAGCTATTTCAAGGCTGCAATGGAGCCCTTCATCAGTGCAAAAAGCTCACCAACACAACCAGAAGTTGCGAGAGAACAGACAACAACCAGGTGGACACCTGTATTTATACCAAAGAGGGCCAACCAATAAGAATACAGGAACAAGACATCAAACAACCAATCAGCTTGGTATATGGTTGCCCCTCTTTGGTATAAATACAGGTGTCCATCTGGTTGTTGTCAGTTCTCTCACAACTTTTGGTTGTGTTGGTGACCTTTGTGCAATGATGAAGAGGGTCCATTGTAGCCTTGAAATAGCTATATACTGTATTTTCTCCAATATTTGTGCTTTATTTACGTTGTTTTTTCACCTTAATCAGCTATGAAGATGTCAAAAAAGACGGAAACATTTACAATTACGGCAGTGAGAAGCAAAGGGATGAAAGTGCCAAAATTAATTTTTTGGAGCTAATCGGTACTAATGTTAGGAGAACCTATCCTTTGTTTTAGGGCAAGATATGGTACTAGTAGCTCTGGTGGGTGCTAGTAGCTATACAGCATGATTGGGGGCGGGAATCAATGAAAGCGTACCTTCGATCTGAACTTTAAACACGTTTTACTCGAAACTTTAAAAAGTTCACTTACATCCTTTTGTTTCTCGCTGTCACAATTGATACTACATGCTTCGTGATTATGTTGAAAAAAGTGTATTTCATTCTAACGTAGTTTCGAGTAAATAAAGGTTTTGAAAAAAAAACTGCTTTAACTTTAAGAGCAAATATTGATTATGAATAAACTTTAATCAAAAACAGCTTGTTTTAAAGTAGCTTTAATTGACTTAGGCTTCTGTGATTTTACATTTACGATTTGTTTACTGAAAGAAAGTCCAATGTATGCAACGACAACATCTTACACCAGTTACAGGTTACACCATTACAGTAACACCATTTGTTCTAAAAAGCGCCTATTTGGAGATTTTTTAGTTTGGTTTTACATTTAATTTTCATTGCAAGAAGATATGTTTTTTTTTATAGTAATTCAAAATCTTAATTCCAAGTACCCAAGGCAAATCTCGGGTATTTCAGCAAATTTGTGTTATAAAATATATTATTCTGTAAGAAGCGTTTATTAATTTTATTTTTTTCTTGTTTTAGATTATTTTTAACCGATATTTAATTTTCCCTTTATTGCCTTTCTTAAATATTTCTCTAGACCATCAGTGATTCTCAACCTTTTTGATCCCATCCCCCCTCCCTACCCCTCTAGAGATTGACTGACACATAACGCCCTCCCCCCCCCTTCTTCTTCCTTTAAAAAACACAACTTGGCGCTAGTTAACATAGTATTAAAACATCAATGACTGATTTGAATTTGAAAAAAAAAATGCATATGATATAAAGCAATTTCTTCCAATCGCTTTTAAACTTAAAAAAAAAAAAAATTTTTTTTTTTAAACGAACAGATAGTTATTTGAAGGAAAATACCTAAAACTAAGACTACAGACGTACTTTTCAAAACAGTAGTGCATTTTTTCTCACATTATTTTCTTTTTTTTTAAAATTGAAGTCTGCGGAAACTAAAAACACTGACACTATTTTTTTTAATTAAAAAATTTAAAATTACGTAAACTTTGCGTGAAGGATGAAATTCTTCCTCAAAGATCAACTGAGGTGTAAAGAAAAAGCTTCTGAGCTTTAATTTAAAAGTGCCCAACTGGAGGGGGGAGAGTCATGACGCATACTGCACCACTTACATTTTTAGTGAGGATGTTTTAAAGGGGTATTTTTCTTTTTTGGCCTTTGGCGAATTGTCTCTATGGCGTTGGGGGGATGCCCCCTTGCTCTTGGGGGAATGAGAACGCCCGTTTGATTTGTTTATTTTTTAACTTCTGATTCCTTATCTGAGTTCTCAATAAGCGGTTGTCCGTACGTTTCAACTTTGATGTTCGCTGACTTTTTATGACTATTACCATTTTTTTTAAATACTCATTGCTTATCGGCCTTTCATGAATTAAACGCTCCCTTGAGGTGAAAAATCGCTCATTTGAGTACAATCGTCGACAGATTCGGAACTATATCTCTAGCCTGCTAATGTTTCCTCTATCATAAAATTCATATTGCGGCATCGTTTTAACATACTTTTCACCAAATTCGAATTTTTTTGTAACTCAGTATTACTACTGCTCACTTGATCACATAAAAATACTGAGATGATTAAGCATGAAGGGGACATAATATCTTACCTCCCCCCCCCCCCATCAAAGAAAATCCATTCCTATTTTAATTTAACTTTTATTAGTTATAAATCAAATCGTACAGATGATAAGCTACACAAAACGAGTACTGAAATATAAAATCGATCCAACACTTCGCAATGTTTTTCCAAATTATATTTAGTCTGCACCATTTTTTTTTTTTTTTCACCGTCCATTAAAAGACAGGATTATCTCAACTCAATGTGAAGAGTACTTTGCAAAGTAATAAAACACGAATAACCGGTAAAACCCATTATGACTGCGTATCCGGTCTTAAATATAAAAATACATAAACAAAATTAATTGCTTAACCTCCCCGGTATGAACAATAATAATATAAACAGCGTGCATTCTTTCTTTTTCAGCTTTTATATTACGTATAGGTACGTCTTTAAAATAAAAATCAATTCCCTTTCCTTATCATCATTAACAATGTTTTCTAAAGACATAAATCAAAAAATGTAAAGGAAAAAAACTGAACCTTACTAGCCAATCCATTTTGCCCCGAAGCATTGGAATTTACTTTAATAAAGCCTCGTTCGCCAGATATCCTTTTTGATGCCGGAGCAGAAGAATTTATGAAAATTACAGAGGTTGGAAAAACCTCTCTAACGAGATGAGCCCCCATTAAATATCAGTACTCCTCCCCAAATATCCATACATGCGTGCACGAATTGCAAGGGAACCCTAGCTGAAATTGTGTACGCAGAAAAGGACTAGAGGGTGCTCGTCGTCATCGGTTGAGGATGTCACTTTAGTCCTTCCATTTGGAAAGCAAACATATTTAAACTGATTTCTTGTTGGAGGCTTTTAATTGGTTCGCTTCAACGCAGAAAATTATAAGTGGAAGTTTATAAAGATTTTTTTTTTCGGTACTAAAGTTTGGAACTACCGAACATGGTAAACTCTAATGCAGTAAAAATTATATAAAGGATGGACTTGATGTACTGGAAAATGTACGTCTATTGACTTCCTTAAATAATGTCCTAATATATCAGTAACTTTTTATAAAAACAGTTGTTAAATAGCAATAACATACTGCATATTAATAATGATATAACTAAAATTAAAAATTAAAAAAAATCCCGACTGTGTCGCAAATGTAGAATTAAGAGAGAAAACTGAAAATCCTTTTAAAAGCCTTATAGTACTATTAAAAATCCATTACAACTATTTTATTTGTTAACAAATAGAAACTGGCAACAAATAAAAATTTTAAATCATTGCGTTTAGTTTCCTTGTCGCCAACAATGAATTCGGTTACCAATCGCGTAAGTAAAGTCTTAGCCCTTATTAAAATCTGCTTTAAAAAAACGTTATAATTCGAATTCTATGAAACATGAAAGTTCCAAACACATTCTATCAGACGCGGAAAAAAATTCTCGTTATTTTAGCATTAATTTTTAAATTTTTTAACTATGTTTTCACTGCATAAATTGCGAAAAACCTTTTAGAGATTTTTAATTAATATATTCATTAGTTAATGTCATCCAAAGATGCAACCTAGCTAAGAACACTCTCGATCAACTCTCCTTCCGAACATTTTTTTATTTTTTTATTTTTCAAAATCGGTCCATCTGTTTAGGCGCTAGAATGCCACAGACAGATACACAGATACACAGACACGTCCAACTTATAACCCCCTTCCTGTTTTTGTCGGGGGTTAAAAATAAGATGTTTGTGGTGTGTGGCACGTTTCCCGAGCAAGCAAAAAGGCCTCGAACCATTAAGTTAGGCTTACAGATATAGTTTTTGCCGATGATATGCACTTCGAGACAGATTTGATAGATTAAATGGAAAAAAGGTTATCAAAAGTTTTTAAGTTGTTTTTAATAGTTTTTTTTCTTACTGAGCCAGAAATAATTTCCGTTAATGTACTGTTGCAAATGAAGTGTAGTGCTGCAAAAGAGACAGTAAGTATCTCCAATTCTATTTTTTTTCGCAAGAGCAGTTTTTTTTTTTTTTTTTTTTTTCAGTTTTTTGCAGGTAAGACAACGCTTGAAACAGTCAGACAGTTTCGAAATAGTCTCCTAAATTATTTAAACAAAATAGGATTTTTCTTTTTGAAATTCCTACTTTTGCAAACATACGTTTCAAATACTGATACTAAATTTCACTGTATTCTAATTGTTAAGACTCTGCAACAATGAAATTTTCCCCAAGAACTCAGTTCGAGTTAGAAATAAAAATATACTACTGTGAGTTATGTAATGTATCTAGCGTTGTAACAATTTTGAAACAAGTTAAGATTCTCACTTTTATATAAATAGATATTCCCTAAATATGGAGGCAGATAGATATAGAGACATGATATACATAGATCGACAGAAAATGAAAATGTTTTCTTGAAATTAATAACAGATGTATATTGATAAATATAGATAGCTAAGTAAAGAAATAGACGCATACAGAGATAGAGATAGATAGGTAGGTATAAACATAAATACAGGTAGTTACATAAGATAGATGTACTGGCGTATAGATATTAATTGAAATAATTTTTGCACTACCTCCAAATGTGTTCAAGCAGCCGCGGAAGATGGCAGTCTTGGAGAAAAGAATGAATCGCATAAAAAGCAAATTGTACAAACGACGAACCATATAGCCACTGCATATTTTATGCATTTGGGGGCACAATTAAGCTTTAAATCACAGATGTTTGAAAGTATATATGTATGTATGTTTGAAAATTGTAGAGAAAATTTTGATGCTTATGCTTTGAGGTGAACATCATCGATTTTCAGAATGCCCGTGTACCGAATTTCAAGGCTGTAACTGTATCATGCTCGTCTGAGCACCGGGACATGACACAAAGTCACAAACATAAACATCCTTTCACAATGGCAATTAAATAACAGGGTTACAGTGCTTGTTGAACCAATGTCAGTGACATCAATGCGAACCTGGGTCCTTTCAAGAAAAGGTGGTCCCGTAGAAAACCTGTTTTTCTCTCCTGCTTTTGCAATTCTAGTTAGTTTATGATTTTATGATTTTGTTGGAATTCAAATTTGGACTATCCTACATAGAAAATGAGAGAGGGTTAGCCTTATTGGTATACATGGACATATTTGGCGCACTCGCCTTAGAAAGCAAACTGGCAAACTAATGGTAGAGTCCTTGCAAAATAGGGCTACCTTCTGAGCTCGAACCGTGGGTTTCTGGAAATAGTTTGGTACTGGTTTTCAGGGTGAAGGAGGGAATAGTTTGATACTGGTTTAAAGAGGGAAGGAGGGAATAGTTAGTATGTAAACGTTCTTGATTGATAGCATACTATACTAAAATCTCTAAAAAAGGTTCACACGAAATCATAAAATCTTTAATTTCACTTTTCAGTACAAAAGTATTCAAATGTAACAACTAACTTGGCACGTGATAACATTCTAACTTAGATTTACACTCCTTTTGACAAGTACATTTTTTCTGAAAATGCTCGAAACAGTCGTTACCTATATTATGCTTCAACTATTCGCCGAGTAAATCAATCAAATACCTCATAATATACCAAACCAAAATACTTTTATTTATCTCTCATAAATCAATGACACTGAGCAAATATTAGTTCAATAAAAGCTTATCTACGTGTTAAGAGTCAAGAGTTTTCGCCTGTAACTGCTGGGTTTTCGGAGAGCAAAAATTATTCAATATTTCTGTGAGGGACTCATATTGCAGTTTCTCGGATAATGAAAATATTAACCACTCAGAAAAAGCAGTATTTTCTTAGCATACGTCTGCAACGAATACGCCAGTTTCACTGTTCCAAAACTCGTTTACATAATATCGTTTCTTACTCAAATAAATTTGAAATATTTTTTTTTCATTTTTATTATAGCAAACTCTAGATCATTTGAATTTGTGATAAATAGTTGGTCTTAAAAAAAATGATCTTATTTTCAAAGTGACACTAAAGCCAAAGCATTTAGTGAGGTTTTCAAATGATGAAAGCTGGAAAAAGGAGTCCCTACAGGAGGTGGAGGGCCGGTCAGTCCCGGGTGACACCCAAAGTGGCTTTAAGACTTTAGTGGAAAGTGTTAAAACTTCAATTCTAAAAAACTTCCACAATATATTTTAAACTATATTTAATCTGTTACACACATTCCTCATATTCCTATAATTCTAACCTTTTTTTATTTATTTATTTTTTTTTAATGAATAAAACGACTCCCTGCTTTGTGCACAAGAGGGTCCCCCCCCCCCCTTCCCAAGTTCCGATAAATTGCAAAATGAAAACTACACTGAAAATGAGAACTTTTTTATTTCGAATATCTAGGTACCGTAAACGCGAGCTACTTTGGCCTTAGGGTTCTTCTTTGTCCCAAACGGATAAAAAGATGCAACGTCCTCTGTCAACCTTCAGGGCGCAATTTTTTCAGCATATTTTGACAGATTCCACTAGAGAGCATCCACAAGTACTCAATTATGTATACCAAGCAGTTCTATAGCTTTGCTCAAGAAGCAACACTAGTGCTTCTTCATTCCTTGTCCTAACATGTGCCTTCATAACCTCTCAAACTTCTCCATGTAGAAGCAGTTCTACATCAGGAAAGAATTTTTAAGTACCTGTTTATGAGCACTATTTAATACTCTATGCCGTAGTATAGTTGTACTTCTCATTTCTGTGAAGTTTTTTTTTTTTTTTTTTAAATTGACAATGACAACATATCTCTTTACCTAAAAATTACGACCTACTTTGGCCCAGCATAAAAACTTGAAAAAAATCCGCCAGAGATTTGAAAAAGTAAAGAATAGCTCAAATTAAGACTAAACAGGAAAAATACAAGAAAAACCTGGAATTCTCGGCAACTGATAAATAGAGAGATTGCAGACTCATTTCATCAGGGCTCAGTTACATGACTTTCATTATGGTGGATGAAGAGGAATTAAAAGTTGCAGAAGGTTTAGAAAAAGGTTTGCCCAAATACACCTACATTATTACAAATATTGTTAAATTTATTGGAAAGTTTTCAGAATTTTATTATTGTCGAATGGAATGAGCTCAAGTTTCCAAATATAGCTATTGATGCAATGGAAGAAGGAGAGAGTTTTGAGAACATGAAATGCACCAAAAAGTTTTGGACCGAAAATTTAGGATCCTTTGTTTTACGAATGGTGTTGTCTTCAAATTATTCAACCTCCAAAACTAATGAAAAGATGACTGTTCTCCGTCGGTATTTTCTGAGAAAATAACTAGGTATGCACACACATATAAAAGTAATAATAATAATAATAATTTTCCTTAAAACAAATATATGTGACTCAAAATTCTTTTAAATGTATTTTTCTTTCAATTAAATAGTTTTTCGTATGAATAAAACCACTTTGGGCCAAAGTAACCCAAACGCAAGGGTAACATTGGCCAAAATAAAAAAACACTAATAAACGGTAAAAATACTTGGAAAAAAACTGATCATTATTCAAAAATTAAATTAAGAGACCTCTAGATGTGTAAAACAAGTTTCCATAGTTTGGAAATATGAATAGTTACAAAATTATTGAGAAAAGAATAAGAAATTAAAATTCTGGGCCAATGTAGCCCGCAATTACGGTATATCATCCAGCTACTTTACTTTATGGATGGCGCTCTAATTGCAGCATTTGTCGTGGCGTGGTACCAACTTTCCAATACCGTAAAGTGGGGCTACTTGGACCCAAAATTTCATACTTTTTGCGAGTTTTGCACTGAATACTTTGTTAAACCCATAATATGAACTTTGTTTTTACAACATTTCATTTAAACAATAATTTTAATTCTTTATATTTTTTTTCTATTTTTAAAAATTGGGTTCAAGTAGCCCCGCGCTGGGGCTACTTGGTCCCACTCTGCAAATCCATTAGAAAAAGCTATAAAACAGGTGATGGTATCAAGAAGAACCAATGATTTTGAAAAGAAACTCAAAACGTACATTCTAGTGAGCAAACAATTATTTATACAAATTGCAAATTATTTATGTAAATTAATATAAAATCAACGTATATATAAAAACATATTTTTAGGCAAACATAATTTCTCAACTAGAAACGTAACCTAACTACAGCTAAAACCAATTTAAATACTCATTATTTAAACATTAGAAAGAATGAAAACCCCTCAATTTAATGGCTTGGGTGGATTTTTTTTCTCTGGTAATATTTAATACCTGCTCTTCCAAGCTACTAAATACTACAGGACGCCCAATCTTGTCTTGTGAACGATCGTTTAATTTCCTTTTTAGAGTTAAAATACTTAAATTAAAATGGGCTGATGCACTCTCTAAGACATTTGTCCGAAAAAAAAAAGAAAAAAGGTTATAAATAGTACCTAACCTCTTTATTTCAAAAGATTACAAACATAACATAATTTAGTGACGAAATGTGGTTTGGGGCTGTTTGAACGCTAAGTTCAAGTAGCCCCATTTTAAGGCAACCAGTGGACTTTTACTAACATATATTAGTTACTGTGTTAATTATATAGCTATAACCATAACACACTGTTAGTTTATTAAGAAATAGAATGTAAACATAAAACTATCTTGACCTTGATCATATCATATGTTTCCATGAACTTAAATGTGAAAGTTTGCACTCACAAAAAACAACTGTTTAGACAACTTCAATCAGAAAAAGGCTGGAATAGCAGAAACTTTGTTTCATGCTTCAGCCTCTGCCTAGTACTGCTACCTGTCATGGAGAAAGTTTTTTAAGTCTATACATTATGTTATAGGGGATCAGGAAGGATTTTAAAAATTTTTTTCTCATGGGTTCAAGTAGCCCCTGGAGGCTCAAGTAGCCCCGATATATGGTACCGTTATCATAGAACGCACCACCTGTCTTACAGCAAGTTCTCTACTCGCTTTTTTAATGGAATTAATGCAATTTTAATTAAGAAAAAAAAATCTTTATAGAAACTCACATTAAAATTTCGTTTTTCTGAAATGTCTAAATTGATTGAACTATAAAAAGTAAGATTTAACTGAGAAGAAATTAAAAAGTTACAAATAATAATAATAATAATATTAATGTTTTTTTTTCTCCCTTACTGAAACCTAATAGGCGAAAGCAGTTTAGCCGCAAGTTATTTACCACGAAAATTCCTATAAACCGAGCAGGTGAGATTCCCAAAGCTGCGTAATATTTTGCTAAAACTAACAACTTACGTCAAGATTTCAACAAACCATGAAATGATAACACCAATATCGCTTATAGTAACATTATAAAAGACTTTTACTGCCGTCTCTTCTTACTCTTGGCAGTAAGATGAGGCTGCAAGAAGTTGGGGTTGATTTGTGTGGTGCTTTTCTGGTGGAACTGACTTGCGACTTGTGAACTCAGCTGTTAACGAAGTGGAAAAAGCCCCCCGGCCATGCGTAAATATGTTCTCCTGGGCCCTTAATGAGGTATAACGGTGTCGTGTTATAAGACGCCGGGATGAATGCGGAGTTTTATAATGGGTTTAGATTTTGTTTCTGGGGTTATGATTCTGTGAATGAAATATTGGAGAACATTTACCTGTGCAAAAAGACTCGGTTTGGGTACAGTATTTTAAAGAAATATATGGCAGTGCGAGATTTAGGGTTTAATTTATGCGTATTTCTTGAGCAGGTAGTTGCGAAAACTTTTGGGAAGTCTTTTACATCGTACTCCTGCATGAAAAGTGACACAAATAAAAAAAAAAAGCAATGAAAAAAATCAAGGTTTTAGTCAAGGCAATAGTAGTTTTAATTTATGGTTTCTTTTGATGGTCTTGAAACAAGACTCCGTGAATTTCACCACACACACCACGTTATTCTTGAACTTATAAATTGACTTTATAACTGATACTTGTCTTAAACGTACAATTTTTATCTTTGGTGGCACGTTCTGCCAACAAACTGATGACCTAGTTATGGGTGACCCCATGAGCCCTATCCTCAGTGAAATCTATATGGACTATTTTCAACAAAAAGTTTTGTTCACTTACGTTTCGTTTAAAGAAACATGAAAACCACGTTAAAAAACTGGAACTGAACAAATCTTCGATTGCTAAACATTGTTGGGAGACAGGGCATCATTTTATTTTTTCGGAGACCAAAATTATTTGCAGACCTACAAATCTTGGGGAATTAGATTTTCTGGAATGCTTTTATGTTCACAAAAATTTAAATGATTTTTTATAATGAGTCTTTTGCGGTTCCGCATATCTCTCCAATCTCAATCGATGGGTTCAAATTTACATATTCTATACGTCAAGTAATGCCTCGTCATTCGCTGAGATTTGATTGGTCCTCCCCCCCCCCCTTTTTGTATTTAAACTCTCCCATGACCGTGTACCATCCCATTTGCTTGCTTTGTACTGAGGAAGGAGGCTATTGCCTCTAAAACATGTTCGCATTTTAAAATTTTTTAATCTTTTATTTGTGCTTTTAAACACTGTTTCCGACTTTTATCAATAGTAGTTTTAAGCGATTTAGTTTCAAATATTACAATACAGACAAAAAATCACCTTGTGATGTTTACTGGTATTTTTATTTATTTATTTATTTATTATTTTTATTTTTTTATTTTTTTATTTTTATTTATTTATTTATTTATTTTTTTTTTTTTTTTTTGTCTAAATCAATAATGCGTACTCAAAGTCTGAAAGTTTTTCTTCTAAATTATGAAATTTTAATGATGTGTCACTATTGATTCTATCGTGTTTCCTCCACCACGCACCAACCATGTAAGCTAACTTAGTGGGAGTTTTACGGCAAGAAAGAGTAATTAATTTAGATATTAAACCAATAACTAGAGCGTTTTTTCCAAATTTTGAGTTGCATCACTTTCCTCGCCGGGGTGTGATATATACTCAGTGCCTGATTACTACAGAGGCCCTGTCAGAAGGGGGCCTTAAATTTGTTTTTTAAAAAAACTTTCTTCCTTTATTAGTGATAAGTTAAAAAACTGAAAATGTTATGATGACTTGGTCACAGCAAGATTATTTTCTTGAGTAATGTTTTTTAAAAAACACTTAATGTTTGACTAGAAAAAAAGATAGATTTATTTTTCTAGTTATTTGGTAAATGGTTTGCATATTAGCATATATTGGTACCAGATACGTGTTGAACATTTTCGCTATTTAATTTATAAGACTTATTTTTTATGATTGTCAGAATAATATTTAAGCAGGACCCATCAGTGAAATGTGTGCCCTTTGACCTTTACAGTTATAATTGGACAGCATGTAAACAACCTTTACTTTGCTAGAGATCATGTAAAAATTTGAAGACTGCTGATTGGCAACTACGTAAAGACGTCATCCATATCTTTTATAGCTTATATTGCTTGCTCTTAATATTGTTGCAATTCGAAACCAGATCTTCTAGACATTATGTGAAGTAGGGGGGGGGGGAATAAAAGCGTTCAAACGCGAATAACAGAATTCCTGAGGGACGAAATTTGTTAACATGCTTTTGATGTGAAAAAACCATGGCTGATGCATTTGCGTCGACTGACCAATCAGGAGTCCCAAGATTATTAAAAGGTTACTAGCTGAGTAAATGTCGTTTATACGCAATCGGACACTGTGTTGAGTAAATATAATTGACACAATTAAATAAAAGACTAATCGAAAGACACTTACTGAATCCATTCAACTTACAGGCTTTTCATAATAACTCAAAGACGAAAAGCTTTATTCTGACTGCATTTATTTGGAATTTAATTTCTCTTTTTGTATCAAATGCATGTGTCAATAGGCTATAGAATTTAGTTGTGTGTCATCTTTCTTATTTTTGAATACTTAAATCAACATATATTTCATTATTTCTCCCTGATATCCTAAAAACAGCTTTAGTTTACTATTTACGCATGCAAAATAAGTTTTTCTAATAAACTTCTAATACATGAGAAAAACTTATTCCTCCCTATCGGAGGGAATGAACTAACTTCATATGCGTTTTATAACACACTTTGAATGCAACAGAGATTGATCGCTTACGGACTGTCTTCGCCAAGATAAAGAAACTGCTGATGTACTATTCAGTATTCCATTATAGGACAAGAAGATCCATCAGATTAAACGGCTGTGTTTTCGTTATTCTTTGCTTAGAAGGTAGAATTCAGTTTTGTTTTTGGGGATGTCTTACTTAGAAAAAAAAATTGAAGTAAAATATTTTATACGAGGGCTTTGAAATACTGATCCGCAACATTTCTTTGTGTAACAAAAATGACATCGTTGTTTTTTTTTTTTTTTTTTTTTTTTTTTTTGCTGCCAAAATCAATGAAAAATAACAGTAATTATAAAATTAGTTTTCTTTATTAATTTAACAATTTAATATCGAGGCTGAACGTGAGTTTTGACATTTTAAACTTTTCAGGTAATGCAGGTTTTTAGAGATTTCTTTGATTCAAGTCAGTTTAAAGCGCAATTCTCATTGCTTAGGATCAGCCTTGAAATTAATTTGTTCACTTTTATTTAAAAAAACAACTTTATAATTACTATTACTTTTCATTGTTTTTGGCAACAATTAAAAAGCGGATTTCCAGTATTGTTTAATTTTCTCGAAATTCTATTTTTTTTAATCAAAATATAGTTTTGTTGTGAATATGCCTAAGTCAGGCGCAAAAAGAACAAAAGCGTGGCATGAGAGGGAGCATGCGGGTGAAATGACAGTTCAGAATTAAAAAAAAAAGTGTGTCTCTACGACACACATTCCCTCCCCCCTCCCCTGTTTTTACTTCCAAATTTTTTCGACAGCCTAAGATCTCAACTTAAAAAATAAGTTTTTATGTATCTGACAAAGACGGAAGTTTTTAGTATTATAGAATAAATACTCTTTCTGATTTAGAATACGATGTCTTATTTGAACTTTATAAGTCTGTTTTGCTAACTCATAAGTTTCGCATGAAAAAATAATTGGATTTTTCTTTTATTTCATGAATCTTCACAAATTTTACAAGTAACTTGTAATGTAAGCAACTTTTAGGGAGGATCAATTATCATACTAATATCGTTCAACTGCACATGGGTTTTGCTTTAAGAAAAAAGTTTTTATAAATATATTTTAAGATCTGGATTGTGAACTACAAACTTTTTTAACCACAATTCGGGGACATATGTTGCCTGTAAAATTTGGCAGAGTATCCAACTAGATTTAGTGATTAGAATGCCAGGTTTAAAATTGCAGTTTATGTGAGTTCTATCATAGGTAAACAAATTTTCGAAATTAAAGCATCTATACCGTGAAGAGAAACAAAATTACAAAGTGTGATTCGTATGAACAATTCCAGCCTGCTTTGCGGTCGTTTGGAATTATTTCCACAGAAAGAAGAATAAATTAGAATTGAGTTAAATGACACAAAGGAGATGCTTTTCTCTTGCAGTATATTCTAATTACGATGTCTTCCTACGAACTGAAGGAAAGATTCCTGGAAATTATGAAACACGTGTACTAAACTTTCATTAACTTTATTTCACTTCACGATACTGCAAAATACATCTACCAGTTCAGTACAAGAGAAGCTCAATCGTATTCATTAAAACAGGGATTCTCAAACTTTTTCAACCCATTGCACCCTTTGACGAAATTGACTTTTCCATGGAGGCATGGACTTTCCTCGTGGCCCTCTAGTCCATCTTTATTATACAAGGTAAATACTCTAAATAAAGCCAACCTAATGTTCATAACCAGTTATCATGCTCATTTATGACTGAATTGACACGAGCTTTTAATATTCTACTTTTGTGGGATAAAAAACGAGCTGGTGTGTGCCTCACATGATTTCCTTTTACTCCAATTTAATGTCATGTTCCCATTATTGGTAATTTTAATGTGATTCAATAGTTTACTCTCTAAATATCACCAACATTGGCCAAATTAAAACCAGATTTTAAAAAAAAATCGCCAAATTTGTCACCAAGTTGGCGATAAAACTTGGCGACCAAAAGACTAGCGATATATCGCCAAGTGTCCGCCAAATTATAACGCCACTTGAGTTTACATCGAAATTAACGATGGTTTTCCCCCAAAAAGGGGCAAAAGACCCCCTTAGAAACACCCGAATGCAACCAAAAGGAGAGATGCGCTACTAGACCCACTAGGAGTCTACGTACCAAATTTCAACTTTCTAGGACATACCGTTCTTGAGTTATACGACATACATACGCACATACACATATACATACGTACATACAGACGTCACGAGAAAACTCGTTGTAACTAACTCGGGAATCGTCAAAATGGATATTTCGCGTGTCTATACGTTCTTAGGCACTTATCCACGAGATATCCTTGGTCGAGTCGAAAAAAAAAACTCAACATTCATTCGGAGTTGAGCAAAATGGAAATTAAGGTAGATTTTTGAGTGAAAATTTTTTCGCGAATACAATACTTCCTTTTTTGTGAAAGGAAGTAATAATATAAAAAAATGACGGTACACAAATACATGTTCCTCTTTGAATTCGTCAACTACGTAAATTAGGCTTCAAGAACAATAAAGAACTTTTTTTTTGCTAGTAAACTAAAGTGAACAACGTAGAAACAAAACCTGCCTTAAAATAAGATAAATTAGTTTTGACATCTCTTTTGTAACAACTTTTGTTACATTGTTGCTTGGTAATCAAAAACTGATTGTTAAAAAGGCTTAATCAACAGTCAGACTTTATGATGAAGATGCAGGCACGATATAACGAATTTTTGTAATGCTACATCACAAAATGAGGAGATGACTTTATTGGTCTACATGGCCTTATTTGGGCACACCCACCTAACATGCATATGGATACCATGGACACTTCGCGCTACCCATTGCCTCTTCCTACGGCACCCCAGGTTGCCGCGGTACCCAGTTTGAGAACCCCTGCATTAAAACATTGGTTTGCATATATTATAAAATCCAAACCTGAAATTCAAACACCCGAGCATTAGGATAAGACTTTTCTCTTTCTCTGTGATTTTTGGAGATTTAAAACTCGAGTTTTTTCTTAAACAATCTCTCTAAAAGCAACTATAACTTTAACAAACTTGATGTTATATTTCAATAACTTAAATTTAAAAAAAGAGACATCAATTAAACTTTTGCTCTTCCCTTAAAACTTAAAAAATACAAATAATACAATGATATTTTGGCCACGTAAAAATATCGAAAACCTAATTTTTTACTATTTTTTTTCTCAGAGTCGGACATAAAACAGAAATGTCACTAGTAATAAAATTTATCAACAAATACAAAATGTTCTCTCTCTGCCCTGTAAATCATTTTTCTTCTGAACAACCAGTTAAATTCACAGAAAAATATTCTGTTAAAATTAAAAGTTTTAATAAAATTTACATTTTAAAGAACTGATGATAAAGATGTTTCAATACATTTCTATCTCTTGTAATATATAACTTGGAGAATGTCCTATCTAGAAAATATTCTCCTACGCTATCAGATAAGATTATTTATGCGCCTTGTACGACTCATATCGAAAAGCAGAATGATCTTTGTAAAAATCGTTTTTTTTTTCTTTTTCCCCAGAATTAGTTACAATACGTTTTTCGTGCATTTTAATTAGTAATTGATTATACTCAGGGGCAACATTTCAGAAACAGACAAGTTGCACTGAAGTATTTTCAAGTAGCAGGTAACTTCTCAAACTAGTTCTAATGCAAGTCATCAAATTTTATTAAAGTAAACGAAGAAAACGTTTTTTTTTTCGTTTTAATTTAAATTTAAAATTTCATTTTGGTTATTTTTTACAAAATACAAAACTTATTTATTGCAAAATTTTTATAAAATAAAATAAATAAATCTTTCAGCATTTTTATAAAACGCACGTAAAGATCCTATCGATTTTGGTTTTAAAAAAAGGGGGCAAAAATCCATTATTTTTAAAGAGAAATAAACTTTTTGCCACATAAAAAAAAAGAGTATTGAAAGTAATAAAAATACTAGGTACGAAAATAACAGTCGTTGAACCTTTTATGTTATTTGGCTCAAATGGGCTAGTAGAGCTAGTTGTCATTATGTCAATGCACTTTTATTTTATATCAGCTAAAATGACTAAATTTAGCTCTAATGGCTACATATAATTCTTTGGCTTGGCAATCAATAAAATCGTAGACTGCATTCAAACCTAAGGTAATATTTATTTCTTCAATTTCACGGATTTTATTTATATATTTATGCATCTTTTTGTCTACACATTTTTGTGTATGCTAACATAAAAATCATTTTATGAGGTGAAATTATATGTATCAGGTTTAATGTAAGATACTTGCTGAGAAGATTTTTTTCGTACATGTGCTTTTATCTAGTCAATTTTACTTTGAGGTAAGCAAATGCATGCGGTGTCATGGAAGCTATTAGCTACATGTAATAACTTTTTTTCTTTTTTTAACGAAACAAAGTATGCTATGTTTCTTCATCATTTATTTACTACACGTCATTAGTATTCGTCACATACTTTCAACATTATGGAAGCAAGTAATTGATGTCTCAAGGTAGCAGTTAGCTAATAGATGTAGAACCATTTAGTAGCTAGATCATGCTATAGTGCACTCGCTGCTGTCAACTTTTTTTTTACTTATACGTTTTCTTAACTTACAACAAAGGGGCAGGGGTAGTTTCTACATTCTTTTTAGGACATTACTATTTTCTTTTTGCTTAATTTAGATAAAATTTGGAAGATACACTGATTTTCCAACAGAAAAAAACTATTTTTTTTTTTTTTTTTTCAAAGTGATCATTTGATACTGTTTTATTATCATTAATTTTCTGAGAGACATTAGCATTCGACTTATTTTCAAAATTGCGGAAACAAGCGCATGATGTCTCATGGCACATTTAGATCAGAGCTATTGTTGTCTCACTATATTTGATATTTTTTACTTATACGTTGAAAGTAGGGATGTGTCGTTCATGAATTAACCGGTTCAGAACGGTCTCCGAAAAAAAGAACGACCGTTCTTTTGAACGGTGAGCAGTTTGGAGCATCGTATTCATGTACTTGCGATGAAATCGCGTTGTTTTTTAGTTATAATAAGAATCATCTTCAAAGTTTTGACTCTCAATCAATCGAAAATTTCCTATTTCTACACACAAACAAGTACATTCATTTCGAACCATTTTTACTTTCTGCATTATCATTATTTTTCTTTAACCGTTGTAGTTCAATTTCATTTTTTCAATGGGTCCATTAGTAATGTTTTGTGCAATATGTTTAGGCTACTAACAAAATGTTTAGACTTTCCACTTCCTATCCCATGCACCTGTTAAAATCCTTCTAACGCTTTCTGTCTCCAAACTGTTTCTAAAAATTCCTTTTATCTCTTTTCTGGCAATCCTCTTGTCTATTATCTATTCTATAACATCCCTATTAATTACCACCTGCATTAATTTCCCTTTCTTTTTAACTAACTTGGCGACTTCTATGTCTCAATTTTGCATTTAGTATCCTGAGAATTTTAATTGGGATTATATTATTGTCTATTTTTTTTCTTATTTTAATACTTGCTGCGTTTTGTGTGTGTGTGTGTGTGTGTGTGTGTGTGTGTGTGTTATCCCATGGGTAATAGGGATAATTTTGAAGCTCCCTAATATTCAAGTGATTCCTGTTTTTGAAATTGAATTATTGGGTTCCCCGGCTGAGTTACTGATATTTTTGTTGTTACTTTTTTCTTTATGTATGATCTATTAGTATATATACATATTGGTATACATTGGTATATCTGAACTTTCTGCATCTGAAACTAATTTTAATATTTTTTTATTAATTTTTATAGGCATTTTTTAAATTTTGGTTATTTTAGTTTTTTTCCCTAAAAGAATATTGTTGATCTAATGACACATTTCGAATGTACGAGAGTATGTGTTGCAATGAGATCACCTCCAATTTTTTAAATGAAGGAAGTACTTCAAATTAACGAGTGCAGTGAACGGGTCAAAAGAACGATCCTCTGATGAACGGATCATTAAAAAGAACGACATTGCCCATCTCTGGTTGAAAGCATAATATTCAGGTATAATATATTATTACAAATTATATGAGAAGCATGTTTACTCATACTTCCACTATATTTTTCAAAGTTTCAATCTCAAAGTTGAGTATTCCAATGAAACAAACACTTTTCTTATTTCTTATTAGTTAACACGTAGATCATATGAGGCAGTGAGAAGCAAAAGGATGTAAGTACCAAAATTTAAAATTTGGAGATAACCAGTACAAATGGTAGGTGAACCTCTCCTCTTGGGGCAAGAGATAGTACTTAGTAGTCCTGGTAGGTGCTGCTATGCAGCGTAATTCAGAATGTTTCTCGATGAAAGCGTAGGACCTTATCTTTAAACACGTTTTACTCAAAACTTCACTGCAAATAAACCTGCACAATTTGGAACACTTTGTTTCAGAAAAAGTGGTCCTAATATGGGAATGTGCGCTATGAAGTGTTCTGAATAAGCTCCGTCAGAAAGAAATTGTTCCGAATTTGTTCTGGATACTGAACCTCGAGTGCCAACACACGAGTCTAGGTAGCAGATGGTTCGTCAACACATTTGAAAACATGATTGGTCACATTTGGGCACACTTGTAAAATCATTGCTTTCTTTGCTGCAATGAGAATGGCTAGATGAAGATTGGTTGTTTGTACTATATACTGTATGTATACACTATTAAATTAATGACGTTATTTTTACTGTAAATTTTGTTACATTTTTTCAATATCCTCACTCATAAACTTAATTGAAAGAACTTTTTGCTACGAAAT
The DNA here is from genome assembly GCF_026930045.1 of Uloborus diversus. Classification (NCBI taxonomy): domain Eukaryota; kingdom Metazoa; phylum Arthropoda; class Arachnida; order Araneae; family Uloboridae; genus Uloborus; species Uloborus diversus. Next base: position 49,521,830 of record NC_072732.1, read on the forward strand.
TGTGACGTATTTCATCACATGTGCCAAATTCTGCGAAGCTACGCAGAAAGTATTAGTAAACATTGATGTCGATTTCAGAATTTTCATCTGTAACTGCTTTGGTCTGGTTTGGAATAATTTAATGCAAGTTACTTATTTCCATTATTATTCTTTACCTGATGCTTAAACATTTGAAAATTGACTTAGCACTCGCAGATCGTTTAGCTTTATATTTTGTGTACATTATGCGTTAGCATGTGTACATTAAGCGCTTGTACATCTCTGAGCATTTACATTTTGTTTTAAATAAACTTTATTCATCATACTGTTTAAGTTGTAGAAGAATTTAAATAACTAAATTTTAAAATTATACAATTGTAATCCAGATGTTTGACCATCGATTATGCTTGGAACAAGGATCACTAACCTTTATTGTTATTTGTTACACTTTATAAATGTATGAAATTTGAGTCTTACCATTTAAATTTAACACAAATGCATAGTAAAGCAAAAAAATGATGTTTAAAATTTCTACTCTGAGCTCGAAATATATGCATAAAGTTATATCAGCTATCTTGGTCTGATTTCTGAAACTACTAAAGCTTATATAGCATGTATAAATGTATGTGTGTCTCAGTACATATATCGAGCCTGGAATTGTTCAAAATTAGGACTGGGAAACAAAAGGATTAAAACCACTGGTTTAGAAGATAATTTGAGAAATTTGCCTTTTTTTTTTTTGGCCTTATTTAAATCAATTTTTCAGTTTCCTGTTCGACACGTTAATAAAAAAGATTTTATATTTTGAAAAATGACCATGTCCTATTTAAGAAAAATGTACAACTTGATGAAATAAAATTAAAAAACAAGATGAAAATTTTGAAGAAAAACGTTTAAGTATTGGATAAGTAAAAAGTTCATTCTGTTGCAGATATGAAAGAAATATTTTTAAATATTATACATATATTTCATGCAAACTATTTAACACTATAAAAGAGAGGCTCAGGGGGCCACATACTGGAATGCTCGGAATTTTCAGGGCTTTTAATTAAAAAAATTCTAATTTTAGCTTTAATAACGCAATTTTAGGCCATATTTTTAATGTTCGGAAAAAAGGTGTAGGGATACCTTCCCGAGATATTTGTTGCAGCTGATGTTTTTCAAATAACGTTTAAGGTGTCTTTGGGTGACGTAAAGGTGAGAAAAATGGGTCTAGGAAAAATGGGTCTAGGGGGTCTAAAAAAATGAATTAAACTGGAGTTTTAAAATTGCAATTTTAGATTGGTCTTTAGTAAACTATAAGGGTAAGAGTTTCCATGAGTGATCCCCTCCGAAAACGATTCAGAGGTGAAGAATTAAGAACATTTTTAGGGGACTTAAGGGGATATCCAACCTCAATGCTTCAAAATTTTAATTTTGAAAGTATAGTTTTAAGCTGAACTTAAAGACGTTAGAGGAAGTAGACTCGGAGAATCTCGCCGTAAATTAAAAAGAAAAATATCTTAAAAACATTTCAGCTATATTTGATGATAAAAGGGAAAGGAGGAGAGGGGGAGGGGTCTAATTCTAGAAAAATATTATCCAAGAGAATTTAGTGTTAAAGGTGACATGTATTATTTGTGTTTAACTGATGAAGTTTATAAATTTTAAAAAATAGCTTTTATAAATTAAATTTTTATGGAATTTTACAGTAGAATCGACTTGCATGTAAAAACGAGGAGTCTGCAATACAACTGTCAAGCAATGTGATGAAAATTTTAAAATCTGTACATGTGTCAAATAAATTAATTAAAAAAATATTGAGTTAAATGACCGTTGAGTAGTAAAACTGCAAACGATTTCTGCAGATGCGTTTCAAGATTTCCTTTTATTGAAAAGAAATGAACATACTTCTGTTCAAGCTTCAGTTATGTAAGACTTTTTCCTGACGTCGTTTGTATTTAAATTTCCAGACATTTGAAACTGAAATTCATGTTTTTCGTATTTTAAAAAGCTTTGAAACAATGAACCTACCACACTAAATTTAATTAAACGTTCGACTGAAACAAAATAAGTCAAAGTTGACCAACACTCAATTAATTAAACTTTTGCCCAAAGACGATAAGTATTCCGCAATACTACTTTCAGCAATGTGATGTAAATTTCAAAATGTGTATTTATGTCAATTTGGTTAACTTTAAAAATATTTTGTTTTACGGCAAGATGTGTTTAGTAAACTGCAAAATAGGAGTTCAGAGATTCTAAGTGCATCAGTTTAAAATGTAAATTAAATACGTGTTTTAATTTTTAGCTGCGTTAGGGAACTTATTTATTCCTTGAGACAATTTAACTTTTTAAACAGCACTCTGTATTTCAAAGTATAATTAAGCGAGTTTGACCAGGAATTTCTGTGAACTAGTGTTTTTATTTTAAGAAAATCGCACTATTGCAAAAAATCAAGTACAACTGAAACTTTTTTAGTTGAAGTGGCCCATTCAACTCAAACATAATTCGATACAATCGAATAAGATTGTATCTACCACTAACACAGCCAAAAATTTGCATTGCCTCATCCAGTTGAAATTTCTCACTACGCTACTGGTAGGTAGCATTCCATCAAATTGAACACAATCGAGTTGAATGTGCCATTAATAGAAAGCAAGTTACGTTTAATAACTTTTGATCAACCTATAATTGGATTTTCAAAAAATTTTATTCCAGAAGTAATTTTTCCAAAAAATCATACTGAAATAACAATTTAGAAATAGTAACTAGTGAAATTTTTTTAGCTCAGTTTTTCACCAAGTGCGCGTCCATGCATGACATCATTTCAGAGGCACATTCAACCTAACATAATTGATGATTCGATTCGAACGAATTTTATCAACCAAAAGTGAAGCCAGAAGTTTCCTTTACTCTACCCAGAAGAAAATGTCTCGCTACGTGACTGGTACATAGAATTCGATCAAATCGAACATAATCGAGAAAAATATGCTTCTTAGTCGTCATTGAAAACTACACCGATTTGGTTCAAAAAAGAAAAAGTGTAAGCGCTTCTTTTGGAACCTCTGTTCACACCAAAAACGGAGATGCACAACCAGACTCCACTCAGTCTACATACAAAATTTTAACTTATTACGGCATACAGTATTTCAGTTGTGCGAGATATGTTAAAACCAGGGGTGAATTCGTGCTTGGTCTTCCTGCAACGCCGTTACTTTTCAAGAAAAATAATTCCGCTTCCACACAAAACTGGCCAAAAATCATTATTCAATCACTTATCATTAGGGTTTCTGGTACTGGAACATTTACAAATTCACCTCTGATACATACGTACTTACTGACGTCACGAGAAAACTCGTGATAATGAATTCAGTAATTATCAAAAACGGGCATTTTGATTGCCCGTTCATTCATATGCACTTGCAGACAGGTCGAAAACACTAAACATACATCTGGGAATGAGTTAAATGGAATTTTTTGGCCTAATTAAAATGAATTTTTTTTTTTAATTTAATGCATTTACTCCTGTACTTTGCATAAGGAAGAAAAACTAAATACTAACTAATTGGTAATTCCATCTTTGCAGTGTTGTTTCACAGAAATGATTAGTTGTTAGAGAATTTCATTGCATTACTGAGTAGCTAAGTAGTAGGAACGTAAACAAATTAGATTTATAGACAGTAATAAAAAAGTTTTTGTTCTTGAGGAATTATTTTTTCTTTAAATTAATTTATATAACCATTTGTTTTTTGACACATTTTTGTTTACTTTTTACATTATTGATTGGCTTTGAAAACTTACTTATGGAAATATATATTTCAAATTTAGTTGATATTTCTGTAGTAAATATGATTTATACTACAATTTCCTGCTGCATTTTTTGCTCGTTTGTCATTTCGCTGTAAACTATTCAATTTTTTTTTTTTTTTGAGATGCCATTACATTTTAAATTTTTATACTAATAATGCAGATTAATAATCATATTCACTCAAAGCCTAAACCCATCATCAAGCCTGCAGTCTCAACAAGAATGAATTTAGTGAGTATTTTTTATTTTTATAAGCTTCTTTTATACTTGGGTAGCACACATTCCGGGTGGATATTAGTGATCGGTGATTGTTCCGAAAAATATCCTAAAAACTGTACTAAAACGTGTGCCACAAAATGTTTAGCGCAAGTGTTCAAAAACCATTCTTTTACACTATCCATGAAATGTCCAAAAAGTGAGCTAAAAAGGATATACATGTTCCGAACAGTGATTCAAGAAGTGTTTTGAAAACTGGCCGGAAAAAGTGTTCTAAAAAAGGGGACAAGTGTACGTGTTCAAAAAGTATTATGACATGTGTTCACAAAACGGTTCTAAAAACTATTTCAAAAATAGTGTTCTTAAAAAGGTGACAAGTGTACGTGTGCAAATATTGTTCAAAAAGTGTTTGATTATTTGCAGTGTTGAAAATGTCCACTTACATCCTTTTGCTTCTTGCTGCCTCATATCAGCTTTTCCACACTAAATATATGCAGGTTATTATGATAGATTTTTATTAAATACACATTCAACGGCAACAACTCAAATAAAGTGCTTCGATTGAATCGAATACCTCCGATACCGTTACATTTTTGCCCCCTTTCTAGAGCATAATCTTCGTTTATTGGAAATGTATCAGCATTAAGATGCCACGGTTTCTTTTCCAGCTTGAGTGACAAGTGTGCCAACTCCGTCCAGAAGATCAAACTGTGATCCATCAGCGAGGTCTTACTGGACACGTGATTTCCATTACACGTCGATAAGGAGGTTGGGGTCAGGACCTGATGCTGCTGCTTCTTTGACCAGCTGACCGATTGCTCTGCCGACTCCTTAAAAGATATCCCCGCCATATCAAGCATCTTGATTACTTCCTTTTCCTTTGGACGTAATTTATTTATTTATTCACTTATTCATATTGTAGTTATTAACTTATTTACATTTTTTATTAATATATTTATTTACATTACATATTTATTTTTTTATTTATTTTATACACGGATTTGTTAATTTACTTATTTATATATTAAGTTACTACATTGCCCAGCGTTGCGCGGACTACCTCAAAAATAAAAGTTGTGTCAAGTGTGTTCAACAATCGGGCTTGAATTTAAATAAAAAAGTGGGGGGGGGGGGTGGTCTTTCTGTCAAGATTTAGAAAAAGAAATTTTATGACTCATAACTTCAATTTAGACTTCTCAGGATTTTTTTTCTTTTTAAATTCCGAAAAAATCTCTATGTGAATATTTGAGCATCAATGGACCTCTGTGCCAAATTTGGCAAAAATCCGACTTGAACTTAATTTGTATAAGGAACATACATACACACACACACACACACACACACATAGATCCACTTAGGGGAGGGGGGCACATTAGGGTGGTTCAAAAATACATGTAAAAAAAGTTTCTCCTACATAACAGAACACACCTCAATATTTTTAGACTTGTGGACAGTAATATTAAACCGCTGGTAATATACTGGAAGAATATTAGCTTCCTATTTCAACTGAAAGAGGGTGCTTAATCCCCTCCTCCAAACTTCATAAGTATGATGTGGAGAGGGGTTAAAAAATTCGTTGAACTGAAACAACAATGCTTTATATTATAGTATACATTGTGTAATATGCTTATACGTTGCAATAAAATAACTATTTACAAAAATACAACTGGGGAAATTAAATGTTTCTAAATTTGTGGCATTTTCTATGATACGGCTAATGTTAAATTTGCGGTCAGTGAGCACCCTCTTAAAATAAGAGAAGGAAGCTAAAACATTTAAAGCATAATACTATTAATGAGTCTAAAAAATAGGGGTTGTCCTGGACTCTAGCTGAAAAAAAGTTTTTTTGAACCACCCTAGGGCACATATGGACGTTTTTCTGTTCTGCGAAAGAAAAACTAAACTTCTTCATTTTATTTCTCAATTTTTTAAATAACTATAATCTTATACCTAATCCCTTCAAATGAGCATGCTCAAATATTAGGAGATGTGATTTTTTTTAAAAATATATTTAAAAACACGAGAAAAAAAAACGTTCACATGCACCCCTACATGGGGTACATTTAGACAAACTTGTGGCACGTTTGGACTCCATAAATAAGACAATATTAATCATTTAAAATGGCGAAGAAAAATGGCTTGAATTCATATGAATAGGAAATTCTCCCAAAACTACTTGATTAAACTGTCTTTTTGACACTTTCATAATTTAATTTATGACTAGATATGAATTTTGAGATTCCAGACCGAGCAAAATTTTGAAGTCTGCTTGGAATGAACTTGTATCATGCCATAACACACTCACTAGCCAGTGAATTAGAAACCTTTGAGAGAAACTTCTTGCCTTACTCGTACTGTGCAAGAATCTGGAGGGAGTATCATGATTTGAAGCATGTTATGCTGGCATGAAAGTGGCGCTTTGTTGTTCCTCGAGGGCAAACAAACAGCCATGCGATACCTAGATATACTGGTAGATCAAGTACACCCTGCAATATTGCATTTTTATCCTGATACCGACGGATACTTCATGGAAATAATGTGACGACATCAGTGCAGGGCCGCGCCGTCCCTATGTGCAAGGTCGTGCGGCGCACGACGGCGCCAGAGTCAAAAAGGCGCCGAGCTCTACCAATCAAAAATGCTTCAAATGGGGATGGGGGCGAATTTCCAACCAAAAAAATAATTTTTTTCTTTTCATTATATTTATAAAAGTAGCGGTGAAATTATACTGCCCATTAAAACAAGCAGTCTTCCTTACAGCCTATCTATAAGGAAAAAATATTGCCTCGTTGTGTCTAAATATGCTATTCAAAAGGGCAATCTCTTACTCTGAAAACACAAGATGCTAATTAATGCATACGTTAGAATTTTTCTTCATACGTGGAGCCATGAATATTATTTCGGTATGTCTATATTCGGTACAGCCCGAGCCCGGGCTCGAAGCGGGCTCGGGCTCTAGAACTGAAAATAGGTTTCGGACTTGGGCTCAAGCTAAGATATTCAATCGTTAATCTCCAAACAAATTCAAAGCAGATAAACATTTTCCCACTGTGAGAAAATGAAAGGAACATGTAAATCAGTTCAATCAATAAGAAAAAAAAAAGATAAGAAAATGAAATAACCCTTATTAATAAAAAAATTTTTTGCAATTCCTATTGCAATATGTCATACAGTAATGCATTTAAAGTGGTGCATTTTGAGAAAATTTAGACACGTCTAGACGAAGAACATTTGACAAAACATTTTTCATTAACAGAGATATTAATATCAGACTGTAGAAGGCTCGGTTTTTGATACAAGAAATTTTCCTTCGGGCTCGGATTTTGGTCCGAGACAATATCACCCAGGCTCGGTTACAAATTTTCGGGTTCGGGCCGGCCCGGGCTCTCAAAAATGAGCCCAGACTCATCTCTATTGAGCATACGATGCAGTGCAAGAAATTTACTATTCCCCATTTTATTTCATGCGGTGAATACATTACATTATAACTCGTGCAATATGTCATTTTGTGATTAATTTTTAACTATTGTTCGTGGTAATTCCTCTGCATCATCTTACCATACATTAAAAAATACGGTTAGCACATTTGCATGTTATTTACTTGTGCGTAAAATACATATGTTGCAGGCAATAATATAGATTAACTTTTTAGTTCCGAAAAGTAACGACTCTTGACCCTAATTACTCAGTTCTTTCACCTCCTTTTTCTTCAACTGTTTGTGTACTAAATTAAAGAAAGAGCTTTGGACAATGTGTTTGTTTTAAATATTGAATTCAATGCCTTTTTAACGATTTCGTATTTTCGAACTATTCGTTCAACTGGCAAATTTTACCAGAATGCTTAGCTCAATGTTTTTCAAAAATATTTACTATTGAAGGGGGGAAAAACACGTCTTGGAAACAAAGGGATTTTAATATAGGAAAAATAACGATGTTTGGGGTAAAGTTTTCATTTCTTAAAAAATAATAATAATAATAATAATTCTCATTGGTTTTAGTTAATTGGTCAGCTACTCCGCCTCCCCGTCCTACTTCGTTTCTTTCTTCCTTATATTATTTTTCTTTTTCCTAGTTCGCCTGAAAAGAAGAAAGTTTTCAAAATGTTACTCGTCCGAATCCCCCCCCCCCCCCAGCCCGCAAAAGCATTACGGAGCATCTCAAATTTTGTTTAAAAATCTTCAATTTCCCGAAACTCCTGAATATGAAACAACATTGCTTAAAACTGCGTTCGAAAATCACTTAAAATTGCGTTTTCAGAGTTTCAATTTCGAAAGATTGCCGGCCCTAATGTTACCAAATATGGTCAATTACATTTTTAAGACTTCAATTTCAGAAAATATTGGGGCAATGGCCTCCGAACCTCCTTCCTTTAATATCACCAAAAATTAGGTTTCTCAAACATGACTTACGAAAAATTTAGGTTAGAATAGCCTCTGAACCACTTCTCTCAATATCATAAAATGCTGCTTAGGTTTCTAGGACTTTAGGTTTCTAGAGCTCCAGGATTACCTTCTTGTAGAAATCTTCAAAGTTGTCTACAATTGTGTTTTTGAAAGTTCAATTTCGAAAAATTGGAGGAGAGAAAAAGAATTGATTTCTATCTATTTTTCAAAAAGAAAAAAAAAGATCGGATTGAAATCTCAGAGTTCCATTCCTAATTCTAACGTCAAAAATATGGCTTATAATCACGTTTTAAGACTCCTACTTCTATAAATTTCCTCGGAGCCCCTTGTACCTTCCCCCCCCCCCCCCCACATAACTCCACCAAAGACCGTCTAAAATTGCGTTTTTCAAACTACAAGTTTCAAAAATTTTCCGGGGAGAACTCCCGGACCCCTCTTATTAAAAGAGATTTTTTTTTTTTTTTTGAATTTGAGCTTCCCTGAAACTATTTTCTAGTTGCATCACTGCTCCTGTTGTCATGTTTTGATAGGCGTAAAAGTTTTATTAATTGTTGATCAC